>NW_005841989.1:1774275-1821406 GCF_000455745.1 Alligator sinensis
GGAAATCTACCTTTTCATGACTAATACTGGTTTTGGCCCCATGACTGCAAGGGCATCTCAGTCTTGGGGGAAAGGGGAGGGGTGGAAAGGGATATTTTGGAAATAGATTTAGATTTGGTAGGTGGCACCTGCTAGAATGATAGGTTTATCCCAAGAGGTGTGGGAAGAGAATCACAGAAACCAAACAGCAACGAAGGAAGGTGAAGGGAAAAAAAATGGAGATGGGGTGCAAGTTGTGCGGACAAAAAGAGTAAGAGGAGGCCAAGTCTTGGAGTGTCTCCTGTGTCACACTGATGTCGCTGAAGTATGCTAGTTGGCCATTATAGGTGTAAACTATGGGTATACAATGCCCCACCAGACAGTGAAGCCCCAGTCTTTGGATTTGGCCTGCAAGTAATCAAGTTGGAGTGCTGTTGTAGCTACAATGGTCCAGGAAGTATGTGACAAACAGTAGTTTTTTGGTGTTACCTTGTACTGGACCAGCTGTATAGTTGGGAGAGAGATTAGACAAGCTTGTGGGCATGAAGTGCCCTTCCTCAGGTTTCTTCCCTTCCTGAGGAAGAGCCTCTTGTACCCAAAAGCCTGTCTAACTCCTCATCCAGCTGTATAGTATGTCTGATAAGAAATATCACAAAAAATCCCTTGCTTTGTGACCTGCAAGGACATTTGGGTGGGGGAGGAGGGTTGAGAGCAGAATTTACTTTATATTCCCACAATTTGGTAATAGTTTCCCAAGTGAGTGAGACAGCACGGACACAGACACCAGTTGTACTGTTGGTTTCTCCAAGGTAGACACATTTTTAGGGTCATAGGACCATAGGAAAGTAGAGCTGGAAGGAACCTCACAAGGTCATCTAGTCCAACCCCCTGCTCAAGGCAGGATCATCCCTGACTAACCCATCCCAGCCAAGTGTCTGTCCAACCTGCTTTGAAAGTTTCCAGGTCTGCTCTAGATAGCCTGCTCCAATGCCCAACCACTCTCATAGTTAGAAAGTTCCTCCTAAACTCCAGCCCAAATTGCCCCTCCTGCAGCTTGAGACCATTGTTCCTAGTCCTGTCTCCTACAGCCACAAAGAAAAACCCCTCTCCATCCTTTCTATAATCAATCACCCTTCAGGTATCTGAAGACTGTTATCAAATCTGCCATCAGTCTTCTCTTCTCCAAGCTAAGTAATGTTTTCCCATTTACAAAGACCTGGACTGAAGATGACCCAACTCGGGTCACACATGCCACTACATTTTTCTGAGCTGGAAACCAGGCATAACTAGGAAGGCAATTCATTCAGTTTGGTACTGAAAATAATTATTTTTTCTTACTATTTATTTTATAAAATGTCCAGCCCTTTGAAATATCCCCCCCCCCCCCACACACCCAAAATTGTTTTACATCCAGCAAAATATCTCGTTTTGAGAAAACCAAAAGTTTTAATTTCAATATGGAAATTTCTGGTTCAGGTTGTTTTTAAAGTGTTGGGGGATTTTTTCATTTACATTGCAGGAAATGGTTAAAAAATCCTTTCAAATCACAGAATCTGAGGATTTCTTTCTGAGAGTGTGTTGAATATGGTGAATGTTTCTGAATTTTTTCCCCGGAAAGACAAATTTGGTGAAACTAATTGATACGTATTCCTGAATATTTCAGTATCACTGAACCTGTGTTCTTCACACAAAGCAGGGGGGGTGTTTGAAAATGTTTTGCCCATCTCTAGAAAAATGGTCCCTTACTTTACTGCATTGTTATGATGATCATGCAATTATGTCAGGGTACTTTAGATAGTAAGTACAGCTCAATTTGAACCAGTGACCTAGCAATGAAAAGCCTGATACTTGCTGACCCCTGCACTTCACAGGTAATAATGACTCTAATTAACAAGCTTTTGTTCCATCTGCTATTTAGCTCTGCTGTGTCCCCTTCTGTCTCAGAGGCCTGTGGAAGGGTACTGATACCCCAAAACTTGCCTATGTCTGTGCTAGCCATGCAATTGGTCCGGTAAAATATACCCACAAGAATGCTTACTTTTTGCATATCTCCTGGTCCATCACAGCAACTTCATCACCTCAACATGCGCAATGAAAGACTCCATAGCCAGCTCCTGAGCTCCTCTCTCTCACTCTCTTGCTCTCTCCCTCGCTCTCTCTGGCTTTCAACCAAGCTCATTGTGATACACACACACACACACGGAGATATATGAATAAAATAATTCAGTAAATTGTATGGTTTAAGTTGGCATCAAAGTATGCTGGCAGCACACTTCTAGAATGCAGGAGCAATAAATAATCCAGGATGGGAGAAGGGGATTCATCACTGATGAAGACTGATGAAGTTGCCCATAGATAGAATCTGTGTACAGAGAAGGGTGACCTTTTACCTTTTACCGCAGACTTCTGGAAGCATGTATATTTTTTATCAGCCTGAGTGACCTGTTTATCAGTGGTAGTGTGACTCCCAGAGATCCCTCCTCTGGAAGTCGAAGCTGCTGAATATTTCATATGGAAAAAAAAACCCACCAAAAGAGGGCATTTAAAGTACAGATCTCCTCTGGAAAGTGCTCATGCTGTATTTTCTTTAAAGTGAAAGAGAATCCTTGCTAACCTCTTGCTCTTCAAATCTAGGGAGGGATGACAGTCACACCAGGCCATCCTGCCTTGTGGAATATCATCAACATGAATCATTTTACAAGCTAGGGTTTTTGCTGATGACAGGTGAACACTCCCCCTGTCCTCATATCCTTGTGACAGTGACACCACTACACAGCCCCCCTGAGGACAGGGTAGTTGCAGAGGTGTTGCTAAGGTCAAGTTGTACATTGCCATTGTCATACTCGTGAGCTGGCTGCACTTTTAGGATCTGAGATGGTACTGAGGGTCCAAACCCCACAGCATACCTCGTGGATGTGGGAGTTCCCTTTCTCCCCGTGTGAAATGAGCCCGTGTCTTTCTTTTCTAACATCCCCAAGCTGTTCTCCTTCTACACTTACTCCATCCTTCCAGAAATGATAGAAGCCAATGTGGCAGCCCTGAGAAACGGCCTTACAATTTGCATGTAATGCCAGATAGTTATAGCATTCTTGTCCAGTTAGTTGCATAGCTAAAAGGAACAGTGACATAATATCTTAGGAGTATCCGATCTTCCTCCAGATTTTTGACATGATATTTGGAATAGTCAGATGAGAGACTGCAGTCTTCCCCAGGATATTATTCTGATCCAGGCAGTGAATGGCAGTGCTAGGATATGCTTTGTGGAGTTTAATAAATGCCATAAGGTTGCACATACAAGTTGGAGGTGGCTATTAAGTCCTTGCCTGCACAAGGAAAGGTTTGCTGGCACACCTATCTCACCCCTAGGGCCCTGACTTCACTTCAACTGGAACTCAAGGTAGTTCACTCAAGTTACTTCATGTGAACCAGGATCGCTGGAGCAGTTGCACTGCAGAACAGCACTGGGGCTATTCATTCATAACGCTGCAGCAGCACCAGGCCTCTGCCTTCCTTCAACACAACTGACTTCAGTACCCACAGCACTCAAGTGTCAAACCCACTCCGGTCCCAACAAACCAACTCGCTGGAACTTGAAGGACCACTTTACTCGAACTACTGACCTAGCTCAAGTAAAATGTGTGGATGAGTGCTGGGTTAGCAGCAAAACCTGAGGTGTTGCTCAAGCTGACAAGGCAGTGAAGACAAGCCCCTGGTACAGACACAGCTTAAATAAGCCCCAAATGCTGATACACAATAGTGAGATGTGCTAGATTGGCAGAAGCACTCACATGGTAGTTAGTATAACTTGCTCTACCCTAGGGATTTTGCTGCTATCGTCATGTTTTTAAAAAATCACAGCCTCGAATCAATATTACTTTCTTGTAAAAAGTTCCTGAGTGTAGGTCTGGTTTAACCCTCATCGTCTGGACTCAGGGCTTGGACTCAGCCACGAATGGCTGCCTCTCAGACTGCTCCCTCTGAGAGGAGGGAGCAAACGTCTGCATGTGAGCCATTTTTTATGGTCTATGTCTGTGATGTCTGTGAGTTGCAGAATCAGTTTGGGATGCCAAGCCTCCCAACCGGGCAGGACAGCTTCTTTCTGTGCTTGTGCCTAAGGCTGGCCAGGGGGACCCCCACAGAGTCCTGAGCTGGTAGTGGGACCCAGACTCCCGGTGAGCTCCTCTGCCACCCAGTCCATTGGCCTGGTGCTCCATGGCACGCTTGCAGGTAGGTGTGCACCACACTGGGAGGTGTAACTGCAGACGGGTAGGCATTCCCCAGCTAGCTTGAGTAGCAACACTGTGAGGACACAGCAGCACAGGCTTCAAGGGGATCTGCACAATCCCATCCGAGACTTTCCTTACACAGGCAGTGGCCTGCACTGAAGCCTGTTGCGCTGCAGCCCCACTGGCACCGTTACCCATGCTAGCTGCATTATAGCCAGCTTGCCTCTGCTGACCTGTATTGTGGTCACACTTTGAGAGCAGTGCATACATGCCATCAATACACAACAGTGCTGGCCTCTGCCCACTGCACTGGGGAGGACCCTCACTGTGGTGCGGGTGCCTGGGCTCTGACCTTCCCTTTTCTCCCAAGCTCTGCATGGCAGAAAGATACAGAGAAAGGTTAAACAAGCCCATCTCTTCCTTCCTCGGTCTCACTAACTAGCTTTCTAAGGTGCTTCTTGCCATTTGCAGTTAACAACAAAATGTCTTTCTCTGTTTATTCATTCTACCTGTCAAGGGGGTAAGTATTCCACATGCAATGGTGTGAAATGTAACTACCAGATTATGCCTTTGGTGCTTAGCTGTCATTCCCAAGTTATGCACCATGCAGGCCCTAGTGATTGCAAAAATGACAGATGGATAGGTAGATAGCTGCACTGATTCATAGCTCAACTAACTAGAAGCAATGGGCAGTTCTAATAGAGGCACTAAGGCATCTCTTCCACTCTGGGTGCTGTGTTTTGATGGAATGATTAGATGTGTTTAGATCACTTTGAGGCCATGACAAACACATACCACTAGATCTGACATTTCAGAAAACATAGCAGTAGCAGGGACTCCATCAGCCTTCAGAGCCGGCAAAGAAATACACGTCTCCTTTCCCCAAAGACAGAGGAGGCTTTATTAAACCCTTAAATTGAAGACGAGCTGGGAAATGATAGGATTTAAGACCAGGCTTTTTTTGGAATGATTTTATCTGGCACCATTTAGTTTTCTTTTGATTCCAAGATGTAGAGAGGATATGTAGGAGGGTTCATTTATTTATTTACATGCAGTGTTATAAATGGCAGTCTGGAGCCTACTGCCATATTCCAGGAAAGAGAGATTCACAAACACACATACACACCCTGCTGCTCCTTAAAGCAGTAGCCCATGTTTCTCCTTTTCTTTTCATCTCCTCCTTCCTTTCTTTGGGGCCAGCAGTGCTTTGCAGTTGCTTCCCGTTTAATTTTCTTCACTAGAAATCTTGTCATTGACCTTAACATTTCAGAGACTTTTGACCCAGCAATGACCATAACTCTTAATAAAACTTCCTGTTGCAGATTGCCCAATTTTCTGGAGAAAGAAGATATTTTTAAATCTTCTCATTGGTTCATTTATTTGAGGGCAGGGTACAAGAAATCTCTGCAATTTAATTATGATTAGATGCATGTGTGGTACTCCTGGATAAGACTTGGTAAATGCTAGTCAAGGGTACACGCTTAGCTCTGATCACTCCAGCCAAACCTTATTCTTTTCCCTGGTTTTGTTTGCTGTTCTTTCCTTAGCTCCACAGTAAATGTGGTATTGACATATACCACCCCAAGGGGGAACAAAATTCCCACAACATTGTTAGTTCCAGTTGGTTAAATCCACGAGGCTGTAGGGGGGGGGGTTTTATTTATGTTTTCTCTCCCCCACTATCACCACATCTTTTCCTTAACATTTCCACTGAGGCTTGTCGGCCACTCAGCTGCATATTAGCAATCAATACCCTTTATGTTATGGCATGCGCATGATCATGGTAGAAATGGGGAAAGGGAAGAGGATTTATTGAAAGTGCTTGATGGAAAGAGCTTCCCCGTGAAAAGCAAAAAGGAAAAAAAAAAGTAAGGGGCCTGATTGGAGCATGTGTTTAGGCGAAGTTTGACAAGAGAGCTTGTGGGGTGGAGAGCAGGGTACAAAATGATCTCTTCCCACTAACCTAATTTATGACGCTGACAATACGATACCGTTAGGGCGCATCTATCTTAAAGTAAAAAAAAAAATCATTACCAGCCTTTCAGCATTGACCAGCCTGGGGAGACGGGAGTTATTCTTAAGAAAGTCGTGTATCTTCTTTACCTTGGCATCACTATAAATAAAATTATTTATACCTCAAATTTAAATGCACTGCACCTTTAGCACGCCATAAATCCTTCCCTTCCTGCCTGTTATTTATTTATTTACTGTGGCATCTGTAGTAAGAGAAGAGCTGCATGTGAAATTCATAACCGCACCCCTCTCTCTGTCTCTTGCAGGGCACAGAATGCACACACATGCACGCACACGCATGCATGCATGCACGCACACTCACATAAGCACGCTCACATATACAGAGTTCAGAAGCAGTAGGTAGATCTGCTCATTTCAAGTAAAGACAGGTTGTGACCAGTGACCAAGGGGAAGAAATGCGAAGTATGTCCCACTGCTCCTTTACTGGTAACAAGATCCAAGAAAGCTGGCTCTATGAACTTCAGTTTTAGATACAAATGTTTCCTAAAGTTTTTGCAGGATACTTAGATTTGGTGAGTTTGGACTGGGACCAACTTCTCATTTCATTGAATAAGGCATTCATTATAACGCCGCTTACAGATGAGCAAGCCCTTTGTTGGAGGAAAACATCTAGGAACCTGACTGACAAACCAAATGGTCTGTCCAATCAATAGATTTTATGCAGTGTAAAGAAAATGCACTTAGCTCTCTGTAATAACAGCCTTTGGAAGGGCCAGAACTGCTGGGTAAACAACGGTTCAGCCCTTCTAGGTCTCTGTTTTGTCATTAGCAAATGTCTCCTGCTGAGCAACCAGTTGCTCTCACACCCCCTCTTGCTCTGACACAGTATGGGATGGACAGGATGGTTTAGACTGTACTGGACAAGGGGCCAGACTAGGTGTTGGGAGAATTGAATTCTGTTTCTGACTCAACCACTGACCACCAGCCAGGTGACTTATCTCTCTTGCTGTCTCTCATCCCTGTCTACTATGGTTTGTAGGCTTTGGGACGGTGCTGTCTATTATTGTGTGTGTGCAGTGCCTGAGGTCTGTCAGTGCTATTATGAAATAAATAATATTGGTTGGACTTGCTCTGCACCCTACCAGGAGCTGGGGACAAAGAGGACAGCAGCTGCTCCTTGAGCCTGGGGTATTTGAAGAGTTAGCCACATACACGAAAGCAAAGTTGCCTGTGCCCAGCACAGACCCCAGCAAACCTTGGTGTGATTGGGGCTTAGTTGTCCAAATGTTTGTCTAAAAAAATATTGTCTCAGCAGATTTGAAGAGTGAAGGTGTTATCCTCTGTTTTACAATGGGCTTTCAGCTAAGCCTTGACACCGTTCCAAATGAAAGTCTTTTCCATGGATGCAGCTGGCTACTTGCCCACTGGGTCTCCAGTGAACAATCCTTGATGTGACTAGGTCATTACAATGCATACAGAATGCTGTTTAACACAGCCATAGACACCTTGCCTGGGCTTTGGAGGCTGAATGCTCAGTGCAAATTATTAGGGATGGAAGCATCAGTCTGGGCTGAGTAAGAACTGGATCTTTGTCTGGAACTCACATTTGTGATGCACAAAACTTTAAAGCGTTGCACATTCATGAGCCAATTAATCTCCATTGCCTGTAAATATCACCACCCCCATTATATACATAGCACAGCGGAGAGACAAAAAGGTTATGCAACTTGCCTGGGGTCATACACAGAGAGAGCCGGGACTACTATCCGCATCTGACTCCTAGTCTAACATTGTATCCACTGCTTCATACTGCTTCCCAAGGAGCACCCCCTGCAGTTCATCAGCTTTTGGATCCCTGGCCTGTAGACAAGCCAGTCTGCCTTCTTTTCTGGGGGCGGGGGGTATAGTATCATAGAAATATGTTTTTCTGTTCTCCTCCTTATTACTGGTTCTGCCCAAGAGTGGACGAGCCCACAGACCCACCAAGTATGACTGACACCAGGAAGCATTGGAAATGTCATGTCCAGATCCCCTGCAACCTCTTGTCAGATTAAGATCCCAGTTTCCATAATGAACTGAGATAAACTCTGGATTTTTGGCTGTGGATATGTCTGTGGTTGCTGGGACCTCCTCAGCCACTGAATCCCAGTACTGAAGTCCTAATTATGAGCTTTATTGACATTCACACTTCCTGGGTATCCACCCACAATAAACTGCCCCAGCATGCACTGGGCTCAGTGTAAGACTGAGAATGATTTTTCAGGCGGGTGGTGGTCTCCTCTGTGGTCATTCCTAAATCCTGGTGAGAAATCTGAAATGCCTGTTCCTCACGACATGACCACTGATAGGTCTAGACAGGGCCTTCTGGTTCTGGGACAGAAGTTGAATACGCCGCTTTACCCTAATTCAGTTACGTCTGATACTACATCCATCCAGGTCTATCTTAAACAGGTTTCAGCCATTTTGAAAGTGGTTTATGTGCAATGAACTTGTGTTGTGTTACAGATTTGAACTAGTTTCTGATCACTTATACCAGTTTTTGTAATGTCTGTCCCTAGCCCTGAGGTTCATTTCTTACCACCAATATTATTACTAATGAGTTGTAACTTGTCAAAGCACTTCTTCCCCAAGAATCCCAGAGCCTAACACCCTGGTACCATTTTAGGCACGCTGACAGATTCCTCAGATTGATTCATTTAAGTGAGGCATCAGCACAGCTTGGTCCTCCAAACCCATACCCTGACCTGCCCCTCCCTCCTTGCCCCGTTCAAATACTTCTAGACTTTGGGCAAGTTGGGATTTTGGCTGAGGTTTCTTGTATGGTCTGTATTTCTCTACTGGGCTACTTCTAGGCCCCCACGAATGTTGTTCAAGTACTGGTCCCAGTTTGAATTTTTTGGCATCCAACCTCCTCTAAGAAGCAGGAAGCCATTAATGCTATCAGTGTTTGTTTTCTTCCTATAAGTGTTTGCCCTTCTCACATCTTCTGTGCATCTTCTCAGTGAATCCAGAAAGAAAGTTGGATGTGCAGTGAGTCCCTTCAGTGCTTATCACCTGCTGCACACTGCAGCTCCAGAACCTCAGAGGTTTGCCTGTTGCTACTTACTGTCCACTAGGGCTGTGCAAAGCTTTTGATGGTGATTCGATTCGGAGGAGATTCGACCCAATTCGGTGGCCGAATCTCTGAATATAAATTGAATCAGGGGACCAATTTAAAGGTCCAAATCAATTCAAAGCTCTCCGAATCTTCAGAAAAGATTCGGAGAGCTTTGATGATTCAGGTAGTCCCCAGTGGCCGCAGCAGGGAGCTGCAGCTGGACTCCTAGCTGGTAAGTACCAGGGATGGGGAAGCAGGGGCTGGGGGAGGGGACCATGGGGGGACCCCTGCCAGCCCCACCAGACCTCCCTGCTGCCCCAGCCCCCCTGACCCCTACCTGCTCCCCCAGCCCCCTTATGGCTGCCCCCGCCTGCCCCAGCTGCCCACACTGCCCCACACTTCATGGGGGGCTCTACCACAAGCCCCCTGCCCACCGCCACACACAGCTGCCCTGCCCACCCCAGCTCCGGCCCTTTAAAGAAAAAAAAAGCCAAGAAAAGCCCCTGCACTCACCACTCCTGCAGCAGCCTAGGGGCTTTGAGGGGCTCATGCAAAGCCCCCCACATGGCACAGGGCAGCGAGGGGGCAGCAGGGATTTCCCCCCGCCAGCAGAAGTGGTGAGTCTGGGGGTGGGGGTGGGGGTTGGGGTTTTTTTTCTTAAAGGGCTAGAGCTGGCCTGGGTGGGGCACCCATGGTGGGGGGCTGGGGAAGCAAGAGGGAGGGTTGCGGGGCTCGTGCACAGCCCCCATGCAGCATGGGGCAATGGGGGGAAGCAGGGATCACCCCCCACCTGGCAGCATCTGGTGAGGCGGGGCTTTTTTTTCTCCAAAAAGCCAACAGCTGGAGCAGGCAGGACAGCCATTGCTGGGCTGGGAGAGCGGGTGGGGGATGGGCCTGGCTGATTTGGAGATTCAGCCAAATGAAATCGGGACAATGATTCGAATCACCGAATCGAATCACTGTCCCCTGAATCGGCCGAATCCGAATCTGAAGCGAATAGTAGCCGCTGCGCATAGCCCTGCTGTCCACAGGAAAAATTCCGTTCCTGGAACATCCCACAGCCTCCCCTATAGTGCTGCCCTCTGAACACATGTCCACCTTGCCACTGATGCCAACGGGTGCACAATATATGAGGGCACAGAATGGATCAGAATTTTGTCTTTGTTTCTTTGGTCTACGCACACAGCCTTGAAATGAGGTCTCTTGGGGTCTTATCACTACTATCTCTACACAGAAGCCTTATCCTATCTCTGTACTTCATTTTCTCCATCAGTAACAGGGTTAATAATACATTCAATGCCAAGTTTTTCCAGCAATTCACCACAAGGTTATCTAGATTGTCACCTTTCTCCTACAAACCAGGAGCTATTCCTCTGTCCATTTTAGGGCCAAGATGCTGCTCTACAGTGCTTATCATTTTGATATCACGTGGTAACAGCTAATAAATTTGAGTTTTATTTTCCCACTTCACTGCAATGTTGCAGGGCCAAGTTCATATTTGCAGAGTGATTTGAAACCCTGGGATGCAAGTTTCCATCTGAATGGCAAAGTGTTAGCACCAATACTAGAGTCCCTCATGTTCACATCTCCCTTTGCCAGTCTGATACTTTATATAACATTTTCCAAGCTCTTTCACCCTGGACAGCTCCACATGTTCCTTCCCCTCTTGCTTTCTGAGAGCAGCTATCAAATACTGCTGCTCAGTCCCTTCCCCCAGCGCCCTAGCCTCCACTTCCTGACATCCGTAAGTCCCCTCCCTTTGAAATCCAGACTGACAGAATTGTTAACTTCCGCACGCTCCTGGTGATCCATGACATTTTATCATTTGTGAATTAATTGCTGCTTGAGATGGCAGCTGACGGCGTGTGATGCCTGAGCAGGGGGCCCTGTGTGATGCTGTGCTCTGGATATTCCTGGTCTGCCGTAAGCACTTTTCTTATGCTTGGCGGCTGCAATCAAAAGGGCTGTTGGATTGCTTGGGCTGACAGGGGAAAGGAATAGAAAACAAGGACCAAAAAAAGCCCTCACAAACATTGCATCCAATCTTTCTTTCTCACTCCTTGGTGCTTTCTGCTTTTCTGCTCTGTTTTCTCTTGTGGCTTTAACAAAGGAAAACATCCTGCAAATCAATTTATTTTCCTGAAAGGGCAAAACTGTAAAGATTTTAATGGTGACCTCTGTATAGGGGGGTGTTGTAATTACCATCTGGCTTGTGTAGTGCTGTGAATTATTGTTACTAACATCCTTATTGGCACAAGAAAATATGCAGTTGAATGGTTAACACACCAGCTTGAGACATGGGAAACATGTTCAATTCCCTGCTCTGATGTAGATGCCTTGTGTTATCCTGGACAGGTCCATGTCACTAGAGTCTAAAGCAGGGGAAGCAAAATATGGCCCACAGGCAAGATCTGGTCTGCAAGGCCGTTCTACCCAGCCCGGGGGTCCCCTACATTTTTTAGAAAAAAATTAGAAAATTAATATTTATCTGCTCCTGGCTACCTGTCAAAGATGACAGGAGCCAGGGGAAGTAGGACCCAGGGGAAGCTGGCAACAGGACCCTGGAGCCCAGCAGCAAGGCCCCCCGGGCCCTGCCTCACTCCAGCCCCCACCCTAGCAGAGGCTTCTGGCCTGGGACTGTGGGGCTGTTCCCTACCTCCCTCTGCCAGAGAGGGAATCTCAGGTAAGAGTGACAGGGAGGCAGGGGAGGACCATAGGCAATTGCCCCAGTCCTCAGGGTTGGGCCGGGCTGGCTCCTGCTGAGTCCTGTGATCGCGGCCAGGTCTAATAAATATCTTTTATTAGACCAACTATTTACTTGGCATCTACATCTATTCAGTTGGTCTAATAAAAGATATCACGTCTGCCCAAAGAACCTTGCCTGCCAGTGGGAATAACAGCACTGCCCTACCTCAGTGGGTGTGGGAGGACAAACATATTAAGGACCATGAAGCACTGAGATTCTTTGACAATGGGAGCCATGTAAATACCGTGAATAAATACTATAGTATACTTCAGTGTGTCAGAGGTGCCTGAGGGGAACTAGGCATGAGTAGTAGTCAAGGTGAGGGCATGTAAGTGGCATCTCTTTCAAAATTGCTGTTATTGTTATTATGTTGACCCCGGTATTAAACATCCCAGGTAAGTCTCTGATTCAGTACACGTCAGAGCAATCCCACCAGACTCATGTGCTCAAAATTAGGCATGTGCTTGTATAATTTGCTCATTCAGGAGCTCAGCCTAGAACTCTGGCTGCTGCTATCACCCTCATTTTTGTGCAGAGCCAAGGAGTGTCTTGTCTTTGCCATCCACAGCAGCGAGCTCAGAGGGACAACAGCTTTGCAAACTGTACCATTTTCTGCATGTGTATGAAACCTGCATTCTGCGTCTTTGCCTGTCTCTTGCTTACAGCGTCCGGGTGCCTCAGCCCTGCATCTCAGTTTGTCTCTGCTTCATTAATCTCCTGCAGAAAACCCTCCTAGAGCCATTAAGACTGTGTGTGTGTTTATGCAAAAGGAATAGAATAAATGGCAAACTCACTGCTATGTGTAAGCAAACTGAAGCACAGCCAGGATTTAGATCCTTCCCTTGTCTTCTTTGCCCTAATAATCAGACCAGGCCTATCTGATTAAAGCTAATGAGCCCGTTACTTGTAGATATAAAATCCAGCCCTGGCAGCACAAGAGCACAGCACCTCATCCTGCTGAGCTGAGACAGTGACTGTGCTCGCTGTGTCATCGTTCAGCACAATCCTGAGCAATCCCATCTGGAATTCAGCAAGTGCTTAGCCAGGGTCTCTGAGTGCAGCAGTGAGAAAAGAGGCGTGAAGTGATGACTGAGTAGTGGAAGTCCATCAGAACACCCACAAACTGGGAGGAAGCTAACGATCTACACCTGTTCCTTATCTCCTAATAGGCAAAAACAAACATGGTTGGAAAATCTAAAAATTTCCCAGCAGAAATTTTAAATGAAAAATCTTGTTTCCATTTTTTTTGATTGAAAACAATTGGTTGGAAGTTTTGCAAAAATGCTAAGCCAGCCTTTTTTCTTGAGATTGACACATGAGAATGAAACCAAGAAAAAAAAAATCTTATTTTGACTCATGGTATCATTTCATGTCAGTTTCTTGGTTTCTAAAGCAATGTAATGACATTTTAAATAGAAATGAAATAGAAATGTTTGTTTTGCGTTGACATTTTGACTTGCAGTATTTCATTCTGGGTTCTTTTTTAAGCCAGAAAGAAACAACAAAATAATAGCATGGGCTGAAATAAAAGATTTTTTTTGTCTTGAAAAATGACCAAGGTTCTTCTTAGCATGAATGCCTTAGCAAGAGGAGGGGGTACCATAGAGAGTCTAAAAGAATGGAGCTTAGTGTGGGGACCTACCCGGTATATGAGACTGGGAACATGGATATCCTAATTGACAACTTCCACGGGGCATTGTGCTGAATGTAGAATATAGAAATGCAGGTAAAGGTACCATTTTAAAGTCCCCTTTGTAAGTCCATCTGCAACTCTAGAGTCTATAATGTCATTTGTATGACCTACCACTGTTGAAGAAATTGTCTGTTCGGTTCTGTAAGATGATAGCCTACTCCTACTCACCTTCCATTCTATCAGTCGTACTGGTGTTTATTTACAGATAGTTCCCTGTCATTAATTAATGATCAGCTTACTGTAGTTTCCTCAGTACGGTAGTAGTGCATTTATCTTGAAAGTATCTTCAAACAGTTTACTTGACAGCAACCTAGTAAATCTATTTCCATCTAGAACCCTTTACCTACCTAACATTATATCTACCTACTGTCAGGTGCCTTCTCCAGCTTGTAATTACGGCGGATTGCAATTTTTCATATGTTTGTCAGTATTTTAAAAGGCGGGGGGAGGAAGTTCACTCAGTTTTCCCAATTTTTCTACAAATGTTTAGAAATTTTGAAAACTGTTCAAATTTCCAAATGTCAACAGCCCTGCCCCCCAAATCCAGTAAAGTTTTCCACACTTTTTTCACAGTTTGATCCTGTTTTCCTCCAGTTGTGTTGGTCTGATTTTGAGGCAATTATAAGGAAATGTGTGATGTTGCCCTCTAGTGGCTGATGCATAGTAGGCATCTGTTAATATCACTAATGCAGGGGTGGGCAAAATGTGGCCCATGGTCAGGATCCAGGCCACCAGCCCATTATATCTGGCCTGCAGGGCCCTTAAAAAAATTAGAAAATTAAAATGTATCAGTCCCTGCCTGCCTGTCAAAGATGTCAGGAGCCAGGGCAGGAGGACCCAGGGGGAGCTGGTGGTAGAACTAAACAGCCACAGCAGCATCTCTGGCTTAGCAGGAGAAGGGCAGCACTGGCAGATGGGGGGCAAGTGGCAGCAAGCGGGAGCACAGGGCCCATGCCAGTGCCTCGGGGCCAGGAGTGGTAGGAGTGCAGAGCCCAGGGTTGCAGGAGTGCTGGCAGGGGTCTGCCTCCCTTGGGGGTGGGGTTCGGGAGGGGGGCAGGCTGTTGGCAAACCCTCCCCTTCCACACAAGCCAGAACCCTACCCAGCCACCGTCCCCCCACACACTCACAGCTCCCCACAAACCCCATACCCACCCACACCCTCCCACACACCCCACACCTATCCATCCCCCACAAATCCCACACACACCCCCTCCCCCACACTCCACATACCCACAAGGGGTGGGGCTACCTGTCAAGGGGTGGGGCCGCCCATGCGGCTTTTGATGGCTTGCCAAATCTCGGTAAGCAGCCCTCCACCCTAAATAGTTGCCCACCCCTGCACTAATGCTAGCTCAAAGCAGCCTCCCTTGGCTGATGCAGGAGAGATCTGGCTTTGAGGAGTGGAAGGACCTGAGCTGTAGCCTCTACTTTCCCCAGGTATCAGTGGTTTATCTATTTGGTGGATACTTTGTAAGGTGGGGCAGGAGCTGAAATGCACAGGTTATGTCTACATGTTCATTAATGCACCATAATTACAGCTTATTAAATTTAGTACCTGTGGGTGCCTATACACAAGTACAGAGGCCAGGGGCAATGCATAGGAGGTGCACACAGGTGCGCGTGCAGCCCTTGAGCATGGCGTTGCACCCCCTGGAAAAAGGTGCTGCCGACCGCTTGCCACCCCACCACTGACACTGCCGGTGGCATCTGTGGGCAGTCAGCAATCCCCGCTGGCCGCTGCCAATGATGCCAGTAGTGCCTGTGGGTGGTCGCCGACCCCTGGTCAGCGTTCACCCCACTCCGCTTCCGCCACTGCCACCGTGCTCCTTCCACCGCCAGGGCAGCTGTGCCCCCCCAGCTGCCGGGGCACGCACCGTTTACGGCAGAGGCTGCTCCAACATGCTGGAATTCCAGCACAATGGAGCAGACTCAATTAATCGAGTCTGCTGGAGTGTAGAGATTGCCACACTTCAGCAGCTTTCTGCATCTCATGTATCAGTGTCCCCACACTTAAAATGGTGGCAGCGGGGCTTCAACTAAAGCT
The DNA here is from genome assembly GCF_000455745.1 of Alligator sinensis. NCBI lineage: Eukaryota > Metazoa > Chordata > Crocodylia > Alligatoridae > Alligator > Alligator sinensis. The sequence continues at coordinate 1,790,035 of NW_005841989.1, forward strand.
CGTTGACCTTTTAAGTTTGGAGATGCTGATACATGAGACACGGTGGCGCTTCAGTTAGTGTAGCTCTTAGAGCTGCTAAAGCACTGCCCTCCCCACCCCTGGAGCATGTGTAAAAGTGCCCTGTATTGTCAGGTACTAACTTAATGCACTGACAATACAGGGCACTGTATCGGTGCTACTGTGCATAGTGCAGATTAATGTTTTTTTTGTGATGCTACTGCACATTAGACTAAATCTAGTGCGCATTAACGTATTAGCACAAGCTTTGCCTGCCGTGGTAATGCACAGTAGAATAAGTCTTCTTATTCTAGATGCACCCACTGTGTATCTTATTGCCCTCCCTCTGTTTGCCTGATATCATATCAGTAGTGTTTAATTTTTTCCAAACCCAGAATTACACCCCCATTTTTCTAGCACTCGCAAAACCTGGATTGTTTTTTTCCATGATACAGGAGATCCCTTAGAGACCTGAGCAGATGGCTCACCAGCATCAGCACCCGCGAGATGGGAACTCCTTTAGTCATTTTTTTTCCTAAGTGAAAACATTTTGACATGAACTTTCATACATAATAATGAGGGTTAGTTACCCAAATGCACACATTTTCCTTAGTCAGTTTCATTTACTACTCTTTTAAATTATTTCACAGCCTTGCAAATCTCCTTATGACAGACAGAGCCAGGCAGAGAAAGAAAAAGAGAGAGAGAGAGAAAAAAAAACTACTAAGTGTTCATTTTTCATATAATATATTCCAATCCTGTTAGGTCATGCTAGCGAAGGTAATATTTCTGGCATTCATTTAATGAAATTGACATTGATGAATGGTTAATTATACAAATTACATTCTTATTAAATCCCCTGGAATCAGTGCCTTATAAAGTCTTAGCTGTGGGCTCCTCTTGCTATATACATATTTTTTAAGGAGCATCTTCACTGCTGGCTTCTGCAAAACCTTCTCTGCAAAACCTTGAAAAGCATTTAAAATCCCCTAGTTAAGTCAATTACTGCAGATAAGTTAATCTTAATGGGATGTTTAAACCTCTGTCCTTGCATATGTTTACTTTTTTTATCCCTCTCTCTCAGCCCTAAGGAGCAGGGGAGAAAAGTTTTGCTGCCGTTGTTGAGAAGAATGGATTACAAATGAATGGAAACTAGGTCTGCCTAAAAATTTTCTACTAAAAATGTTTTCCGGCAAAAAAAAACCAAACAAAAATTAATGACAAGTGTTCATTTTCCACTGAAAATTCTTATTTTTGTCAAAAACAGAATGAGTGAAAATTTAAGTGTTTGAATGCTGAATTGTAGTTCAGAGGTATCATACTCCATCTCTCCAAGGGACAAACTCTCCATTAAGTACTACAGTCATGTAACCGCCATGATTAACCACCTTCTCTCAGCAAGAGGGGAGACTGATGTATTCTGGGACGTGCAGTCTGGGAGCATTGCCTGATTTTGCTAGCACACTGGGAGGTGCTTGTGCATCAGTTATGATGGACTGTGACCTGGGGTACCTGCTCTCCGGGGACTTGCCCAAAATCACACCATTAGCCCGGGTTGGATCCGTAAGTCCTGTCTGACTCCACTACATGACAATGATTCCTGTGGCGGGGTTTATAACATGCTTGCTTTGCTTTATGTGTTTGCCCCTGGCAATACCTAGCCTGCAGGTGTTCAGACTGTGCCTCAAGCCAACCTGTGTTTGCTGCTTTGTGAAGACAGAACCGTCTTTCACAACATATAGCACAGGTCTGGCAATGCTGATGCAAAGGAGGAAACGGATCGATTCCTGAGTCATAGCTACAGCCTAGCCTCTTCCTGTAAGATGCTTTCATTAGATAGGGATCTGCAGCTCTAACATGGTTTTTCAGCAAAACTCTCCTACTCTTCCAAGCTGATATCAGCTGCCAAACTACTCGTGATACTCTGACCTCTTCCCTTATCTGTGTGTTTTGTTTCCCCATAAAAGTGGAAAATATCTGAGTCCCTATACACTATAACGCCCATCAATTACAGTAATAACCCTTCAGCAATTTCATACCACCTTGATAGCTAGCTATCTATGCTACTATTATGGCCTGCTTTGCCATACTGTCTGAGCACCTCAACATCTCTAACATATTTATTTTCACAGCACCCCTGGGAGGTAGGGAAGTGTTATTAAACCCTGTTTCATAGATAGAAAACTGATGCATCAACTTTAAGAGACTTAAAATCAGTGGAAGGGAGGCACCTAAATCACTTCAAGGATCTTCACCTAAGGGACTTCCCAAAGTCACAGGAGGAGCATGGGGCAGAGCAGAAAATCGGCTTGGGTCTCTTGGCAGTACTGTAATAACTGGAGATTTCACCCTACTCTAGTGGGTAGCACAGTGAAAAAATAACAGTGGTCTTTAGCTCTTTTTCAATACACATCCTGAAAGAGGAGCTAGCATTGGACCTGATGAGGCAAGTGAGGCACAGAGAGCAGAAGTGACTTGTCCGTGAACACACAGTAGCTGAGAGTGAGAGCAGGGAACAGAACCGGTGCCGTCCGTATCTGTGTTACTATCAAGACTATCACTATGAAACTTAAACTAGTAAACTATCACTAAGTCTTATTGAAATCTGTGCAAATGCTTTGAGTCTTCTTCACTCCTTCCTCCTACCTGCTGCCCAGCACAGAAGCCAAGCGCGTGGCTGGCTGGCCGTTCTGGCACAGCCTGTCGTCTGTCTTGCAGAAGAACCATTTAGCCCTTGCCTCTTTCCCCCCTAGTAAGCTCTGCTCCCAGCCACACCAACGCCACGTTGTACAAAGGCATTTTGCTGGCTTTAATTTTACAGCATGGGACAAGCTGGAAGGTATTAATCGGGCCATGTATGCTCAGGGAATAAATGTAATAAATAGACTATTAAGTTAAGCAAGTTTTCAGCTTCGGCAGTGAAAGCACCCATCTATCTTGTGTGCCTTTCTGCATGCTTCATTACCGCATGTAACCACACTGAAAAAATATGCTTTATCCTTTCTAATTAGAAGATAAGTTCCCTAAGATATATGTTAGTGCTGCCAACCACCTGACACTCCACAGCAGCTCCACATCCCCACTTTCCAGCAGCTTCTAATGAAATTTATTAGGGAACGTCATATTAAGCTACGTTAACATCACTTAATCCTCTTCCTTGACAGGGGTACTCATGAGGCACACAGGGATATATTGTCCTGAATTTAAGGACTGTGAAAAGGGTGAGACATGCCAGCAGTTATGCTGGCACTGTGTTTGGGGGGGGAATCTTGCTTCCAAATGAATGCTCTAATAGGTGATGAGACACTTCCATTATCGCTGTTGCAGTAGTAAGTAGTAAGCACATGGTCCCATACATTTACAGAATGAGAGAGTCTCTATCCCAAAGAACTTGCAGTTTAAATAGGCAAGATAAGGAAAGAGCAGGAAGGAAAACAGAAGCCAAGAGTGGGGAAATGATGTGTCTAACATTATATGGTAAATCCATGATGGAGTTGGGAGCAGAACTTAGATCTTCTGTTCTGGGATTTGCGTATGCTTTCCTATTAGTACTGGTCTCATGAACACCCAGAGGTAGTTCTCAAGAGCCCATCACCCTCGTCCCATCACTATCCTTTTATCCCCATTAGTCTTTTGAGACCGTCCTTTTATGCCAGCACAAAGTTAGAGAGGACAAAGTCTACTAGATGAGGGAGAACATACTCCAAAGAGGGTAGCACTGTGGGCACAGACTAAAGTGCCAGTTTTTGCCCTATCTGGCCTCAGAAAGCAGTTTATAGCCCTGGCCAAATGCAAGTGCATGGCTGCAGACAGCTTCAACAATGGCCAGTCAGGTGAAAATCTGATCCCTCACTGCATGAGGGTCAGATGAAGACGTTTCAAAATAGAGCATCTTCCATACTAGTGTCTGCGCTGCCTGCCAGCCTCCAGCTGTTTTCAGAATGGGAGTGGGGAACGGGAGCAGAGGGCATTTGGTCTGGAGGGTGGGGCAGGTGTATTGGAGCCTCTTTGAGGTGGAGGGGCTCCACTTTACCCACCGCACCCAGCGCAGACTGGGAAATCCCTAGAATGAGCTCCCTCTGCTCCCTTTCCTTCTCCCATTTTGAAACAGGGACAGGGGAAAGCTAGGGGAAAGCAGCTGCAGCAACTAGATCCTCCCCTCTGGGCACCAACAGTGAACTGTTTGTTCCAGGAGATTGTTGTAACTCAGGACACTTCCTGCAAAACGCTCTCAGTTACAGCCGGGAGCTGCACTTCTGTCTGCACCCTATGTGTTTTGGGGTGGTACTTCTACAGTGAATGTGTGCAAATGCTTGGACTGGACGAGATCCTGCAAGATGATGATAGAGGAAGGAAGGAAGGAAGAATTTTTTTCTTCCAAATGCCACTGCAAGGAGTTCAGGCAGGGTCTTCCTGTTGATGAATGTGTTTTTGTTATAACTGCAGTCTGAGATTGCCTTGCTTAATACAGTTAGCCACAGCAATTAATAATTAAAAAAGAATCACCATGACCTCTTCAGAGGGAGGGAAGAACCCCAGCCATTATTTATTGTAGGTAGAGTCTCACAGACAACAAGAACTATTTTTTCTGATGATGTAAACTCAGGGAGCCAGAGCCTGGTCACCTAGGGCAGCATCCTGGGATTATCAGAATTGTTGATGCCTTTCTGTGCGATGGCTTGTCCAAGATTTTGCTCTGCTTAGCATCAAATTCTCTCCAGCACTTCCCGGCTTGCCCTAGCAAGGAGCTGCTTGGGGCTGAAGGGAGTGGGAGAAGGGCATTTGGAGGCAGGGGCATCACATGCCTCTGCACACGAACATGCACATGGCCAGCATGCAGCCAGGCAGGGTTGTGGGGAACAGCCCCGGCATCTGCATGCAGGTAAGTGTATGGTGCAGGGGTTGGACGGCCAGGGCTTGGGGACTGTCCAGGGGGTTGTGTGTATATGAGTGTGCATGTGTGTGTGGCTGTGGGTGTGGGTGTGTGTGGAGGGGATGAGTGAGTCAGGGGTGCCAGGTGCCTGCCGATGCTGGGGAAAACTGTCTGGGCACTGGGGCTGCAGCAGGGCAGGGGTGGCACCTACTTCTCCAGCGAGAGAAGAGGATAGGGAAGGGGCTGGTGCCTGTGCTCTCAGGGGCAGGAAATGCTGCAGGGTTGGGAGGATCAGTGGGCTGCAGGTCAGGAGTGAAGGGTGGGGGGAAGAGGGGGCTATGGGTCAGGAGTAAGGGGCACTGGCAGGGCTGGGGGGCTGTGGCTTGGGAGTGAGAGGCACCAGAGGGCAGGGGCACAGGGCACAGGCAGTGCCAGGGGGCTGCGGGTTGGGAGTGAGGGGCACCAGCATGGTCTGGGGCGTGGGGTAATGTGGCTTGGAAGTGAGGGGCAGGGGCAAGACATGGGCATATCACTGCCTCCCCTGCCCCCACAATCATAGTACCCCGCCACAACCTGACCTGAGAGAGGAGTCCTCTTTTTTGAAACTGGAACAGAGCACTCTGTGCTCTGGCATTATCAGCCTCTGTGTACTCAGCCCTGGTTCAGGTCTGCAGATGAAAGCTGAGGTGCTTGAGCAAAATATTACATGTTTCTAGAAGAAAATAATCTAATCTTTTTGTCTCTGTTTCATTTCACATTTTTCTCCAAATGTTTTACTTTTACAAAATGAAACCAACTTGTTTGGTTTTCAAACAATAGAAAGGTTCAGACTGTGGATTAAGGTTTTTCTTTCCATTCTCCCCCCCACCCACCCACACACACGCACACACCCCCTTTGACTGTATCTTCCAGAGTTTCAAGCATGGCAAAGTCAGATAAAGTGACTTGGCTGAGTTTGTTGACCCAGACTGTGACAGAGGCAGGAATCAGCCCCACAAGTCCTGGAGAGACCTGGGTGAGAATTTGACTTCTCTCAGATCCTCTCACAAATGTGCAGCTAATTCTAGGTGCAAGGAGCATCAAGGGACCAGCATTCTCCTTGCATAGCTACTCCGCAGTTTCATACCACAAATTGCCCTGTCCTCCATCTTTCTATTCTACTCAGTATACTTCATATTCTTATCATTGCTTTCCTGGAAGCTTAAGAACAGCAGGGGGAACTGTATGATCCAGTTAGAGCAGGAGACTCCATCACCAGCCTAGACTGTTGTAAAATAGTCTGGAAGTTAACTCAATAAAAAAATAATAATGAGAGGAACCTTCTCTGCCTTTGTTTATAGCTTGTTTAAGTGTATAAATGAGCACGGGGGTGATTAATGAGTGTGCTTGGAGAGAGGAATATTTGCAAGCACAGTGCCTGAATTATTTCCTTATTGCATGGGCTTCCCGGTCTCACTGTTTATTGTGCTGCTCCATACAATTTAATACAAGATGACTAAAGTTATGAGGGCCTATTTATTCTTCCTGGTGTTGTCCCCTCTGCCAGCACAACCTCTGGATAGATAGCGCATGCACGATGAATTCTGGAAATATATTAAAAATCAATTATAAACCCTATGCCTTTGGTGTCCTGGCCTCATTCTTCATGGTGCACCCAAGAATTAGCATAATGTCTAGGGGCTCTCAAGAAGTTATCAAAACATGATCAGTCTGTATCTAATTTTCAGAGCTGATGGATTTGAAAGCCTCACAATGCCAAAGGTCTATGCATATGTTCTTCCCTTCCCCTGCCTCCCTTGCCTGTAACGCAAGCTTCCTATATTATCAGTGATGCCTTTTGACTAAAACCAGCTTGTCACTCAGGCACAATGGATGGCGACAGGCTAAATTTTACTGACTCAGCCTGTGTTTCTTGCATTAAGAAACTTCCTTTGCACTTCTCCCTGCACATGGTTTATTATGAGATTTTGATTATGCTCCTGGCATATTTTAGCTATCAACTTCTGGTTTATAGACTTCTAAAATTACCTCTCAAAGGAAAGGACAAGAACTCAGAGAAAGAGAGAGACAATGTGCACGTACAAGAGAGCCCACAATTTTGGAGACCCCAATAAGTTTTCCTTGCCTTAGAGCCAGTTCCACCACCTACTGAACTCAGTGGAAAGAGCCCCATTGACTTAAATGAGCACTTTTGAGGGTCCCTAATGTGTGATATCTTTCCTCTGTAAAATGTTTCAAGTGTGATTGATTTCTGTCAGATCCAGATTCTGGACGCATCTGCTTAGGGTCTCGCCAGATGTTTGATGTGTTTTGAAACAAGTAAAATAAGGCATAATAGCCAGAGTGTTTTATGTGATATTGGTGTGTGTATGTTTAACCTAACAAGGTTCATTGTATTATATACATCTAGGTTCTGGATGTAATAACACATATGCACTAACTGCATCTGGGTAGGGATCAATGGTGGGATCCAGTTGATCATTTATGGCAGGGCTGTCCAACTTCCAAGTGGCTGAGGGCAGCATGGCTTGTGAGTCGCAGCAGCAAGGGCCACATGCCATACAGGCCTCATGAGCATGAGGCATAGGACCCCTAGGCTGTACCTTGCATGGGTATCCTAGGCCACAAGCTACCCAAGTACTATGGGTTGTGCCATGCAAGCCCATCGCATGGGGCAGGGACAGGACGTGGAAGCCAGGGGAGGGAGGGGGAGCCTGGAGGCCCTGGCTGCTCCTGCAGCTGGAGTGGTAGAGGGAGCAGTAGCTGGTGGGAGCCCAGCAGCGACAGAGTAACCCCTGATGGGCTGTACATGGCCCCCAGGCTGACAGTTGGACAGCACGTATTTAGGGCATGGACATACCCTGTATATACACCATTGTGTTGTACATCAATTTTGTACACTGATGTAAATGACACAAAGAACCAATGAGCAACTACTCCAGGTAGCTGTTACAGTGCCCCAGCAGTAAGTGGCAGGAGAGTGGATGATAATAGACTGTTTTATGTGAGCAAAAGGCTACCTGGGGATAAGCTGCAGATACACAACACATAGACAGGGGTAGCTTACCCAAGTGGGTTTTACTCCTGGTTTCTACTAGGATAATTCTGCAAGTAATGTATACTGGTTTAGGGCTCTGTGTTGTTTGCCTACTCCTTCTTTACACCATTGTAATGGTGGATTATGCTGGCATAAATATGTTGTGGGTACAATATTCCCCAGCCACTCAGTAGGGAGAGCTTTACCCCTCGGATGCACTTTCAAGCCTTTGCCTAGTTTGGGGCCTCCTTCTCCTCCCTCCCAGGGAGACCATTCCAGAGGCTAATACTGACTCTACCATTCAGATGGTTTTCCTGACGTTCAGTCCAACAAAATACCCTTGCTTTGCAAATCTGTTTCAGCAGACCATTGCTGCTCCCTCTTCCCTCACCAAAATAGTGATAGTCTGGTGGGATGGGTGGTCTGAGAGATCTTCCCATCTCTGTCTCCAGCCTCAGTGTAAGGACAAGGGGGAGGGGGTGGCGCAGGGAGTTACAATTGAATCTTGCAGTGGCAGTAAACAATTTTGAAGTTTAAAACTGGTTCAAGAACATCCTTTCCTTTTATTCTTTCCTCTCCCTCTTGCCTTTTTCCTAACTCCTCACTGAATGCATTGGTTCAATCTAGTATAAAGCCAGGTACAGAGAGGCAGGGGGGAAGAGGGTGTCATCTCTTGAAGCAAAAGGTCTGTATGCAGCAACACCAACCACTTAGAAAGAAAGGAGTCCCTTTCCCAAGGCTGCTGGGGCAGCAAACATTTTCAGAGGCAACAGGCTCCAAGGAAGATACATGAAGATCTGTCTTGAGTGACAGATCATATTCTAACATGGTGGAGGGGTTCAGAGCTGAGGTGGGTCAGTGTGAGATGTAGGAGTGCCGCAGAAAAATGCACATGAATCCTTCCAGCCCAGAGATTACCCACCTTTCCATATAGTGATCCTCTCCAGAAACTTCCCCCACCCTCCCATCCAGGAACGGTCTCAGTAACCAGGCCCAACTAGCCCCGATTCTCTTGCGATTTCTGGTAAGTATGGGATGCTCATAACTTCTGAGACCTGCTCATGATTCCTGGAAGAAGAATTTCTTTCCAGGCAAAGAGACAAACTAAGTGAGCAAGGGCATGTATAGATGAAACAGGGGCCCTTAATTGAAGCTGTGGGTTTTTAAAAACACCACTTCAATTTAGGGCCAAGTAAACCCCTGTCTCATGCATACACCCATGTACTTACCTGCCTCTCTAGTGGCAGGGAAGGGAAGGCAAGCTGCTGGCAGGTGGAGCGGTCCCTGGGCTACGGTGGGGGCTGGTGCTTCCCTCCGCAGTAGTGGCAGCCCCCTTCCCACCAGTCAGCACCCGCCTGTAGGCATCCAGGTTGGGCAGTCCTGGGGGGTACCAGAGCTGCAGAGGGAAGCACTGGGCCCCTGCACAACTCAGGCAGGCTCCAGGGTGGGGAAAAAAAAAGATCAGGCTCACCGCTTTTTTTTAATTATTATTCCTGTGTGGAGCCTGTCTTCCCGGGCTGCTGCCAGGCTGCCTGCACAGGCTCCCTGCAGAGCACCTGAGCTCCGCAACTGCTCAGAGGAGTTTTAGCTTGCTGCGCCCCAAGTCATTTAAGGTGCATTATGCCACCGAGTTTGCTACAGCAGCTGGAATTACTGCGTAGTATGCCGCCAACATGTGCAAACACCAACACCATTAAAGTGGTGCAAAAGCATTTAACCTGCCTTAAAGTGTCGTGCACACACGTCCCTCATTTCATCTAGACATGGCCCAACTGATTAGAGGTTTTCTAGCACCTCTTACTTTTTCTTTCTTTCTTTCTCTCACTGCTGGGAGCATGTCTTCACTAGGGCTGTGCAAAACGGCACCGTTCCATTTCGACTTGCGTTTCGAGGTTTCGATGGAACAGCATTTTGTTTCGAATTTTGTTTCGATTCAAAACTGCTGTTCTGTTTCGTTTAATTGAAACAGTGATGCTGTTTCAAGGCTGTTTCGACGTTTCACCCATAGGCTATAATGGGGAAGCTCGAAACAGCCTCTCTCATCCAGCAGGCAGATCAGGCCCCAACCCCAGGAGGGTTGTGGGAGCTGTGCCAGTCCTCCCGGGGTTGCGGGCCCCCATCTCTGCCTGCTAGATGAGGGAGGAATGCTGCCTGGGACCGGGGAGTTGGGGAAGAGAACTGAGCCCCATGCCTCAGTTCCCCTCCCCAGTGCTGGGATCAATTGGGGAAGGGAACTGGGGCTGAGCTGAGTTCTACCATTGGGCTGGGGAAAGGAACTATAAGGGCTGGGGAGGGAAACTGAGCAATTGGGCTCAGTTCCCTTCTCCAGACCGATTGCAGTGCTGGGGAGGGGAACTGAGCTGGGGATCAGTTCCCTTTCCCTGCACTGTGATCAGCTTCCTGCAGCCCAGCCGCGGGAGGCGGGGGAGAGCCATGGCTGTGCTCCACACCTGGGTGAGCCTGGAGCCACTGGGAGCAAAGCCCTGGTTCTCCCCTGTCTCCCACCACCTGGCTGCTGGCTTCTTTGAAACTTGAAACATTTAAAAACTCTCAAAACGTTTTGACCAGCCTCGTTTTGTTTCAAGGCTGTTTCGAAGTCCTTTGTTTCATTTTGATTTCGCTGTTTCGAGCTTGAAATGAGTCAAAACAGTCTCGAAACGAAACAGCCGATGAAATTTTGCACAGCCCTAGTCTGCACATCTTGAATATGAGCATCTCCTAAGAACAACACTGCTTTCTCCTTTTTTGTGCCCCATTTTTGTTATTTTCCCCAGGTGGGGATAATGAGGCAAGACAGGCAAATTGCTATGCCTAAGGGAGTGGAAAGACTTTGAATAGGATCCAGGAATCCTGACTCATAAACCCATGTGCCAACCATCAAAAAACCCAGCCTCAGAAGCCTTGTGACACCGAGGACAACTGTGCTTCTTGTTACTCTAACTAGTGCTGAAGAAGTTAAAGCAATAGTGTGTACTAGCTTAAACCCAATAAGCCAAGTTTTCCAGCTTTTAGCAACAAAATAGGTCAAGTCAGATGGGCTCGATCCAGTTCTTTGCCATTCAGGGACTGTAGTCTGGAATAACTCAGACTGCAGATAATGTAAGACTGCAGATAAACAGCATGAGTGAGTTAATTATGAAAGGAAGAAGCTGCTCCACTCCTTTTTAAAGATCACGCTCAGGCTGGCCTGTTGTTGCCTCGTATCCCCCCTAATGAAGATCTGCAGCAGAGACTTCCTTTGTTCTGCACGTAAATCAAACCCTGTGCTGTAGCAACACATGTTGAACACATCCAATTTGACCTTCTGCATGGGAGCCCATGAAGGCTTTGAGCAGTGATGGCAGCTTCCAAGCACCACAGAGCCTCACAAAGGGGAGGGAAGTCCCTTTCATAAATATATCTTTCATGTTGCCTGTTATAAAAGTTATTAGTAGGTGGTTCTTAAAATACACTGCATATTGTTGAGCATCACTGCTATTAACTCCCCCCACAATTAAATGCAAAGTATTCGTTTCTAAGGAGACCTCCCTCCCTCCCTCACACACATACCATGAAATTGTGACTTCTGAATGGCTTGTTAAAAAATGTATCACTGCACTACTTGCATAAGATGCACCAGCCTCCCTCATCACTGCTCCTAACCAGTGTTTGTTTAAATCCTTGATTCACAAGAGCACTTGCTGAAGTTGAATGCGCTCCAAGTTCAGAGCATGAAACAGCAGGTGTTTCTCCAAGTCCCTGTATGGAGCTGCATCTTTCCCTTAGCCATTCTCCTCAACTCCTGAATGCCCCCTGACAGAACAAGGAGCAACTTTCTCAAGTTGCAGCAAGCAAAGTTTAGGTTAGATATTAGGAATAATTTTCTTACTAGGAGGGTAGTAAAACACTGAAACAGGCTATGCAGAGAGGGTGTGGACTGTCCATCCTTGGAGGTTTTTAAGACCTGGCCAGATGAAGCTGTGGCTGGGATGATCTAGTTGAGGATGGTCCAGCTTGGAGCAGGGGGTTGGACTAGATGTGACCTCCTGACATTCCTTCCAGCCCTCATTGTCTATGATTCTATGATTTGATTGTGCATAGAGCTACTCAGGACATGGGCTTTTTCCTCAGTGAAATATGGTTAAGAAAATGGAATTATTTTTTTTCGTATTTTTTCATATTTTTGAGGTTTTCATTGAAAAAAAATCAGTTTTGGCATCCAGAAGTCGACAAATTTCATCCAGCTGAAAAAGACCCAGAAATCAGGTGAAAAATGTCAGTAGCAAAACTTTCTGCTGAAGCACCCAAAGATGTTGCTCTTTTTTAACAAGCTCCCCTAAAATGTGATCAAAACAGATATTTCTTCTGGCTGGTGATAATGTACATGACTGTTAGCTCACTTAAAAACCCTTTCAATGTGAACAGGCAACTAGCTCCACATTTGACATTTCCTTTGGAAAGCCTGCATCACCAGAGTCTTTCTGCTTTGAGTTATTTTAGATACTTTACTTTTAGGTTGCTTTCTCACTCTAAGGCAAAAACCGCATCTGTTTGGAAAAAAACATGAGCAACTCCTTGATAGCTTCTAGCAGACAGGCTCCTGGCCAGTTTTGGGATCCCAGTATGCAATCAGGCCACCTCAACGTGGATGAGATTCCCTTAGAAATGACACTTTATCACAGTGAAAGCACATGCTGCATGTTACGGGCTGGTTGTTACCTTACAGTGCAGCCTGGTGCAACGGGTAACATGTAACTTTGCTTCTGCATAATGAGGATGAGAACCAGGACATGCCTAAGAAACAGATTCCACTCTTGTGCCGTAGGAATGGGACTCACTGCAGCACTTTGCTGTCATGACTCTTCCCCTCCTGGAGAGTACTTTGGATGGCATGTTATGGAGGGCACAGAGCCAAGGCTGCCCACTCCCCAGTCCTACCTGCCCACTTCCCACACATCTGTGAAGAATAGGAGCTAGCAGTCCCCTGGCAGTTGCCCTCTTACCCATTTGGACTTGCAGGTAATGCATAAGGAGAACACAGAGGTCCCTTCTACTTCTTGACTCCTCTGCATGGGCACACATCTAGCCCATGACTGAGCCTATAATTACAGAGTGCATTTACAGTCAGATCCTCAGCTTGTGACAACTGGCGTAGCTCCAGCACGATCGGTGGAATTGTGCCAGGTTATGCCAGCTGAGCACCTAGCCTGAATATCTCCCTCTCATATCAACGCCTTGTTCAATGCTCAGTAATAAAATATGGGTTGCAAGTATAAGGTACTTTTCAGCCAGCTAGAACTTTGTGTCTCCCTTTAATTATATACAGTCTTTTCAAAGTTATTCTAACTGCACTATAATTCTCTTCTTCAAACCTCACTTAAGCATTTAGCCCACTCCCAGCACAAGTAGTTCATCTCCTTTAAACACACACGTGTACACTCACACAGACAGATATATTAGAGTTTCAGGGAGGCCTTGAAGGCTTTCACAGCCTCTCCTGTTTGTGAAGCATCTTTATACAGAGCCCTCTGTGTACTTCAAAATATATTTACACTGTAAATTGCTTACAGAAATACCAACAGAAGAAATGGGCTTTACTGCCATTAGTAGCAGACGGCTTGATTACTTTTATTCCTTTCAACTTTCTATTCCATATTGCATTTGCTTCAACTATTTCATGATACCTTGCTGGTGTTCAGTGGACTTGATTCTGCTCTCAATTAAAACGGGAGAGAGCAGAAACTGTTTCCATCGGAGCACACCAGAATTATGTCAGCATGAACGAGGTCCAAGAATCCGGCACTCCTGCTATATTTTACCCCATAAGCCCCTTTTGTTTGAATTGGAGGGGGTAGGAAATAAAAGAAGACACTGACAAATTAAATGATCTTGTTTATCTCATCTTGGTCTGTTCCAAGTGTTCACAGAAGAGCTACAATCCTCTGGCCATCTCTGCTCCCTGGTTTCCACCTTAGAGCAACGAGTCATGTTTGTTTTTAAATTCAGCACCTGAGGGCCCTCAATCATGCCTCTGTCGAGAGAATCAGAACTTCAAAGAATTGCTCTGCCGCTATTTAGCAGATATAAAAAAAATCCATGCTGAAATAAATTCATGCCTAATGCAAGAAGCGAGTGATCAATGAGTTTCACATTGAATTTCTCCCACACGGAAGCCGACCTATTCCTCTTACTCCTTTGTTGAGAGACTGTGCTGTAAACCACAATGAAATAGGACACTGGAGAGGACCCTGACCTGCCCTCTGTGTTGATGCTACACATCAAGGCATAACAACACCAGTGGAGAGCATGACAGCAGGCATAGCAAAGGAAAGACTCCTTTACAGCAAGGGAAGTCCAGGCTTTGGAAAGCATTTCATAGAATCATAGAAAATGAGAGTTGGAAGGGACCTCAGGAGGTCACATCTAGTCCAACCCCCCTGCTTAAAGTAGGACCAGCCCCAACTCTATCAACCCAGCCAAGGCTTTGTCTAGATGGGGCTTAAAAACCTTCAAGGATGGAGATTCCACATCCAGGAATGATTTCATGTTGGCCAAAGTGTATCCTGCCACCCAATGCAGCTGCCTTCTCTGCTGGGCAAGGAGCACGGCCACTTTGACCATGGATAGGCAGGAGGAAGGATGTTTCAGTAGTCCAGGTGTCAGCAGTGGACTTGAGAGACTTGTTCGGATCCCAGTTCTTCGACAAGTTCCCTTTGTGAGCTTCAGCAAGGCGTTCAACTTCTTTGTACGGTGGTTCCCCATCTGTCATGTAGAGATAATAGCACTGCTTTCTCACAGAAGGATGCTTGTAAGGTAGTATCAGCAGCATAACTAGGGCAGGGTGAGAGGAGCACTAGCCTAGGGTGTTGATTTAGAAGAAGCGCCCTGCATGGCCTCCTCCCCAAGGGTCTTTGCACAGCATGCAGAGCCCTGCACAGCCTGGCATAGGGAGCCAGGCAGGCGCAGCTGGGCTGGGGCAGCGCTATGCCCAGCAGTATATCTGGGGGTGGGAGAGAGGGAATGCTTCCCCCGACCCCGCTCTCCAGTGGTCAGTGTAGTTCCTTCTGTCACCCTGGCTCCAAGCACTAAAAAGCTTGTGACACCTCTGGGTGGTCTGGTACTAGGTGACAGGGACCTTATATCTATAGGATCATAGGAAAGTAGGACTGGAAGGGATCTTACAAGGTGCTCCCTAATCCAATGGGATCTTTGTAAGTCTCAGCATGCAACTTTTCCATTGAACCTGAGTAAAACTAGATGGCAGACTTAACAATACCCTTATGGAGTGACCAACCCCTTAGTCTGAAGGATGAGACCAGCTGCAGTTTACAGACTGATCTCTGAGCAATTGCTCTGTGAATACGGTGTGACCCACAGGTGACACGATGCCCACAGATTCTTGTGGCTCCCATGGCTCTTCTCACTGAACACTGCTGCAGCTGCTCGGTCTTTTTATGGCTTACTCAAAAAGGTCTGAGAAGGGGCTTGTAAAGAATTAATTTGGCCAAATGTGTATTTCCTTGCATCAGTCAGATAGAGCCATTGCTGGATAACAAATCAACACTGAAATTACAGGCAGTTCTGAAAGAGCAAAACAGCGAGTCAGCCACTCTCCAGCAAAGGCTGCGATGTGCCGATCTAAATTGCCCTAAACAACTCGGATATTAATGGAAAATTTAATGAAAAACTAAGCTGTGATTTGATTTCACTGCAGACTGGCGTTGGAATTCCCTCAGCATGCCCAGCCTTATTAATTTCCCCAGTCACCTTGTCACACATGCAGACATATACTCAAAGCAGCATTTGCATGGAGGCTTCGAACTGAAAACCCAAATTATTTTCCTACCTGGTCATCACAAGACAATGTTTATACGGGGTTTAGTGCTGGGAGGGGGTGGCTGCACTGAAAGGCTTATACCTCTAAACCTTTGGGTTATTCATCACCGCACCTGGCAGACCTTCCATCCAGCCCTGCTCTTATCCACAGGACTGTCTCTTAGACACTATGGCCAGAGACCTCTTGTTGCCAGGTTAGTAACCTTCAAAGCTCCCCTGGCAAAGCATTCCTTCTTGTGGCTTAAGAAGGGGGAGCTGAGCCGTGGGTTCAGATGTGATTTCCTTTCCCAAACCTTGTATTGTCTTGTAAGGCTGGGTCTATGTTGTGTTCCCCAGAGAGAAAATGTCCATGAGGTACAGATGGGTGCTGAGGGCTTTTGCAAATCTAGGAGATGCAGGTGCTTGGATATTATCTGGCCCAACATCTTTCTCTATCTCTGTTAGGCTCTCAGGTGAAACTGAACTGCAAAGTATGGATGTGGTTATTAGGTGTCAAATAAGCCCAGTAACCCATTCTAGCATGTGAACAACCCTGGGCTCCCAGTTCTCTTCACAGATATTGATATGGTGTATCCTGCTAAAAGGCAGTCCTTGCCTTCTATTAGGTTGGTTATTAGGATCCCATTATCCCCAGTGCTAAAGGGTCAACAAGGTTTTCTTTGTGTAAGTCTTTAAAAGTTTGGCTGCTTATTCCAGCTTCTTGATTCTACAGACCTGGGAAGGGATTAGAGTGCCTTTTTTCAGCTGGGCTGGAAATATGCTCAGAATAGCCTTTCTTGTAGTATTTTGGGATCTCTAGTCCCCTAAAGCTACAGATGTTTGTGTCTCCAGTCAAATGTTATCTTTTCAGAGCCAGTTGAATGGTCTCTTCCCCCCTCCCTTACCATGAAGACACACATTTCTCTTTTACGGGAAGGGATCATATCCTTGTTTGATGTCTTTTTCATGTTGCATGGGATGATTTCACCCTGTGAAATACTCATCACTTACCCCATGCCGTTGAGCTAATGTTTTCTTTGTCATAGACCGACATGCTCTTTTTGATCGCTCTATGATGTACATCTTTCATCACACTTGGTATTGCTTACCTATGCTATGCATATAAATAAAGAGTTTTAAGAGAAGATCGATGGCTTTGTGTCTGGGAGTCTTAGCGAGGCTTTCACCTCTGGGAGCTACAGAGCAAAGTACCTGCAAAGTCAATCAATCAATCGCTCTCTCTCCCCCTTCCCCATGTACTTACTCTTTATTCTCTCCTCCGAGGCATCAGGGTTGGGTTTTATAGCACCAATGAATAGAATATATATTTTAAATTGTAAAACGTTTTATTGTGTAAAAGTTGAAATGCCGTAGGACCAAGAAGAGATGGTGCTTGGTGGCAGCTAGGGCCATACATGTGATAAGTAAGTTAACACAAATTACAGAGAAGCAGGCAGACACCATAAATCTGATGTCTACCACCAAAGAAATGGAGTCTTGTGGAAGCCAAGACCCCAGAACCTAGTCCTCCGCAGCCTCTTACCTTCCTCCATCATTTTCACTCATGCAAGCAAGTGTGAAAGGCAGCCCTTCTCAAGTACTAGTGTCTATAAATGTCTGTGTGAAGTGCCAGGCGTTTCCAGTCTCTCAGGGTATACATCATGCAAGGAATTGTCTCATATCATCCTTGTGAAGCCACTGAGTTCCAATGTCCCTCACATGAACAGGGCTTGTCTGCTGCATTTGTGCCAGTTCTTCATTAGCCCCTGTGCTGATCTGGGCTACACTAGTGATCAGTTGTAAGATTGTTCTTTTCTTGCCATAGTTAAACTTTTTTTCCCTGCCATTTCCATCTCCTAATCACGACTGTTGATTTCCTGACTAATTAATGCTCTTTATCATTTGCAGATAGGACATCTTTCCAACAACCAGGTTTTATTTGCCAGGGGTCCTGCAGTCCCACACCCCCCACCTTTCCCACTGCTCAGGGTGTGAGGATTTGCCACACTATTACTTTCTTCTTGGGTACTTTGCAGGCGTTGCTGGGATTTCATATGTTCTGCAGAGTTAGGGCCTGTGTGTGTATGTGGTCCAGAGTCAGACAGAGGAGGTTACTGAACACACATCACAGGAGTAGGCATCTTACTTTTCAGACAGGATTTGGAATCCAGAGACCTGACATTTTTATCACCTTTTCTTTGCCAAGTTACAAAAATTGAAGATGCTGCCCTAGCTACGTGGAGCTCTGGCTTCACTTGTCTTCTGACCAGGAGCACAAACAAACACTTCCAAACATTGCCCATCACGTAGGGACAGCCTGACCTCCTCCATATATTAAGCTTACAGGAGCAGCCTAAAGCTGAACAGGTACACATCTAAGGCTCTACATCTTATATGCCTAGGGCTGTCTAGCTTTGGGGTCCTCAGCAGAAGAGACCTTTGGGGTCCCTCATACACACACACACACTCTCTTCTTTTCTCTAACTGCAGAAAGTAAGTCTGCTCTTCCTATTAACATGACTCCCATCCCCAGCCCTCCTGCCCCATTCTGTTTCTGCTCTGCTCCCTCAGGGGCACCCCTCCTCTTCTAGCGCTGGATGCAGTAGCATCTCCTCTGAAACACTGATGGAGCTGGTGCCATGAATTCTTGGGTGTGTTTGGCACCAGGAATAAAAATGGCAGAAGGACTATGTGATAGATTATGTTCATCTGTGCCAATGCTGTTATGTTTGCAGGACTGAACAGAAGTGCACTCAGTTTGTCTGTAAAATGCATACCAGTGATATTGGTCTGAGCCAGAACTCCCTAAAGTCAGTGAGGATCTTTCCATTGACTCTGATAAGCTTTGGAGCAGGCCCTAGAATCTTACCCAAGCATCCAGATTGCTAATTTGCTATTAGGCCTGTGCAAAGTGGCTAGTATTTGCTTCGGATTCGGATTTGGCTGATTTGGGGGACGGAGATTCGGTTTGGTGATTCAAATCACTGTCCCGAATTGATTCAGCTGAATCTGATTCGGAGATTTGGCCACCGCCAAATTGGCTGAATCTCCGAATCAGACAGACCCCATCTCCCAACCGCTCTCCCAGCCCCGTCAATGGCTACCCCACCCAGCCCAGCTCTGGCTCTTTAAAAAAGAAAAAGAGCCTGGCACTCACTGGCTGCTGCCAGGCAGGGGAGTGATCCCCACTGCCCCCTGTCCTGTGCTGCGTGGGGGGCTCTGTCACGAGCCTCCACCCCCACCCACTATCCAAGCCCCCACCACGGCTGCTCTGCCTGGCCCCAGCTCCTGATTTTTTTTTTTAAATTTAAAGCCTCGCACTCACCAGCTCCTGCTGGGGGTGGGGGGGCAATCCCCACTGCCCCCCACTTCCCCATGCTGCATGGGGGGCTATGCCATGAGCCCCTAGAAGCTCCGAGGCTGCTGTAGCAGCCAGTGAGTGTGGGGCTTATTTTAAATTTTTAAAGAACTGGGAGCTGGGGCTGGGTGGGGCAGCCATGGGGGCCTGGGAGGGGGGATCCCCCCATGGTCTCCTTCCCCCTCCTCTAGCCTCTCCTCCTCCACCCCCTATTTACCAGCATGGAGTCCAGATCCAGCTCCCTGTGGCAGCAAGCAGGGACTGTACAAATCTCCAAAACTTTCTGAATCTTTTCCAAATTGATTCGGAGAGCTTCAAACTGTTGGACCTTTTTATCAGTCTCCTGATTCGATTCGGAGATTCGGGTGCCGAATCAGGCCGAATCTCCTCCAAATCAAATCAGCACCTGAAGCTTCACACAGCCCTATTTGCTATGTATTAATGCAAAATTGATTCTCCCCTGAACAGAGGAAGAAAGAGACTGTGAAATGAGTGCTGTTTTCTGTCAGTGCAAATGCCTCAAGAATCAGCAAACCTAACAAGATGTAAATGCCTTTTAGGAAAACACACAGGCGGGTAATTAAAGTGTGTATGGAAAAGAGAGAAAGAGAAAGACTGGTAAAGTGTGAGGGATCGATAGGTTAAGTACTGGATTTTTCTCAGCCTACTACTTAGCTCAGAAATCAAATGTTTCACCTTCACTGTGTTCAGGAAGAAGGCAGGTCTGCCAGGAAGGGGAGGGGACTTAGCTGTCAAGGCTGGGTGCCAGGCTAAAGGACAAAGGAAGAGTTTGGCTAGTTCCAGAGCTAAGCAGACAGTCTCTAGAAGAGACGCCTCTCAAAGTATAGGCTAATTCAACCATCACCTTTAACCAGGGTTTTTTTTATTAAAAAGTGATGATTGAGTAAGGAGAATGTTTTGAACAAAGCACTCGGCAGGGCTGGGTCATGTGACTTGTCTTCATTTCTTTATTTTTTAATTTCTCTCTTTTCCTATCTCTTTTCTTCCTACCTGTCTTTGAGGTGCCTTCTAAAGGAAGTGCCACTTTCTGTCCCATCAGAGTGAATTGTCTTTTAAGATAAGACAGGGTAGGCCAGACTGGCATTGGGAGAGCAGAAGCCAGTAAGAAAATGCTAAGCTGTGTAGATAAAATGTGAAAGAACTGTTCTCCCTGAAATCAGTTGTGTTGCAAAGGTGGTGAGATCCCTTTTTGTTTCTCTGCACCCAAAATTTCATACAGACCCATAAAAATTTTCACATAATCATGCATACTTCCCCAGAATTGCATGCCACACACCTGATGATGCCCCATACATGCACACACGTGCTCCCACAGATATAGTCTCGCCCTTAGTCCTATTGACAATACAGTATCAATCCTCCCATCACAATCAATGTCATGGGGAGAGGGTTCCTGCAATTTGAAGCCTAAGGCAGGAACATTTTAAGATCTCTCTCACCTCCCTGCAAAATCTAAACTCCAGAGCTGGGAAACAGAACACCAGAGCGGCAGCGCTGGCACCAGCCATGTGCAGTAGAAGAGGAAAAAAGAGGATTGAATTTTATAGAGAGTCAAAGTTTGCTTGAAAACAAACACGGTGTGTGCCAAAGCATGAGCATCTGGTGAATTGAGGCATTTAGCATTTGGCATGACTCAGGAAGGTGCTGAGTGACCCAGGTTTGAGTGCTGTAGCCCATAGCATTTTTTTCAGATAAAGGAGAATGAAAGCAAAGAGGAGAAAAGAAAAAAGACCGGGACAATGAAAGAAAACCTTGCCTTGGATGGAGCTTTGACACCAGGAAAAATTATCCCAATGGAAGTGACTGATTTCTTCCCTTACAAAACCTGTGGTGCACCTGCCAAATCTTTGTAGCTCTAAAGAGAGAAATGAATGGAGCGTCTCCACCTGTCTATTGTTTTGTTGCTCTGGCTTTTTTTCCCCTTCATTCAGCCTGGTAAAAGCTTTCAAGGTATTTTTTCTTGTCCTCTTTCTTCATTCAAATCCTCGAATTCCCCGAGCTGATCAGAGCTTTAGCTGGAAACTAACATTGGAGCTGTATAATGTAGCATGTGTGAGCAAACCTCTATACAGACCAGTCTGCCAGCTGTCTGGGCTGAGGCAGTCATCCAAACAGAGGGCCTGGAGGGAAGGAATCCAAGAATCATTCACAAAGGCAAGATGGAAAGAACTACGACAAGACTTAGAGAGAGAGGGAGGAAGGGCTGAGGGCCATAAACTGCTGCCACTCTTCACAGTGACAATTGATTGACCTATAGCCATGGTGGCCAAACCGCAGCTCGCGAGCCGCATGTGGCTTGCCGGCACAGTACTTGCAGCTGTCCAGAAACTGCCCTTCCCACTTCTCCCTAAGGCAGATCCAGGGCTGCATTCACACCACTTACCCCAGGGCGTGCTCCCTGCAGAAAAAGCCGGAGCGGCTTGGTGGTGCAGGGGAGGGAGGATGGTCATCCCCTCTCCCCTTGAATTTCGGTGGAGGATCGGATGTGGCTCCCAGGGTGAGAAATACTGGCCACCCCAAACCAGACCTTACTCTGCAAAGGAGTATGGGAACCCTAAGCAAGAAGTTACTGTACAGGCAAAGATGGTTCCTAGATTTGGGCCTTGCTTGAAGAATCAGGGCAATATTCAGACACATGCCATGCAGCGTTGCAAAATACCGGTGATAAATCAGTCCCCTGGAAATCATTAGATTGTTTTAAAAATCACAAAAGTGTGTAAAAATAAAGAAGGTTGAGAGTTTGGGAAGAACTTGTCACCCTCTGGCTTTGGAGATATTGAAGTGCCATAGGCTTTTCCCTGCAACCCTAAAGGCTAGAAATAACATTTTTTTACAGGAAGCCAAGCTGCAATCCTCTCATATTTATTTCTCTCTAGGAGCTGAGGCTTTAAGTAAAACACCATTCAATTTACAGTAAAATCATGAGCACTGGGTGTGTCTACACGTGGCACTACATTGCTGTAGTAATGTGCTATGGTGACATAGCATCTGCGGGCAAATATCGTGATGCTGCTGCTACATCACCATAACAATGCGCTCCTTCAGTATAGCGTGTTGCTACGGCAATGTCACGGCTAATAATATCCTTGTGTCACCAGCACGGCGCAGTACGGGCTGTTACTGCGCTGTCATTTAGTACTTCCAAAAGGAAATACTAAATGACGGTGCAGTAACAAAGGTGCCATAGCGGCACATGTAGACATGCCCACTGTATGTAAAAGTTAGTGTGGAAGGCACCCGTTAGTAAGTAGGCATGAGTCCGAGTTAGCAGTCTGAGGTTACTGAAGTCAACATGCGCTGATGTAGGGGACCTTGAATCCAGGGTGAGTTCCTGGAACAGGCATTGAGAAAATAGACCATTTTTTACTCATATGAACCTCCAGGTGAAAGGCATTGCTATGCAGAAGGTCAGCATTTAGATTTAAAGTAGCACCTAATCCTTGTGCTGATCCTCTGCACTCAGGTGGATTCCCCCTCAATGGGCACGTCTACATGTGCATTTACTGTGTAGTAAGCGGTTTTTAGGGTGGTATATACATGTGTAGCCATTAAAGTGTAGTAACACTGTGTGCGGACTGACTTGGGACAAAGTTAGTCCGAAGTGAGTCCACACACAGAGTGTTACTGCGCAATAAGGCGTCTACGTGTGCGTTACTGCTCAGTAACTAATTTGCACTGTCAAATGACTACTGTAGGGAGTATGACAGTGAACACACTGAAGGTATCCTCAGGGTACCATCCTTTGGTGGCAAAGGCAACCCAAATATCCAGCCTTTAGTAGAAGGAGCTCCTTTTTATTTCTCTGCTTCCCCACCTAGTTTAATATACTGGGTTTTTTTCCTTTTCTTCCTCCCTTTTATTTGCTGAACTAAAGTTTGGCGGAAGTTCCTGAAAGAAGTGGCCTTGTTTTCTGTAGGCAGGAGGCAGAACGCTCTCCTCAGCTCAACTTCAAAGGCAAGCGCTGAGCCTGTAAGATATTCATTTTAGTAATTCATGTGCAGCTGCATTAGTTAGGGACTTCACATTGTTTTATCCACTTGTCACGATTAGACTTATTATTATTACTGAAAACAGAGATGGGTGAGAGATATTAATTCTTTATGAACCTTCCGCCACAATTAATGTAGGCTCCATACTCATTTATTGAGTTATAAGCTAATCATTCCTTATATGTGTTTCAAGCCTTTAGCCAAGTACAAATAATTTGGACTAATTAGCTTATTAAAGAAAAGGGGGGAATGAAAACAAATGGCACATGAATGAATTGTGGGATTTCATATGGAATTAATATCTCTCTAATACACACAGATTTCGTCAATTCATTATGCATTCATAATCAGACCTGATGAATCACCTAGCTAATTCAGGAGTAATTAGGCATGAACTACTGACACTTACTTTAAAGTGTGACCAAAATAGTTGGATTTCTCCTAAAGACTCAATTATGGTCTCCGAGGCACAAGGGAATGCTATCATATATCCTGTAAAACTGGTCACTGTGGAACTGAACTCCAGCAAAACCCACTGGAATTTGTCACTGTCCCTGGGAAATTAGGGAGGTGCCACTCACATTTCTAATCCATTGATGTGCAGAGATATGTGGGACCCTGTTGCACAGGTAAATGGTTGTTCACAAGATTGTGAGGACAATTTTCACCGATGTAAGTGCTCACCGTAACGTGTTCCCCACAGCCAGGTCCAGTATTAGGTTGTTTTTTTACAGTTGATAGCTACTTTGAATTGATTATTATTATAGTTATTGACTATTAGTATTGCTGTACAGTACTAGGGTGATATGAACCAGGACACCAATGTGTTTGGCCCTGTACAAACACAGAACAAAAAGACTATCCCTCCACTCTAAAGAGCTTAATAGCTAAGCATAAGACAAGAGATGACAGCAGGATACAGACAAGGGAGCACAAGGAAACAATGAGAGAGAACGGGTAAGCATGAAATGCAGTAATCATAATGCATTAGTAGCCTAACTATTGTCAAGTTTTTGTAAGAGTTACAGCAAAAGAGAGTTTTAATGAGGGATCTGAAGGAGGATAATGAGGTAGTTTTGCGGATGTTTACACGGAGCTTCTTCCCTACGTGAAGGAAAGCAGGCATGCCATCATGAGGTGGGATTCAACCTCTGTCTGAATAAAACAAGCTAAGTGGAAGGGATAAGTGAAGCCAAGAGTTTAAGTCCTGTTTTACTTTATGTGCCTCCATGCCGCCTACATAGCCATATTACAGCAGTTTTTGACACTTAGCAGTTTGGGTTTCTATTTCTCCCCTGTGCTGACACAGAATCGCCTTGTGTGTTTATCCTCTAGAAGTAAAATGGATGGAGAAGGGTGACTTACTGCCTCTTAGCCCAATAGTTCAGTAACTGAACAAGTGGGCACTTGCCCAGGGGCAGGGCACCCAGGATCTAATCTCTCTTCACCTAGGGAGGGCTTGAACCTGTATTTTCTGCCTCCAAGAAAAGTGCTATAACTATCAGGCATTACTGAGACCCTCGTCCTGAAGTTGCCTACTACACCTTGCACTGGAAAATGTGTTGGATAAACAGCACTAGGAAAGTTCCTGTCCCATTGGGATTACGGACCCAGACTAGAACTAATGGTCCTCTCCTTGAGCTGTATCCCTTGGTCTTGTACTTACTCTTCCTCCTGACTTCACAATGTCTCCTTCTCTTGGCTGCCAAGCTTCAGGAAGAGGGCTGGATAGGGGCTTGGACAGTGCCTGGTCCCTGGCCAGCTGGCTAGACACTGCTGGAAAGCAGGAGATGCAGGTTCAACCCCTCTCCAGGCAAGGGGGACCGAGAACACAAGTTCCTTACTCCCTGGGCAAATACCCTAATGTTTTTGGGCCTTATGCATATACCTGGATGATTCTGTTTACCTGTGCAGCTGCCTGACCAGAGTGCGGCGCTACCCAGTGTGCTCCGTCAGCTAGTGCAGGTAATGCCAAACCACAGACTGTGCATAAGTGCCAGAAACTGCAGTTACATGGCTGTATGCACGCCATTTAGACGTGCAAAGTCAAATAGGATTTCGCCCAAGGAGCTGATGACTGAGGTGCTAGAGACAGAGAAGCCATGGGGAGCTGCAGGGAGAAGTGAATGAATCAAAGCCACCGTCTAGGAAAATGATCTTTTCAGGAGCATTCTCAATGGATTGTAGTAGGGCAAGGCTGCATTTGACAAAGCCAGAGAATAGGATGTTGCAGTAATCAAGAGATGAGATGATGAGGGCCTGGAGGAGAGATCAGGCTGTGTGGGTGGAGAGACCCACACAGCCATTTGCAGAAGGAGTTTGAAAGACTTAGACCCAACCTGAATGTGAGGACCTTGTGAGAGTTCCCAGTTGAGGGTGATGGCCAAGTAGGGGGCCTGGATGGGAGGGAGGGTGATGGTTGTGTCCACTGTGATTGAGAAGAGGGAGAGGAGAGGGCTTTGAGGGTGGGTGGTACTGAAGATCTCTGCAGTAGCTATAATGGCTAGACATCTATAAGGATAAGTCAGAGTGGTGACATACCTACAAAGAACAGTCAGAGGATCTGGGATTTGAGTTTTCATGGGAAGAGGCAGGTCTAGTGATCTGTGAGACATCTGCCTAAAGATGGCAGTTGAATTTGTAGTTAAGAGTTGGTTAGCATAGTCTCTCCTTTAGCGTAGACAAACATCAACAGCACCCAAAATTATCTTTATATTGTTGCTTCTCACCTGAATGCCTTCTACAACACCCTCATTAATTGCAAAAATAATTGATGTCACAAAAATTTAAAACCATAGAAGTCTCATAATTGAAGCAATCAGGATTCAGGCCCAATGGGAAATTCTATGCCTACTGAAGTCAATGCGAGTCTTCTTATTAAGGACTTTGAATCAGGTCCACAGAACAGGGCTTCATGAATTGAAGCAGATGTATTAGTCTTATCTTATCAAGCCTCCCCTCTTGGTGAAGTTAATGGAGTGGGATTAACTGGAGCCTCATACCTCTAAAAATTCATGCATAGTTCAATTTGATGGTTGCCCTATACACATGGAGAACAGGATGGCGGGGAGGGGGCAAGGGTGACAATCTGATCTTTCCTTAGGATGGGCTGAATAACAGAAGGGAATAAAATGTACATGCAAAATACTATTCTCAACCATTTTAGCGTCCCACCTTACATGTCTGCCTGTGTGGATCTATCTAGCTACAGGATTGGGACTTTGCATTACCTCCTCTAGACAGCTGCAAAGCTGTGTGCAAATCTAAAGTGCGGGCCAATCACAAGAATAAGCAGCAGCAATTACTTAATACTTCGTGGGGATGGAATACTGAAAATTAGCACAAGAGTTAAAGGGCTAATAAGAAACACTCTGTAGGCCTATAGAAGTTTATATAGCAGAATGAAGGGTAAATAAAACTACAATTTAAACAAAGGCAGATAATTAAATTATCTTGTAGGCACTGTACTAAAATTTAAAATAACTGGCTAATCAATACACTATTACAAAATGCAACAATTCCATGTGCCTGTAAGGTTATGGGAAATGGGTAGTTATACAGACAGAAAGAGCAGCTATGCAGGTTCTTAGGTACAGCCCTCTCAAAAGGCATCATTAACATACAAATGATATTTGTTGCAGTAGTGATGAGACAAGCTCCAGTGGTTTTGGATTCAAGGCCTGTTAGGACAGGTAGCATTGTATACTTTCTTGATTGCCTTTGTTCACTTTTGACTCTCAAACTGAAATGATTAGCTGGATTTGTCTTCTCAATTGCATTTCTGAAGAAGGAATAAAATAAGGCGCACAGGCAAACCCTAGAATTAGTAGAACAAATATAAATATGAGCATCAAGGAATTTGCCAATTACCAATATCCATATAAGGATGCAATCAAATAGACTCTGTATTAGAAATGCCTCACAGCAACTCAAACCCAGCCCAGCATAGCAAAAATAAATCCAGGCAGGCAGCAAATAGCAAAAATGTATCTGAAATCTATTGCTTAGGAAATCTCCAAAGACTTTGGTTCAGATAAGCATCCAAAGTTCAGCATGTCCATTATCTAAAGATTTGGACTTTTCCATTCCCATGTGGTCACAACCAAAAAGTCTTTTATTGGGCATTCACTTTTTATGGGCAGGCCTAGCGCTCTGCTTCACATCTCAGTTATCTTCCAGAGGTGGAACAGGGAATTCGGATTTGTCAAGGTCATACCACTTCCTGCCCACAGCATCCTTAGATTTCAACCCAGAGCCCCTAAAAGGAAATACGTAGATGCTTCTTAGACTATCACCTTTACAAAAGGCAACTCCCCTTGATGGTATGTAGTGGCACAGCTCTAGAAGAGTGTGGTTTCCTTCATTGCTCAAAGGAGACTTTGGTTCTTCTGTAACTTCTTGCACAGGCAGCACTGCACAGATGAAGCCCTCAGTTGGTGAAAACTAGCCTAGCTCTTTTTATTTCAGTGGATCCATGCCAGGATAACTCCCAGAGGATCTGGCCTGTGCCTAAAAGAGTTGTGACAAGTGATAGGCTGCTGTATCCCAGTATGGAGTGCCTGCCTTTGACTCTACGCTGATGCTAATCTTCCTGGGGAAAGAAGATCTTTCCACACCATTGTATTTCACTAATTTAATTTTATTGTGTGTGTCAAATCACATTATATTTTCACAATGAGGAAAGATTTGTTTTTTCTTTATTATTATTAAGACATTTCTTTGTCATTTTTAGCCAAATTGAAAAATCAAAAACTCATTTTCTGCAAAGCAGCATCTTGGTGTGTATATTCTGGTGTGATTGGCTCTGTATGCATCTTGGGCAACAGATTTGTATTTTTGAAGGCTGTTTTTTTTTTTCCTTAAAAGCCAGGTTCTGGGGAGGTTAGCTTGGTGGAATCCCCTGTGCTAGAGGGCAGGAGACTCAGACTTTGAAATACAGCCATGGGGTGTTGTGTACTGCTCAACCTGGAGTGCAAAGTGCATGCTGTGGCTATGGCCCTCTGTAGGGCTGTGCGAGGCTTCAGACCCTGCTTTGGATCCGGAGAAGCGTCGGACACTTCAGCATCCAAAGCAGCATGTCCGGATCAAAGCGCTGGCTTCGTTAGGCTTTCCGAAGTGATTTGGAGCTTCTGAAACACTTTGGAAAAGCTTTGGAGCCTCTTCAGAGATCCGGCCGTAGGGTATAATGGAGAATCAATGAAATAGCTATAACTTTGTTGTTTTCTGTCTGATTTGGATGAAATTTGCAGGGATGGTAGCCTTTGCAAAGAGCATGAAGCCTGCTAATTTTCAGGAAGATCAGTTTAGGGGTTCGTGGGGAGCTGCACCCCAAATTCTTGAAAGAAAACCGATGTCACGTCTGTGTGTTACAACACAGGGGGGTCAAAACTGCAGGGGTGGTAGCCCCTGGTGAGGACACAAAGGCTGCCAAGTTTCAAGAAGATCGGTGCAGAGATTTGGGGGGAACCGCACCTCAAGCTGCTGACAGGCAAAACTCATGACACAGATGGCCCTGTGTATGTTAAGGCGCAGTGAGCTGAAAACTGCAGGGGTGGCGGCCCCTGCTCAGGCCACAAAGCCTGCCAAGTTTCAAGGAGATAAGTGCAGGGGTTTGGGGGAAACTGCACTTCAAGCTGTGGACAAGCAAAACCCGTGACATGGGTGACACTGCATGTGTTAAGGCACAGCAGGGTGACAGCTGCAGGGATGGTGGCCCCTGCTGAGGCCATGAAGCCTGCCAGCTGTCAAGGAGATCGGTGCAGGGGGTTCTGGGGCCCTGCACCCCTAGCTGCTGACACGCAAAACTCGTGACATGGGTGCTTGTGCAACTGTGTCTGTCTTGGGACAGTTGATTGTCTGTATTGATTCTTTCCTCTCCTTAGTCTGTGGTTTTGTAGGTGTTAATTGTTGCTAATTAACTGGTTACATTAAGACATGGTATGCAGCCAGAGATCATCTAAGGCACTGCCCAGCCAATGCTTGTCCTTGTTCTTGTCCTTTTTCTAGTGTTGTTATCAGGAGCAGTGGGAGTAAATTAGAGAGAGAAAAATGCAGGCCGAATATAATGGTGAGATTTGTCAAACAATGAGATGGTTTCTTCAAGGAGTGGAAGGGCCATTGGTAGAGGGAGAGACTCCTAGCCTCAAATAGGCAATGATGTTCTGGAAGATATGTTGTACCCACCCTGTTTATAGTTTCTTGGATCTTTGGTCGTGTGAAAGGAGAATGAGACAGTACAATATGGAAAAATCTTACAGTGACCTTGGCATGGAGCAGGTAACATTTCTGACTTCTGCAAAACAGGTTTAATGGTGTCCCAGGGAGAGGATTATGAGTTCGGTTGGAGAACAATTAGAAAATTCCTTGTTTTATTAGAGATCCCATTTTCATACAAATGTCCTTTGCTTAGTGACTCTGGGAAGGTCTTTAGAAGTTCACAGGGCTCCAACCATTGGATACCCCTTTCCAGGGTTTCTGTAGACTTTCAGCAAGTTTTCTCTCACTGTGTTGGAAACAAGCACTGCTTCCCTCTGCAGAGCTCAAAATAAAGAGGCATCTATGCTTTTGGGTTTCTGCCTTAAGGGCAAGAACTGGGATACTTTTCTGTGTAATTCAAGGCCTCTTCTGTTATTAGAAGGCATAGCCTGTGAATGTACTGGGCTCCCAAATCTGATAGCAACTCGAGCCAGCCAATATCTGGGATTTCCAAATTTCATTTAAAAAAAAAATTACATCTGCTCTTGAGCATTCACCCCATGCCCTGGAGCTCTGTCTTCTATTGGAATGGTCACATAATGTATATATATTGGACACTCTGATTGCACAGGGAGGTACAATGACACTCACTGCTGAATTGCTGTGGTATACAAACCAGATCCATCCAGCTCTGCCAGCCACTCCAGAGATACCAGGCAGAAACACTGCTGTACTGCAGAGCAGTTAAAATAAATCCAGGGAGAACATGTGAGGCCTGATGAGAGTGTCCCTTGGGGAGCCATCTGCTTCCCTCTCATGGTGAACATAGGGGTTAACTTGGCCTGGAGACAGAAAGGAAGAGCCAAGGGGTTATTGGAAAGGATAAAAGGTGGGTGGATCCCATGAGACTAAAACCATTAATCCCTTAGCTGAGGTCCAAATGTCAGGACTCATTCACCTCCTTATTTTTTTCTGTTTCCATTATCTCTGACCTGGAGATCCCATCACTGTGAATTAAATCTGCTCGGTACTAGAAGGGCAATGGTGGTGAGGAAGTGAATTTGCAGTCACGTGGATATCAGAAATGTCTTCCTGAGAGCCTTACAGTTATTCTAAGCCAGGTGAGAACCACAGAGCATTCATACAGAGAGAAAGGCAGACCTCAGCTGATCCCCCGCTGCCTGGAGAAGGAATGAAATGAAAGCATCATTTGCTTTATGAGGTTTACTTCAAGCACACTTAACTAAAACAGGGGAAAGTATGTTGAGAGGGAAGACAACTGGGTCCAATGCCTAGAAAAGCAACTTTTATGGTAGCCCCTAAAAGTTCTAGTCAAGGATAATGACCCTGCCATGCTGGGCACTATAGATACAGTTATCAACTACAGCCCCTTTCACAAAGGAAGCTACTAGTTGGGGACCTTGGACAGGCTGGTTAAGCTTTTTTGCTTGAGCTTTCTGTCTGTGAAATGGAGATAACTACTTCCCTAATTCATGAAGGCTTAGTAAAATGAATCAACAGACAGTTGAGTGGTGATCAGGGCCAATGTGGTGCCCATTTTCAAGAAAAGGAGAAGGGATGAGCCAGGTAACTTTAGACCAGTCAGTCTTACCTCTATTCCTGGGAAAATGCTAGAGAAAATAATCAAAGAACACATTTGTGCAGGCCCAGCAGGGGAAACGATGCTGAGGGGAAACCAGCACGGGTTTGTCACAGGTAGATCCTGCCTGACAAACCTTGTAGCCTTCTATGACCAGGTCACACACTGCCTGGATGCGGGAGCCGAGGCTGATGTCATCTTCCTGGACTTTAGGAAGGCCTTCGACACAGATTCACACCCTATCCTCATTGGGAAGCTAGCAGACTGTGGAGTGGATGCCTACATGGTCAGGTGGGTGGCCAACTGGCTTAGGGACCGCACCCAGAGAGTGGTGGTGGATGGTTCCTTCTCGGCCTGGAGGTGTTGAGCCCCAGCTCAAGTCTGGGATCGTGCCCGGTATGCAAAGGCCAATAAAGATACCAGGGGTGAAAGTATAAAGAAGGTTTATTGCTAGCAATAAAAGGTGCGAGCGGAATAATTTCACGTAACAAGCACACCAGATCACTAC
>NW_005841989.1:1821502-1867340 GCF_000455745.1 Alligator sinensis
AGGGATCTTGGAGTCTTAATTGACTCCAAGATGAACATGAGCCGGCAGTGTAACGAGGCCATCAACAAGGCCAATCGCACCTTGTCGTGCATTAGCAGGTGCATGGCTAATAGATCAAAGGAGGTGATGCTCCCCCTCTATGCGGCACTGGTCAGGCCACAGTTGGAGTACTGTGTCCAGTTTTGGCCGCCGCACTTCAAGAGGGACGCGGGGAATCTGGAGAGGGTCCAGAGGAGGGCCACTCGCGTGATTAGTGGTCCTCGTGATAGACCCTCCGGGGGGAGGTTGAGAGAGCTAAATCTCTTCAGCCTTCACAAGACACGGCTGAGGGGAGATCTTGTGGCCGCCTATAAATTTATTAGGGGAGGTCAACGGGGAATAGGGGAAGCGCTGTTTACTAAGGCACTCCAGGGAGTGACTAGGAATAACGGGTGTAAACTGGTTGAGAGTGGATTTAAGTTAGATATTAGGAAGAAATTTTTCACAGTAAGGGTGGCCAGGATCTGGAATGGGCTTCCAAGAGAGGTGGTGCTATCACTTAGCTTGGAGGTCTTCAAGAGGAGGCTGGATAGTCACCTGGCTGGGGTCATCTGACCTCGGTCCTCTTTTCTGCCAGGGGCAGGGGGTTGGACACGATGATCCATTGTGGTCCCTTCCGACTCTACAATCTATGAATCTATGAATCAAATCTATCAAATATAAATGAGGATCAAACAAGCATCTCAATGAGTTGATCCCTGATATAAATTCTAGAAACTTTATGTCAAAGCATACTTAGCCTGTGGAAGTGAAGTGAACTATCCGAGTTCATCTAGAAATCCCAAGACTACAGACCAAATCTTCTGGCTAATAGGACTCTTATGTACTAATCATTAGGCAACTGTTCTTCCTGAGCAAATGCCTAAGAAGCAAGGCAGTGTGAATATCTGCTTTTTTATTCAGTGACTAAAACAAAGAATCAGTTGGGGAAAAGGCCAGTTTGGAATCATCCCAAGCTAAAATTTACTGGTAGTTATTTTTTCTCAACAAAATGAAGAAAAAGCAAACCTCTCGTATTGTTTAAGTTCAAGCCATATGTTCAATTCTACCTAAAATTAAGCTTTTTGCTTTCTGTCTGAATGTATCACACTATATTTTAAAATTAAACCAATCTAAATTTTGAAAAAGAATATCACATTGAAATGAAAAGTCAAAATATTTTGTTTATATAAATCCTGAAATGAAACCTTTCAACTATTTATATGCAATTTTTAGCAAATAAACTGTCCAAAATTTTTCCCAGCTTTACTTAAAAGAGCCAGCCAGTTTTCAGCGTTGTCATATGTAAAGTAGAATGGCATCAAATAACTCCTCTTCCTAATGCAGTTTGCATATATTAGCAGAAGGGAGCTTTGTCATCGGTCACACAAATTAATGCCTTGGTTTGTTACTCCTGGATAAACACCATAGAAGAGCAGGGTATTGTTTTGTTGTTTGGATTTTCTTTTTCAGAGTTTCAACTAGAAATCACCATCAGAGCAAAAGTCAAGTTTTCCAGTGAGGGGTCTAATAAAAAGAACTGAGAACACATGGACGTATGCTCCCTTATCAAACTGTGTTTCACTGACATGAAGTTGCTTGATATAAGTCCAGAGTGGGACTTTGCCAGATTTGAACTCCGGGGGCATGTCCCAGTGAGTGCACACGTGCAGGGGTGTGTTTTTTTCCTGCAGGACAAATAGCAGTGGCACATATTTGCAGCCAGAGCTTGGCTCTGGCCAGCCAGACTCTGTTTGTGGTGGTGCACACTGCTGCTATGTGCACTGTGCCACTTTTTTTAATGGCATGTTTTTTGGCACCAGGATCCCCCAGTGTCAGAAAAAACCACCGTGCTGCAAATTAGCAGTGCGGTAAATGGGCACACGTGTGCCACATGCAGTTTGCAGTGCCTCAAATGGCTTTGAGGTGCTCCAACCACATGTGCACACTCATTGGGCTGCATCCTAGAAGTTGAAAAAGAAGCCTCAGCATGCATAATGACAGGAGGTCAGATCTAATTGACGTGTGGTTCCTCCCTCCTTGAATTCCCACACTGGTTTAAACACAAATCATCTCAGGTGATGTTGGCCCCTTGCCATGAATTTCTGACTTAATCACCATGGCAAGAATCAGAGCTGAGCAAGTAAAAAATAGGTTGTCAAGAAATACAATAGTTCTATCCATGCAGAATAAATTTCCACCATCAAGTATGGGTCCTCTCTGGTGAGTCTTTATAGCCCAAACCTCAGTGTGGTGCTCTGTAGTACTAGGGGCCAACCTGACTGAACCTTTGATAGAGAATAAGAATGTAGGCATATGACATGATTGTTCCAGAGTAATTTGTACCAGATTTTACTCCATAGTGTGTCTACATGTTCATTAATGCGCTTTTGCTAATGTGCATTAAATTTAGTACCTCCTGGCTCCTATACGTGTGCAGAGAGGCTGCTCTGGTGTGCTGTAATTCCAGAGCACTGGTGCAGACTTGATTCATTGAATCTGCTGGAGTGTGGTAACTACTCATTCCAGACACTGAAAAATGGTGGTGAGGTGCTTTAAACTAAAGCTTGTGTGACAACCTTTAGTTCAAAGCACACTGCCACCATTTTTCAGTGCGGGGACGCTGATACATGTGATGGGCGACTGGTGCCTGCATGGGCGGCTGGTGCCTCCTGATCCTGGGGGGCACCAGGAGCCGTTCACCAACTGGGGAAGTGGGGGGACCCCCAGCGGAAGTGTTGGCGGCAAACCTGGAAGTGCCGCCAGTGCTTCTCTTGGCGCCCCCACAATCTCAGGGGGGGCACCGGCCATCACCCCTGACTCCCCAGCCAGCAATGGCCAATCTCAGGGGGACACATGCCCCCCTGCGCCTCCCTGTTACTCCCCTACGTGACGCCTATGTGCTCCGGGCACTTTTAATTAGCAGGGCTCTTGGAGCTATGATAATTAAACTGTCCCCTCCCACCTCCCGGAGCATGTGTATAAATGCCCTGTATTCTGAGGTACTAGAAAAAGATGTATTAGATTATTTTAATACGCATTAGTGAAAGTGCACAGGTTTTTTGTGACACTTTAATGCACATTAAAATACGCTAATGCACATCAAAGCGCACATGTAGATGCACCCAGTAAGGAGCAGACGCACAGCCAGATCTCCTAATGCTGGTTACATGAAGTGCCTAGTTGCTAGGTTTTGAGGGAGCAAGTTTGCAAACAGCAAACAGCTCTATGGATTAAATTGGTAATATTTAGGTCATATGAAGTCACACAGGGGTAAAATTAATAGTTTCTTTTCACAGGTTAATGTATACCCCAGGAATCAGGTATACCATATTGTTGTCACTGGATTTATGACCCAGATACCTTGCTCCAGGAAGACCCAAACCCTCAGACCAACCATGACCGCTGCATTCAATAATAGGCAAATTTTATGATATACACAGTGATAGCAGATAAGAATAATGCAGGCAAGGCAACCAATTCTATATCTACCAGTCCTAGGGCTGTCATAGAGGAAAGGTACATCTGGCCAGTATGCAAGCTTCACCCTGAGGTTCTGAATGGGAAGTCAGATGTCAGCAGCCTGGAGGTCATGGGCCGAGACCCACCCCACACAGTGGGGTGGATGAGATGAGTTGGTGGTGTGCCCTCTACCCATGGTGGCCTCGAGTTCCCCCCTTGGGGACCCTTTGCTGCTCTGAAATCCCCCATTTTGTATTCTTTCTCTTCTCTGATGATTCTTTATTCCTGGGCATCACTGATTGGTTTCCCCGTGGTCACCATTCTGTCTACATTCTGTCCTGTCAGCATATTCTTTTGTTCCAACAAACCCATCATATGCATACATCTTAATTTGGTTATTTACTAGTCCTTGTAATTTGGTCTGTTCACCAAAGCCAGAAATCCCAAGAGCTCTGCAGTTTGGCACTGTGACCTAATGCTACCTTATCTCACGTTATGGAATAGTGTGCTACATGTCTTCAGTTTCCCAGCCTGTGTGTCTGCTGGCCTTCAAGGAAACTTTGTCACAAATAGGCTTTTAGAAACCAATGAACCCTTGCTGTTCCCTTGGACCATTGTTCTAATGCAATATCTACTTTACCTACAAGCCAATTCCCAAAAGCAAACCTTTAAATACCATTTTCTAGCCATCACCTATTGTAAGGTTGTACATCACATGCCCACTCCATTGTTACTATAAAGTCAATTTAATATGTAGTAGCATGACATGGGTCTGCACTAGGGCTGTAGAAGCTTTAGTCACTGATTCGATTCAGCAGAGATTCAACCCGATTTGGTGGCTGAATCTCCGAATCCAAATCAAATCAGGAGACCCTTTAATTTCTCTGAATGAAATCAGAACCCTCTGAGTCGATTCGGAGAGATTCACAAAGATTCAACAATTTGGACATAGACACAGCTTTAAATGTTTTTTCTACAAACCTCAAAGTACCAGTGCAGCTCCTGAATGCTGAAATGGTAGGGCAGATGGAGCATCCCACAGGAGCACAGGGGAGCACAGAGGAGTCCCCGGTGCAGTCGGCAGCAGACCCGGACAGTCCCTTTTGGGCGCCCCCCCCCCCCCCCCCCGCAGCTCTCTCAGCTCAACGACTGGTGCCTCAGGGTCCCCCCATGGCCAATCGCTGAGCTGGGGGTATGGGCCCCGCTTCCCCCCCCGCCGCGCACTCCCTGGTGGACCTAGAAGTGGACTGGATGTACTTCTGGTCCACTTCTGGGTTTGCCGCTGAGCACACAGGGGGCCTCCCGTGCTCCTGTGGGATGCTCCTTCCACCCAAGCATTGCAGCTTTCATGAGCCATGCTTGGTACCTCAAGGTATGTAGAAAAACTTTAAAATATGGGCCCCGCTTCCCCCCCCGCCGCGCACTCCCTGGTGGACCTAGAAGTGGACTGGATGTACTTCTGGTCCACTTCTGGGTTTGCCGCTGAGCACACAGGGGGCCTCCCGTGCTCCTGTGGGATGCTCCTTCCACCCAAGCATTGCAGCTTTCATGAGCCATGCTTGGTACCTCAAGGTATGTAGAAAAACTTTAAAAGCTGCGTCTATGGCTGAAGCGCTGATTCTCTGAAGCAGCATCAAATCTTCAGTTTTGGATTCGGCCAAATCGAATCAGGGACAGTGATCCAAATCAACAAATCATATCACTGTCCCCGATTCAGGATGAATCCAAATTGAATACGGCCCATTTCACACACCCCTAGTCTGCACCCTATGTCTACATTGCAGTCACAGTAGTGATTGCATTGTTGTGACTGGATGCCCAAGCTAGCTTTAAACTGGCTGGCTTCAGTACCAGTGGTAATCTAGATGTGGCAGCACAAATCTCAGCATGGGCTAATTTACCTTGCTTCTTGCACAGCATTTTTAATCCATGCTGAGCTCTTTCCTGCTGTAGCTAAACTACTACAGGTACCCCAGCTAGTAGGTTTAAAGCTTGGATGTGTTTTTGAACTCATGCAGTAGAGGCTCATTCTCTAAAGTGCAAGGACTGGAGTTACAGTACCTGCCACAATAATCCATCCTTCTCAGGGCTTGCTGTGAGCCAAGTACTTCATGGGACAGCACTTTGGAAGTTTAATCTGTGCAGTGTAGGCTCCCATGCTGCACATACGTGATCAGGGGAGCTCGTAGCCATGTCCTTCATCATCCAATGTCAGTGCTTGATTTAGTGAAACTCATGTAACCTGTGACTTGACAAGCAACCTTTTGGCTTTCCAGTTGCCTAGGCTTTGCTTTGCAAGAAGTCCTATGATCCCTAGAATGGCATTCGTGCCACCAAATGTTTGGTGCTTCAGGTCCCAAAGCTTGCTTTCTTCTTGACAGAAAGACTAGCCATTGGAAAAGGTGCATTTACATCCCAGCTCATTTCCTTACTGCCAATTTCTTTCTAGCTTCCCTGCTTGTTTGTGGATTCACCCACCAGCTGTGCACACCAGAAGGAAACCAAAACTTGTTTTTCTTGTCTTGGAGCTCAACTGACTACCCAGAAGGAAGGCAGTTACATTTTTCTTAATTTCTAGTGATTTTTCTATTGAACCAGCTACACTATCAAGAGGCATTTACAAACATTACAATTTCTTGAGCCCTGTAAGTCAGATCAGTGGGAAGCTGCTGAAAATGTAGTGCCATACCACAGTGGCTTAACAGGTTGTATGTAAACCTTACTATTTATTAAAGAAGCTTGGCACAAATGAAACCTCACCAGCCTCAAGACAGGGAGTGGGGGGAGCCAACAATGAATGCTCCAGGGGACAGCCATGGCAGCACCCTTGGGATTCAGCAGCACTACACAGCAGTCCTCTTACCCAGCAGTCCTCTTACATGCCCCATACATATTGTTTCAAGAATGTATGTCTTCACGGTTCAGTTTAGCTAGGGGATTCTGGCTCCCAGCCAGACCCAGCCAGGCACTTGAATTCTCTTTACTCTGGGAAATTCTGAGATTTCAAACTTTTAACATTGTAACTGCCCAGAGCAGATTTGTCAGTATGGCTCTTTGTGCTTTGGCAAGTGAAATAACTATACCAGCTGAAACACTGTTATACTACAACAAATTGCACAACACAGGTTTTACTAACATCATTATGTCACAGCCCCCGCTGATACAGCTATGCTGACAAGACATTTCCGTCTCCAGTGTGTTTGACATTTGAGGATTATAATAGATGTCTTCATATCTATATTACCCAGTTGGGGGAGGGAGGAGATTTTCAAAATCAAAACCAGTAGTTAAATATTTAGGGCAGAATCCTGTTTCATTTATGTGCTCAAATGGCACTTACCCAGTCATTTTGGCACTCAAGTTCATGATCCTATTCCACATACAGTGTGGATGCACAAGTGTGCACAGAGCTACTGAGTGGACACCTATGCAAGTACATGGGTTTGTACACAGGGACTGGAGCAGTGATCCCAGAACTGTAGCCTTGCAAAAAATGAGATGTGATAGAGTTGTCCTGCTAGTTAAGACACTCCCTCAGGAAATAGAAAACCCTGTTCTAGACCCCATTCATTCAGAGAGGATTAGATCTGCATGTCTATAGCTTCTCAGCACATGCTCCAACCACGAGACAACAGGTTAGGAACCAAGCATGCCCCTTTTCAGTGCTTCTCTTGAAACCACCCCCTTGGGTATCCAAGCGAGGCATATATGTGGGGTCTGGAGGAGATTTTATAGCCAGGGGGTTCAGGATTCAATGAAGCTGTTGCTCCTCTATCAAGGTGGGTTACTATTCTTGTTCTAAATAGGGTAGAAGCTTCCTTTGTCAGCACTTTTATCTAGCTTATCCAGGGAATATTAAATGCAAGATGCATTGGTAGCTTCAGTGGGGGTCTGGATAATGCCTCACTGGTCTGCCAGGTAAGCTACTGATCTTGGAAATAGGAAAGAGATAGGTTCAAACCCCATCTGTATGAAGACAGCCTAGAATCTAGGTCTCTGCTTCCTGGGCAAGTGCCATAAGTACTGGCACTAAAATATGAGAGTTTCCGCTGTTTTTTCTCTGTTAAGTAACAGATGCCAGTCATGGCTACAATTTCAGGACTTGGGGTTGGTCAAAAATATGCGTACAGAGTCACATACCTACCCAGGCAGAGCACAGCCTGCTGTGCATGCTCAGTAGCCATGCAGGTGTTTGTGTCTCTGCATTGCACATGAAACAGGATCACAGATCGTGATCATGTCCTGAAAATGGCAATTACATGGATTCTAGTCCATTCTGATCAGCAGGGATCCTAGTTTTCCATTTGCCACAGAAAACCACAGAATCTGTATTTCTGTGATCTACTGAAAGCATGGTGGCATCCTGCAGTGAGTGGCACCATTTCTGTCCCCTTTTATTTTTGCTGTGGTTTTTGCCTCTCAGCCAATCAGCAGGGGCGGGGCGGGGTGGGGGCAGCACATGCTGCTGATTGGCCAAGAGACAAAAACAATGGCAGACACCATAAACAACAATAAAACAAAAACAATAAAAGACACCAGAAATAGTGCTGCTTACTGTAGGACACTGCCGCACTTTCAGCAGTTGTAGAAAATGTGGATTTTTGTGGTTTTTAAACAAAGATATTTTGCTTTTTTCCTGCGGAAAAAAAGGATCCCTGATGATCAGTCCCCAAAAAAAGAGTACAATGCCTACTTAGCCTTTAGACTAAGTCACAAAAGGCAGTGATCATTTACAGTCCCTTTTTTTCAACTACTTGACTAAGGTTTGGAATAAGTTCACATTTAGGTACCTAAGTTCCCTTAGGCACCAAATACTGATAGATGAAATGGGATTGGGTCCCTAAATTGCATTGAAAGCCACTGAATTTTAGTCCCTGACCTACTGTTTGCACCTATGAATGCCTCCCCCATGCCATTGCCTCTATAGTGAAAAACCTGGTCATGTATATGTTAGGGAAGAAATAGGCTGATTTTGCTGAGCTGCTTTCTTTAGGTTCATGGCATTCATTAATTATATGTCTGCAGATCACTGCTGGGCATTCATAACAATGTCCACAAATCCCATATGCTTCATAAATCCTGATGTGAATGATTGTTTGGTAATTCAAAAAGTGCATGATTAATTGTTGGCCATTCATTATTCTTTTAAAAAAAGTTTCACATAGCCAATCAGGAAACAGAAGCAATACCAAGAGACTGAGATGAACAATGGCACACCACAACCAGCGCATGTGAATGAACTATGTAAGAAATTGCTGAATGACCCACCCAGTGAAGTTTATTAATCCAACTGTTCAGTAAATCATTCACGCAGTCAGCACATACTCATTGGAACTGGCTTTGTATCTAAAATGCATGTAAATGGCTCTAGCTATGCATCTAGATGTAGCTAGTATAAGTAGTGCTTGGCCACTTGGGAGCTGGATTTGGAACTTAGACTTTTCTGAGTTTTTCCATCCAAAATAATTTACTTGCTGTATTTTGCACAAATTTGCCAGTAGTGTTGAGCAACTTAATCTGCAGTTTTCAGCAAGTGAAATATTTGACTGAAATATTTTGCTTAGCTCTGGGCTATTATTTGTATTAACAATTCATTACTCTCTGTTATGCATGCATGCACATACGTGAAGACACACCTGTTGTCTCTCTCTCAGCAGTACCGAGTGAACGGGGGCACATTCAGTTTACTTCAGAATGTATAGCCCTTTCAATAGACTATATCTTTGAAAATTAATTTACTTCCAGAAAATCAGCCTTCATGCTCTACTTTTGTTTGTCTCTATATTATCTGTGGGGAGATTATTAATATCATGTACCATTCAGTTAATAGGTCAAATGTGAGACCTTATTACAAATCTAGGATAAATTGCCTCTCCAGTAGTATGTGTCATAACCTTCACAGACTAGGAGTTCAAAATTCAACCTTCATACATTCAAAATGCCCTAATTACTGTATACACATACACATGCATTAGAACTGCCATACCAGTAAAGTATCCATTTAGCTTAGTATCAGGCTCACATAGTCTATTTTACTGCACAGTATTATACCAGGGAAGGATATTTCAACCTGATCTCCATACAGGCCATTTAGACCTGCCCTCTGATGCTTTAGGATTCATCAGCTGTAGCATTTTCCCTTGGCTAATACAACTCCTGATCTTATTTATCTGCATATTATTATCTGATTCTTTTTCTGAACAAAAATGTGACAGACATCCTTGTGAGGTCAGCAGGAGCTGAGGGTGCACAGCATCCACAGTGCTAGGCTGTAAGTTATTAGTTCTGCAGCCTGAATATGGTGCAGCCCTGAAACAATAAATGTCAGTTAATCCAAAAATTGTGGCTAAACATGTGTTGCCCATGTAGCCGTTTTGCTCCATTCACTTCTTCTTATGCACTTTTATGCAGAGCTGGAAGGGCCCAGAGTTGTCTGGCTCCTTGCCTTCCCCAAATCCAAACAGCTGGGGAAGGCTAGTAAGAGCAACTGCTAATAGGTATGAGTCCTGCTGAGTCCAGCTGCCATTCCAGTCTAATGGGAGGACCCTGGTCAACTGAACCCTGATTTCAGGTTTGGTTTCTAATTAAACAGAAATGGCAGATGCAGTATTTGATTGGCCAAGAAACATGATCATAGAGATAAATTTAAACAAATGGGACCCTCTGACCCTACTGGGTTGGAGCTAAGAGGAGGGTCAGATTCTCAGCATCTCTATTAGCAGATTTCAGAAAAGGCTTCTCCATACCAATTAGAGACTTCAGTAGCCATGATAAACTTGATCAACCATTCATTCAAGTCAATGGAAAGCATTCCATTAATTTCAGTAGGCTTTGGGTCAGTGAAACTGGATTTTACTGGGTGTTTTGGACTAGTTAAGCATTCTACCACAATTCAGCAGGTCATGGTACAATGGTAAAACACCACTTATATAGCTAGAAAACCATCATTTAGGCACACAAAGGGAAACACAATCCTTCCCTCAGTGTCAGTGTCTATTTTTAAATTCTCTTCATTTTTGCCAAGCTCCGTTAACTTCAGTGGGTGAAATTTTATAGCCTGTGCTATGAGTAAAACCGAATTATCATAATATTCATGTCAAGCCTTAAAAATTGACAAATTTATGAAGATTTTATTAGTAACAGATTAAAAAAAATAGTACTTAGTATTTATCATGGCACTTTGCTCAAAAAAAGTCTATTAAAACTCATATCCAAAATCCTTCCATTCTTCTGCATCAGCAAGATTAATTAATTAATATTTGGAAAGCATTGAGCATTTTAGTCATTTTTTACTATTTTATATATGTACTTACTAGAAAGAAGCAGGACATGAATCAAAACCATTTTAATAACTGCACTAGTAAACTTTAAAGCGAGGCACAGACATTCAAAAAACCTGAGTCTGAATTGATTCAGTCTTTGCAGGTTAGTCTAACCTGGCTAGGCTGAACTGGTTTGTAACTGGACATACATTCTTTCTGGACTGAGGAAATTCAGGCACATGCCTGCAGTACCTCAGGCTAGAAGACGGGGGGGGTGCTAAAACAGCCCTCCCTCCCTTTCTCAGTGCTGAGCTTAGGGTGGGCATGGTCTGGCCCCGGCAGGATGCTTTGCTTAGGGAGGTCTGCCTACATGGACCCAGGCTTTTCCTCGCTGGCTACTCAAGGGGCGGGAGTGTTGCCAGACCCCATACCCCTCCTAGCACTCTGAGGCAAGGCGGGGTGTGCGGTGCATCTGTTGATGATACGGAGCTTTTCAATCTCCCTCCCTCCTTCATCATACTATCTGAAGCAAACTCACAGGCAAGCAAGCCAGCAGGGGGCTGATAACAGTGTTTATCACCCCATCAACAAAACAGTAGCCTCTCTCTATTAGTTCAAACTCTTCTTAAGCAGCTTACCAGCTGACCTGTTGATTAGCTCCAAAAATCCCTTAGTGGTTACTGTTCTGTCTGCCTGTCCCAGTGAAATTGGAGAGACAGAC
The DNA here is from genome assembly GCF_000455745.1 of Alligator sinensis. Taxonomy (NCBI): domain Eukaryota; kingdom Metazoa; phylum Chordata; order Crocodylia; family Alligatoridae; genus Alligator; species Alligator sinensis. The sequence continues at coordinate 1,832,966 of NW_005841989.1, forward strand.
ACCTCGCAGCATTACCTAGCATACCACATGAGTAGGATCCATGTGGCTGGAGTCCATGCTATGGGAAATGGGAGGGAGGGAGGAGAGGATGCCTGCTTGAGCAGCAAGCAGCAAGGTGGAGTAGGGTAAGAGGAAGCCAGGCAGACCCTGCTGTGCCTGCAGTCTCTGCCAGAGCTCCAGTGAGGGAGCAGAAGGGAGGGGTGAGCCCTGCTGTGGAGCAGAGAGCCCCAACCAGCCCAGAGAGCATGTGGGATCCTGTGGGAGTCTGGTTTATCTTAAATCAGAGGGGTGGGGCCAGCCTGTTCTTTGGGGCAGAGAGCACAGCCTAGCCCAGGTCAAGGATGCCAAGCAGCTGGGATGCTGGGGGACTCTGGTTTAACTTAAACCAGGAAGGGGTCTGGGACAGACATTGCATAAACTGGTTTGACCCTGATCCGTTAAATCTGATACTACATTCAACCAGGTTTATTTCAAACTGGTTTCAGCCATTTTCAAACTGGTTTATGTGCACTGAACATCTGTTCTGTTACAGGTTTAAACCGGTTTCTGGTCAATTAAACCAGTTTATGTATAATGTCTGTCCCTAGCCTAAAGGAAAAGAAAGGGAACAACCTGATTAGCTTAAAAACTATCGCTTGGTGCTTTTATTTTAAATGGTATTGCAAAGGCAATAAAACAATAGAGTATGTCATCAAAAGGCATTGGGAAATAGCAGATAAACTGTCTTTTTAGGATTTCATTTCAGATTCATTGTCACAGTGCAAATTGTAATGAATTTATTTAGCATTCATGCAGATGTTATTTCATGTTCCCTACATAGATGTTTTACTGTAATTTAGCATAAGTTAATGGACATCTATATTAAAGTGTTTGCAGTTAAGCAAGCGGCCTTTCGATTCTACAAGCTAGACTTGAACGGATGGCCATGAAGAGTTAGTAAACTATTCTCTTAAATAGCAAGCCAGAGAGGTCAAACCTGAAATGAGTTTAGTTTCTTCCTGCGCCTCTTTCCTAAGAATACTACTGACTTGAAAATAAGTTTGTAATTGACTGCTCCAGACAGATGAGTTAGGGAAGTGGGTGATTGATGCCTGTAATATATTTGAACAGAATCAACGCAGCTGAGAATACTAATTATACAGGCCGATTCAGTGCACACATCCATTGCTAAAATACACCCTGGATCAGTTGATCAAATTCCCAGTTTCCAAGCTGCTGATATAGTCAAAATATTGCCCTGGGCTTATGCTTATTGATGCCTTCTGAAGCACTGCAGAATTGGGATTTGCTGAGTTAGACATGATTTATTGGAGGCTGAACTGAGGTTCTGTAAAAAGGCCTGGATTCACCAAAGCTTTTATTTCTGTGCTTAACATTAGGCTTGTGAGTATTCCCTTTGATTTCAGAAGAAGTAACAAATGCATAATGAAAGCACATGTAGGAGTGCAGTGCTAAATAGGGATGTAATAACAGTTTTCTTTATGTTTTGGTCAAGTGATAGCCCTTTTCTTTAACCCCCATTCATATTATATAGCAAAGAGACAAACCTCAGGATTTTCACTTAGGTCATTATCAGTAGCAGAGCACAAGTTGCCATTGTACCCTTCCTTATAAAATGAGGTCAGGAGTAGTAACTTTTTGGCACTGAAGCAGCATCCTACTGGAGCTCTGTCTGCAGTATCTAAGCCTGCAGGTCCTAAGCCTTCCATTCAGTTATCAGTGAAGTGTCACTCTTGATGGGCTACTGGGTTGCAGTATCTACTCCAGGCTTGAGAAGTGTCCAAAAAGCCAAGCTCGGTCAATGAAACCAACTCCTTGAACTACTCTGTGTCTGGGAGGGAGGGAGTGACATTCATAGGATGGATAAATGGGAAAATCCATGTCTCACTGCTCCTGCACTTTTCACGACCTTGATGGTACTTCAGACAAAATCATGTTTTAGTTCCTTTGCTGCAAGACTAAAATTAAATGCTGTGGTTCTTCACCTTGAGGAGCTCTGCAAAGGAGCCTTTTCCCCTTACGTTTTCTGGATAATTAGATTAATGGTGCACTCTGGGTGCGTTTTGCTATATTAAGGCCATTTTAGTTCAGAGTAATTCATTGCTGTATTAGATGATGTTCTGAGGCTGGTGTGTGTGTGCATGTATGTGAATTATGCAGAGTTATATAGGTCCTGTCCTGAATTTTATTGGCTAAAATCCTTATATATCTGGCTAAATGATGCATAGACACTAGGGGTGTCACCTAGAGTTATTCACCCGCTAGGATAAAATTAGTTGAATTGCAGTCTGGTGAAGGTATGTCATCCCTTCATGGTGCAATGCAAAATCGTTGTGACAAAACATCATTGGCTTGCATAAACTTCATCAAGTAACATGGCAGTAGCACAGTGCCCGAGAGTTGTGTTGGCCCACATTTCTTCATGACCCTACAGTCGAAGACATAGGGGTGGCCTGTTGAAGTTAGGATGCTCCCACCAAATGTGGAATAGATTGAACCTGCAGCTCTGTATTGCCAGCTGAGCAATACAAATGCATATGATCTGGATTTAAGCTGAAATCACTGGTGATGTTTACATGGACTTGACTGTTATTAGCAGAATAGGCATTTTGCCAGGAAACTAGAATGAATTTCCTTATTATTGTGAAAAATGCCATGGGATCTTTAAAGACCAAGAATCGTCAGTACTTAGCTGATATACCTCATCTAAAAACAATTTGTCTAGCATAACAGCACTGGTGCTGCCTGCTAAGGCAGTGGTTCAACGCTGATCTAGAGATAAGAGCATCCCCTACTGGATCACAAGCGCAGTTTATGCAGCATCTTGCATTTGCATTTGTGGTATCCTGAGGGGGATTTATTTTGTTTTCCATCTTTAATAAGTAAGTAGCAGGTCCTACAGCAAGGGGCTGAGCTGTTCAGAAGCAGGCAGGGAATTCACTGCTCACCTTCTGTTGAAATTGAGGAGAGTTCCCTTGCATGCTTTGAAAATCTCAGCTTCTGCCTTTATTCAATTATTACTTTATCTAATGCCTGTAGAGCTAATTACGGACTGGCCAAGTTAGTAGAAATCTGGCACAAACAAGAGAGGAATGTTTAATTGGGGAATTACAAAACACTGCTTTTTTTGTATACATATACAGGTTTGGTGATCGGCTGCAGATGCAACCCAGCAGAGAGTGGTTTTGTATAAGAGGATGCTGACAACTTGAAATCTAGTCAGAAGCCAAAACTGAGCCCAGTTTCTGGGACTGGGTTCCCTGGACAACTCTTGTGGGTTTCCACTGGTTCAAACAGGAAGGAGTGCAGGGTAGCCCCATGTCCTGTGTGATGCTGGAGGTCAGCTTACGTGATTGCAGTCCTTCCTTCTAGCCTTATCAACTATGAATCCCTTAAACCTTCTTTCTTCTTCCATTTGCCATGTGAAAAAACCACTCCACGACCTGTCAACGTGCCTTTGAGCAGGATCTTTCCGCAGCACTGCTGTTGGAAGAGATCAGTGCCTTTTCTTATTTTTTTGTAAAATATTTCTTTCTAAATGTTCAGGTGATTTTGGACCTTCAGGTTACTAACTTATGTGCCCATTTGTTCCCCTCTCCTCTAGCCTCCTTTGCTCTTGCTTTCCACCCCATTCCCCTAGCCCCTTGCCCCCAATGTATTTATTGCATTATGTTTCAGACTTTGATTGTAAGCTCTTTGGGACACATTTCTTCAGTGTTCAGCACAGAAGGGGCTCAGTGAGGCCTTCGAGCACTACCACAGTATAAATGACCAGTATTTCTGCAGTTTGGCTTAGTTAGTGCAACCTCGCTGCCTTAGACAGGCATGTAGTTTGGTTATGCCTTGTTGAACAGCTGCTGTGGCCCCATCTTCCTTATCCCCTCACTCCCAGAAGTGGCTGCACTTCTGCAGAGAGCAGTGGAAATAATCCCTTGCATATGATTTGCAAAGAGCTTTGGAATGACAGGCACAAATTGTAAGGCATTATTATCATAATTACCCAGCCATCTCAGACATGTACTTTCCATCTGAAATGTGTTCTACACTCTGGCAAGAATGGAAGCTGACCTTTCCAGCAGATAATTACCATCACGGATACAGGTGGCATTTTCAGTCTCCTGCCCTTCCTCTCCTCCACAGCTCTGCAGACAGTGCAGGTGCCTCCTGCTTTTGCTGCTACCTCTCTGTTCTCAAATACGCCACGTAGTTTGCAGTCACTTCCAGACCGATCTCCACTTAAAGGCACAGCCCCCGCCTTCATCTCTCCAACACTTTAACTCTTCACTTTGATGCCTTGTCTCATGATATAAAAAAGCCACAATCCCATTTTGAGAGGATTTTTTTTTCTCCTTCTTTCCCCCTTGAAAAGGTGTTTCATACACTGCTTATTAGACGATAAGTGAATTTAGAAAAATTTTTAAATGAAGGTAATTCCTGCCATGAGGAAGTGGGCTGCAGAGCCGTCTGCACATTTCTGAATGCAAACAAGGTTGGGTGTCCTGTGGGAATGCTTTGTCAGTCCTCTTATCTCCAAAACCAAAGTTCATACTGACTTCCTGAGTCAAGAATCATAAAATTATTCTGCTTAAAGAATTCTCAAATGCCATCCATGGAGCGGGATACCTTCATTTATCAGCCTCTGAACTGGTCCAGGCATGCGCAGGAGGAAATGAAAGAGCCCTCATTATCAGGGTCCTATTCAGCTTGGCGCTCTCCTAGCATAATTGATAGAATATATTACAGTATGCTCCAGATGGAAATCCATAATAAATAATAATAGCCCAGTGTGTTTCTGTAGTTTCTATAGTTTCATTTCATCTTCAGATCTCAAAGCACTTTGAAAACAATTAACTAAGACTCACAAAAATCCCTGTGAGACTGGGAAGTATTTAACATGTGACTTGTCTTCTCTGCAAAGTTAATTTGAGTCACAACTTGAATGCTGCCCCGAATTTGACTCCTATCCACACACCAAATAAATCCCTGAATTCAAGCATTAGGAGGCTTTTAAGGAGGCTGTCTGGCCTGTCAAGGGATACAGGCTAACACTTGTGTAAATGCAATTTGTCAACTGCTAATATGGTTGCTCATTAATGTGGACCCAAGCTAGTGCTACGAAGGTGCTGCTAGTCTTTACTGCCTTCCTTCAATTCCTGTGTGCCTAGAAAGGGTTGATGCATTCTCCTATTCTCTTCTCATTGGACAAGAACGCATAGAGCGTCTCCATCTACTGAGCGCACAGAACTATGGGCTATGTCCTCAATGTCTTAATTCCACACATGAGTGAGTATACCACCAGTGTGGACACAGTGGCTCAAGCACTATTTGGTGGGGTGACTGGTCTCCCTCAAGGTAATCTAACTTGAGTTAATGTACCCATCAGGAAGCAATAAAGTCCAAAGACATTAATCGCTTGATTCTCAATATGGATCAATGTCAGGTGAGACGTGATAAGGTCACAGAGAGTAAGTAATTAGCAAAATTAGGATGAGAACAATACCCTACTAACTCCCAGAGAGCTGCTCTAGCAATGAGCTCGTGCTGCCGCTTTTGGAGAACCTGTCTCTCAAAACTCCATCCCATAATACTCAAAGTCATCCAGTTATCCATGTGGTGACCCCTTTATTACAAGAGTAACATGAAGGCTGCAGTGATCACTGAGTTCAGTAAACAAAGGCATACATGAATGAGAAGAACTACACAGCGGGTTTTATTCTGGTGCAGTAAGATACCCCTGCATATCATATGTCTGTCTCTGACTAACTAACTGGCTATTAGGGCTGTGCGAAATGGCTGTGTTTCGATTTGGTTTCAGATTCAGCTGTTTTGGAGGACAGTGATTTGTTTTGGTGTTTCGAATCACTGTCCTGTTTCATTTTGGCCAAATCTGTTTTGGCTTTGCCGAATCTGTTTTGAAGCCCAGCTGGGCTGCAGGGCCCCTGCGGGGAGCAGGATGGGGCTGTGGGTGGTTCGTCTGCTTTCCGGGCAGGCGAGGAGACCCCCGTGTGGATCTCTGATCCCTGCAGAGCCAAGTTGCGCAGCAAGGACCAGCACTTCCCTGCCGCACAACCTGGCCTGGCAGAGAGCAGAGATCCACACCTGGGCTCTCCTCCCTGCTGCTCCTGCCCCGGATCTCTGCTCCCTGCAGAGCCAGGTCCCATGTCAGGGACCAGTACTGCCCTGCCGCATGACCTGGCTCTGGAGGAAGCAGAGATCCATGCCGGGATCTCCTCCCTGCCGCTAACCACCCCATGCAGACCTGTGGAGCTGAGTCGCGTGGCAGGACTGCAGCATACAGCTGTTTCCCTGCAAGTCGACTCAGACACTCCAAAATTTTCCAAAGTATCTCCGAAACATTTTGGATGCCTCGTTTTGTTTCAGAGTTGTTTCTGAGCCTCCTGTTTCGATTCTGATTCAGTGTTTCGGATGCCAAAATGGACTGAAACACCTCTAAAATGAAACAGCTGCCGAAATTTCATACAGCCCTACTGGCTAGCTACTTAAGGAACCATTTCCCAACTACCAACTCAATCTCCTTAGTTAAAGATCATCTTTAAATTATAAGTTCTCTCATTATGGGGGTGGGGGGCTTTGGAAGCAAGGCCAGCCCCTTTGCAAGAGATTCATGCAAAGTTGCATGAAAGGGGTGGAACTTACACCCTGAGGGGACCAGCACAATGCCCGGGCACTGCTCACATCATATTTAGGTCTCAAAGTAAGGCTGAAATGGGACATCTGTGGAGCAGTGAGTTTTACCGGCAGTGAGCCGCACATTAGAGGCAATTACCACAGCACTAAACAGAGCAAAAAAATGAGCAGAGAAGAGAATCCATAAGCCCTATCAGTTTGTGCCTCACTCACAAGTCTATTCACCCTCTGATTCACTTGTGATTCGCTGTATCTGGAGAGTGTCCCTTTGCCAATTCTTCCCCTTTTTGTTGTGCCACAAATGAGCAGTCAGCCTGGTGGGTTTATCAGACAGGAGATAATTTCCTTTCCTTTACTGCCATGTTACAGAAGAGTAAAACTGCAGCTTAGAATTATTAAGTGGCTTGCCCACAGTCACAGCAAGCCATTGGTACAATCCAGTCCTACTGACTTGCATTCTCTGCACAGCCCACCTTGCTTCCCTAAAATTATTGTGCTGGAAAGCTGTCATGAATGAACTAATTTCACAGCTGATTCATGATCTGCTTGGTCTCTACTGTCCCAGATCTGTGTTATTCAGTATCCTGGACTCAAAGAACAATTATAATGTTCCCTTAGATGGTTTAAGTCACATCACTTACCAGGCAGACCTTCTTATAGCTACCAGTGTAACACAGTGGGAATGCCCACTGTGTGGGTGAGAGAGACAGCTACTGTTTTACACTTGGGAAGGGAATAGGGGTAGCCAACTCTGCCAGATGGTTGCCTACGTATCATGCAAGAGTCTGCATGCTACACATATTTGGGCTGGCGGCTTCACCCATTTCCATGCCATGCAGCTGGTGGGAGCGTATGGAAAGGCACGTAATGTTTGGAGGACGCCTGTGCTGTATTTACTGCATGCAGGTGCAGGTGGGTGGGTGCTGTAGTGCTCCTCTCATTCCCGGCTCATTAAAGTTCCATCAAAGCTCTGAAAGAGATTACCCCTTGCAAACCCTGAGAGAGGGACTGGCCTTTCTTCCAAAGCCCCCCTCCATCCCCATAGTGAGAGAAGTTATAGTTTAAAAATGATCCTTAACTAAGGAGATTGAGTTGGTAATTGGGAGATGTAGCTAACCATTTAGTCAGAGACAGACATATGATCTGCAGGGGTTGCTTGCTGCCCCAGAATAAAACCTGTTGTGTAGTTCTTCTCATTCTACACCTTTTTTTATTGAACTCAGTGATCACTACAGCCCCCATGTTATTCTTGTAATAAAGGGGTCATCACACGAATACCTGGGTTACTTTGAGTATTATAGGATGCAGCTTTGAGCCAATTCCTCTCTACTTCCTGTTCAACCAGTGAGAGTTCCCACCCAATTCCTTTATGATGCCACTGAATAAGGCAGTAAGTTTCCAGCTTGCAGGTCTGTGAGTGAAGCATTGCACTGATTGGTCCCTTTGCAAATGTTCTTCTGGCAGTTTTCCTGGCTGAGCAGGGTAGGATGTGGCTGGTATTTGCATGGGAGACCAGAATTAATGACCAAACAGGCTGTGGGGAGTGATGCTGTGCTTTGAGGAAGGAGAACAGGATTTATTTTTTTTTGGAGTGGTTCCTGAACTGAGCACTGCCATGTGATGTGGAAGAAGGGACAGTACATGCATACGACCTGATTTTTAATAAATGAAGCCACACACATAATAAAGTAGAAGGTGGTTGTGATTAACCAGTTGAAGACCAGTTGCAATTATTCTCCACAGGAAAGGCAAGGTTCCTGATATTTCTGACTCTATCAGGAACAAGAAATACTAGGAAATCCCCTGAGAAACCTTGGTAGACAAGGTTCTTTGGGTAAATCTGATATCTTTTGCTAGATGAGCTAAATAGTTGGAAAAATGTGTCTTAGCAAGCTTTCGGGTTCATATACCCTTCATCAGGCTGAGGAAGCATCTGCAGTTGGGGTCTGCTCTTCCTGGATGGAATGAATAGTAAAGAAGCCATAGGCTGGTATGCATGCAAGAAAGCCGGTCTGTGAAGATGTAAATTGGGGAGTCAGTGGGTGAGAGACAGGCTGGGGGGCAGGGCAGGGGAAAGGGATGAATCTAGCAGGTAAATAGTGGAGAAGTACCTGGGGAGTCGGATGTTAGGCAGATTATAATGTGTCATAAATCCAATGTCTATATTTGTCCATGATTTTTTGTATCCAGGAGGTTGATGAAGTGAAGTTCGTCAGCTCATCTCTGAAAGGTGTTTTGTAAATTCCCTTTGAGGATTGGAACTGAGAGGTTGGAGAAAGAGTGGTTTTCTTGTGAGAAATGTGCCTCCACAGATAATTGGGTATTCTTGTCTTCAATAGATTTCCATTGTGCATTCATTCTGGTGCACAATTGTTGTTTGGGCTCTCCTACATATTTTCCATCAAGGCATATGGTGCACTGGATGAGATACATTACATTTCTGGCGGTGCAGGTGTAAGATCCAAGAATGCTGATGGTTCTGGTGTGGGGGGTGGGGGTGGAGATATGTGGGCAGGTTTTGCATTTCTTGTCATGGCATGGTCTGGATCCATTTGGTGTGTTTTGGGCCATAGGAAGTTTGCTTCTGGTAATGAGGTTAGCACAGTTTGGTGCTGGTTTGAAGGCTAGGATGGGTGGTTCTGGGAAGATCTCTTTAGGAATTCTAATAAAAGATATCACATTTACCCATAGAACCTTGTCCGCCTGTGTCCTCGACCAACATGGCTACAACTTACACCCCTGGGAAACCTTCGCTTTTTCTGTTTTCTAGACCCCAAAATTAGAACATAGAATGGGAGTTTGATTCAAAACCTATTGAAATCAATGGGAGTCTTTCCAATAACTTCATTAGAATACCTGGATTATGTAGATAAACCTGGGAAAAGATTTGAGGTGTCTCCCGAGCTAAAGGCTGCCCATTTCTTCTAGCACAAGTTCAGACTTTTAGAAACGCTTAAGCAGAAATATCAAAATGTAGAAAAAAGAAATAGAGGGAGCCACATGGAGGGGAACTGTGAAGAGTATTCAGCACTGACAAGAAGAGAAAAGGGAGGAATATAACTTGTATAATTGCCAATGCGTCTATCCTAGTTACCCCCCCACCAAAGACAACTAACACCATTGCATTGTTAACGCTTTACTTGTTCCAAGTCACTCTGTGCCAAATATTGTGAATGTTCTGGATATTTTCATCCAATTGAGTAACAAATTAAGAGTCTCTTTTGCAGGCATGTTGGCGATATTTTTCATTTAAAAAGACATTTTACACTCGTTCTTTTTTAGTCGCCTGTCCAATGGGTGCTCATTACTGTTGTTCTGGAGATAGCACTGCTGTAGAGCAATGAATGTGAAACAGTTGTGAATTCCCCTAACTAAGGAAGTTTGGCCTGTTGGTTGGTTTCTGACCTGTGTGACAGCAAAGGCACTCTTCCCTGGAAAGTTCACAGCATGATTGGAAAATTTACTGAAGTCAGTGGGGAGACTGTTCTTGACTTCAGTAGGCTTCAGATCAGGCCTTTAATAAAAAAAGAATCTCCACGTGGTCCAGAACCAAAAAGCCTTGTGCTCCAGCAGGAAAGGAGACCACAGTAAGCATGTGCCCGTTCAGCACAGTACCCCCCATGAAAGTCTCATCCTTTAGCAGGGAGGGCCCCTCTGGGCATGAAAGGGAACCTTAGTTTTGAGTTCCCTTCAGTCCTTGCATCTGTACTACGACTGCCAACCAAGGGGTCAGTTAGTGCCAGCCACAGTGGTGAACTAAGCAACACAAACTCTTGCCTACTTGAGGACAGAGCTGTGATCCCCAGCTTAGTTCATAAAAGTCCCCCAGAACCTTTGGGAGTCATTAGCTCACTACTGAGCAGGTCCTAGTTTGAATCTAGAGCCAGAAGTTTCCCTTGTCATTGTCCCCCATCATGCAGTGCCCTCTTCTGCTCTGAGAATAGTAGGATATTTTTGTTAATGAGTAATGAGAATCAAAGTATGATTGCTACAAGCATTGGCTAATTGAGAAAAGAGCCACTGCAAATGGGAAATGCCATTAATTTAAAATAATGTAATCAAATTACAGCTACTGATTATCTCCTCGAATGAGCCTGACCCTCTGCCTTGTGCCATCCATTTAAACCTTTGTGCTATATGGTAAGTTTTGTAGAGGACAATACAGGAAAAGGCAAATGAGACAGGCAAACAGTGAAGAAGACAGATACCAGCACTAGAGGTCTGACTCTCTTCTCTGTTACACCAGTCTAACCATTTGGGCTCCTGCTTTGCCACAATGAAAAGAAGACAAGAATCAGGTTTAGAATTGGAAAGGGGTGCCTAAGGTTTCATAGGTCATGTGATTGCCTTGGGTGTTCCCTTCTCTCCATGCATTGCATCCCGCATCATCTTCCTGCACTTCGCCTGGCTGCTCACAGGGGTCCCTTGCTTTAAATCTTAACAAAGATTCTACAATGGCAGGACCCAGAAGAAGAAGAAATATCCCACTTAATCAGAGAGAATATTAAAGCTGGGCTTTTTGTACAACATGGGCCTCAGATTGAGAAATCCCCTTCATTAGGGAAAAAAAGAGAGTGAAGGAGATAAAACAACGTCAGAGTTTTAATTAAAAAGCACATCCCACCTTTGCTTGCAGCTTGTTTCTGGATCCCTTCATTAGGCTTCGCCCTTTAAATGCTTGTTATCAAAGATTTACAAATTCCTCTGATTCAGTGCACACAAACACTTGAAAAGTCCCCACTTTGTCCTCTGTTTGTCTGATTGTTTTCCAATATGCTAAGCAAACCCTGCTTGATAATAGGGCAGCGCCTAATTGGCCAAGAGAAAAGCAGAACGTGAAGAAGGTTGATGAGGAGGAGGTATATTACTGCTGTGATACATTTTTGTAGTGCCTAGACAGGCTGAGCAAGATCAAGGCATCTTTGTGTTGGATAGCTTAGCCAATGGCTGTTATATGTGATGTGCATTAACCATCATTGAAGGGCTAGAAGTGTTTGCATTTCTCTGGTTGATGAAGTTAGCCGTGTGCACCCCTTATCTACTATATAGGGTTTTATTGAGCAGTATTACATAGAAGCATGACAGAAAAAGAAGGGGGCAAGGGGCCAAATTCTCTTCTACTTGAGATGCCCATAAGTGGATTTAGATGCTCAAATGCAGTTCTGTTCCACCTGTTAATACAAAAGATGTGTGAGTCCACCTCCGAACTGCTTTCTGTGATTCAGTCTTAAGGGTAACAAGAAGCTGTGTTATAAAACTAGATTAAGTAATAGATTTTCAGGGGCTCGAGGAAGATGGAATAGAATTGCACTACGGCCTCCAAGTACAATCGGCGGAATAGGATCTGGCCCATTGTTTCTAAAAAGAATAGAGAGAAGCAGAATGCACACTGACCTGTTCCTAGCACTCTTCTTCTTATGTAAGGTGCCAGGGGATGTTTAATGATGACTGGTCCATGACTCTGCTTCAATTTAGCTGATAATGATCCTATTACAAGTTAAACCATAAAGAAATTTAGCCTTTTTCAGCAAATTGGTCCCATTTTTAAATTCAAAATTAAGAGAGGGGAAAAACCCTCATTTCCTGCAGTGTCTTGTTAGCTGTGAATGGCCCAAAACTACCTGCAGCACAGCCTAGGAGTTAACACAGGGAATTGCCAACCACAACCCCTGGGTTCTGTGCTTGCCTGATTAGACAGTGGCCGCTGGTGGTTAAAGCAGACAACTAGCTGTCAAGGTCATTCTGTGTCCTATATCAGGAGGTGTTTAAACATATGGTCCATTTGCAGTATCTGGCCAGTGGTGCCATTTCCTCAGACTCATGGGATTCCTGGTAGGCCTGTGAATTCCTGGTAGACCTGTGAATTTGGCGCGATGACCTGCAGTGCCAAGGGGATCAGTGATATAGCTGTACTGGTACAGCACTGCTTGCCCTGTGGCTTCTGCCACTTTTCCGCTGCAGCTTGTCCTGCAGTCACCAGGTCTGGATCCAGCCTGTGAGGCACCCCACAGTCTGGCTGTGGCCCAGCAAGGTGGGATGAGTTTGACACCCCTGTTCTATACCATAGCTATGGGTGGGCATTGCTGTTTAATAGTTGGAACAAGTGAAAAAGAGCCAGGACACCTGCTTCTATTCCTGAATGTATCAGGCAATTTTGCCTAATGCTGAGAACAGGTGACTGTGAGATCACCCTCCTTGTGCCTTACTCTCTGTGATACTCCTTGTACCAGAAATTCAGGGAGGTATAATCATTATTGTTTTCCACGTGCTATGCAGATTCTGGTGCTGTTATCCACAGTGTATTATTATGGAACCCATCTGCTCACTGGGTGAAGAGTGGCACCTTTGGCTCATTACCGTGGAAGAGGCTACAAAAATTGCTTTGTTCTGTCACAGTGTCCTCGCTTTAGGAGCAAGCATGACCACTGGGGTCGGAGCAGCGGCTGCCTTAGATCCCCTGATTAGGACAAAGCGTTGTCTCTGTTCCCTTAAATAAAATCACCAATATAGCTACTCATTGCTTAACTAGGCAGCCCAGGTCCCTGTGCTGGGTCCCAGTGACAGCTGCTAGAAACATGCTACTGAAGCCAACTGCTGGACCTGACAAGATGTGTTAATTAGGATATGATGTACCACGATATGACACATCTAAAGCGCAGCAGAATTGGCAACGTCAGTCACAGAGGAGGGAAAGGAGCATGCATGACATTTTTAATTAAAGAGAAGCATGTTCTGACAGTCAGGTGTTGGTGCCAACATCGTAGTGCCACTGTCTTGAGCGATGGCCTGAATTGTTCAAGGTCTGTTTCTGATGTCCCCAAGCTGCTCCTAAAGGCACTGGGTTTTGTTTTTGTGTTTTGGTTTTTGTGGGGTTTTTTGCCTGGAAGAAAATCCAGACATCAGGTTTCTGCCTTCTGTCTCCCCTGAAGGAAGAATACAGCTGGGGGCCTCCCTTTTGTCACCTTTTGGTTTTCGGCATCAAACTGGGATTGCCCAGTGCTTCTTGATCTGAAAAAAGTTCATCCAATCTGCCCTCTGGTGTCAGGCTTACAATGCCCAACTCAAGGTCATTTGGTGCTGGTTGGACTCCTTCATTCCTACCTTTATTGTTCCTGTCATGCCTCCCAGGCAAGGGACGTCTATATGCACAAATGAACAAGACACAGACTATTCTGAGCCTGGCTGCAGACTCTGCTTGAGGTGCTGGAATGGGAAAGGGATCACCTGTGAGCCAGATGCTTCTCTGGTGTAAATCAGTAGAGTTCCATGCATTTCAGTGGGGCTGTTCCAGTTTACATCAGCTGAAGATTTACCCCCATCCCTTATCGCCACCTAGTTCTACTCCCGTTATTTATAGTGCATTGAGACATTGAGTTGGGATGTTCTCAACTCTGCCGCTAACTCACTCTGTGGCCTTGGCCAAAGCATTTCCCTCCCTTGTAACTCAGCGGGGATAATGGAACATATCTGCTTACAGAATGACATTATTTGTGAGGTTCTTTGTGATCTTTGGGTTAAAGCTGCTGCAACAGCCTGAGATGCTGAGTTGCAAGATGGGATCTCCAATCTTTTCAATCTGGCCATGTGTACAGTGATTAGCATCTATCCCGGCTGTGATGCCTGTGTTCTAATTTGTCCTGTTCCTTCTCATCTTCCTATTTGCCAACACTGCACGTAGGCTTCCTCATTAATTCCTTATGGTACACTTGCATTGAACACTGCCAGCTGATGTCTGCTTATAGCACTGACTACACTGAAAGTAGGCACTTCCAAAGGATCTCTAGGAAGCCTGGGCCAGAGACCACAAGATGCTGCATACCTATGACACAATTTAGTGTGAATCAGAAGACAGTTAACAAAGAGGTGGCTATATACTTAGAGGAACCTGTCCTCTAAGTTAGTTTCAGCATCTGTTTCCACAAATGGCAGGAATATTTGTGGTGCTGGGTGCCAGGGCTATACCATATTCTGAATTAAATTAACAGAAGGCAGGTTATGATTTTTTTTAAACAATAGCAGCATGGTGTATCACAGCCTCTTATGGAGCCAAATCACATTGCAATACAATGCACTTCAGGGCCCCGGAATAAAACCGGGGATTTGTGGAATAGAGACGTACCCTGGTGAAGATGACACTGTCTTGTAAAAACTTGAGAGAAAGAGAGCCTTATCCATTTCACTCTCACACACAGATACACAGTGCAGTGCTGTGTACTGAGACCCTTAACCTAAGCAGGAAATCAGCTGATACTATGAAGCATGGGGTTCAATTACCCATTTAGTCTTCATGCTAAATTTTGATCTCAGCTATATCAGTGCCATTCCACTGACTTCAACACAGACACATCCGTGTAACTCAGGGGAAGAATTTGGCCCTTAGTCTGCATGGTTACAAAACAATATTATTGGCCATCATTTCAGCCAGCTATTTTTATAATCCCATCACAGAATTAGTCTTCCTGCAGCAGTACTCCAGTGAATCAATAAGAGACTTATTTACTGATACACAACATACGGAGCACAGGGCTTCAGTTAGGTGAATGCAACACACTCATAGGAAATTAGGGCTGGAAGGAACCTCACAAGGTCATTGAATCCAGCCTCCCAGGATCATCCCTGACTAAATCATCCCAGCCAAGTGTCTGTCCAACCTGCTCTTGAAAATGTCCAGGGATGCAGAGTCCAAAAAGGCAACATATTGGGAGAGTGCACTTGTCATTGCTCTACAAGAAGCTTCTTTTTGACATCAAGTGGCAATAATACCCCTACTTTACACCTCTTAGAGATGCAGAAATAGATCTTTATTTCCAAGACAGAACAGAACAGCTTTTCCTGAGAAACTGATGTGTATTTATATCTCTGTGAAACATTTGGGGATTAAAAGAAAAACAGAAGGAAAGTCCAAAACAAGACTTTTCTGGAGTGACTAGTGGTTTTGGAAACCTGCTCTGAGACACCGTGAAGGGCCTGGTTTGGCGTACCATGGGCTGGCGTACCATGCTTTGTGAAAATCAGGCTCCTTAAATTGGGCACCCAGGATAAGCATGTGATCTTCAGGTGAAAAACCCCGGAGGTTGATAGCTCCCTGTCAACCTCCTGGCCACCAGTCTGGGCAGAGGAAGCAGGATGGGAGAGTTCCCTGTGATAATTGAGCCTTTGTTCCAGACCTTTGTCCATCCATACATCCAGGCAGGATCACGTGAAACCCTTGGCCAAAAGTATTAGAGATGGAAAACCAGTTCTCTCTATTATTTATGATTTGTATGACAGAAGAAACCCCGACTGAGATCAACATCCCATTGTGCAAGGCCCTGGTAATAGGCATTGGACAAGATGGTCTCAGTCCTAAAGAGCTAACCATTTGAAGAGAAATGACAGATAATAGGTGAAACTTGCCTCCATTTAACAGGTGCAGAGTTAAGGCACAATGAGACAAACGGCCAAATTCACAAGGGTATTTAGGTAACTAACACCCATTGGTTTCAATAGGAGTGACGCCCTTTGATACTTTTCCAGATTTGTCCTCAAGTGACTTGCCCAAGGTCATATTAGAAAGTAGTGAGAGAGCTGGGAACCAGAGCCAGCTATCTTGAGTCCTTCTCTAGTGCCATAACAACAAAACCAATCTTCCCTGCTTCACCAGCGACCCAGGGAGATCCCGATGCAGCTCAAGGACCAGCATTTGGGGATGTTCCATTCTAGCACACAGATTCAGCCCCTTACCTTTGGGCAACCACATTCTCCTTACAGATGACCTCATACAAAGTCATAGACTTGGATGGCATTTCTCTGGCTGTAACCAGTGGTAACGTTTATGCCTGCAGCATGCTTCAGATTCCTTACTGGAGCTATGGAACAGCCAATAAAGAGGCCCCCTGTGGGGACTTCATCCTGCATTTTGCAGTGAGCCCAGCCTGTCCTGGCACAGGATCTTAGGTGTTTAGTCATTGCTCAGAGGATGCCACCCCTAAGTGTATCCAAACACCCTACCTTGTCACCTCTGCTATTCATAACAACAGCAAAGGAATTTAAACTCCTATAATGTGACACCGGATGCTCCTCGTTCTACCCACTTCCTCCCACCCTAAGCAGTCAGAACAACCTGTCTGACTTCCCTGCTGTTTCTGCTCTGGCTTTCTTTTCCTTTGGAGAGGAGTCCTGGAAGCTTTACTAGAAAAACCCACTGGATTCTGTATCTGCATTGCTAGCCACCAGCTTGGCCCTCCATGCAGCACCCAGGCCAGGAACAAATGTTGATTTGTCCCTGGATAAATTGTGTCTTTGTTTGTCCTGGAACAGAAATGTCCCAGGATTGACATGTACACACAATGCCCTTTCAGTTGGGTTTAGTGAGCAGCTGCATGCACTACTGTCTTTCTGAATGCACCATTTCTTCAGTGATGCAATCCCAGTTCAGACACACCTTGCAATGTCGCAGGATAAACTGTTAGCACTCCTTATCCCATGAACCATTTTAGGATTTATCCCCTGACAACAGACATGGACTTCAGAATGATTGCACTTTGTTTGTCCTGGGATAAAATAATTTGTTCCAGGAAAATTTGAAAACTGTTTGTAGCCCCAGAGGCAATTCCACCTTGGTTGCACATGGCTGATTTCTGCCTTACTGGCACACCTTTCATCTCATGAGGATCAAAAAGTTCAGTGGTGGGTGAAATGTCATTGTTTCCAGGAATTGGTAGAAATGATGAATGTGTCTTATGGGGTAGAACCAGGATATCTCATGGGTTTAGTGAAGGACAGTAGGAGCACTTCAACTTCCTCACCAGCAGCACCAGCACAGCTGGTCTCCTTGAGGACATTTTGTGTGGCCTGTAGAATGAGACTCAGTCTTAGAGTTGAAGCAGGTTGGTAAAGCAATGCAGGCCAAGTTCACCATGCTGCTGCTCATTCTGCCTCCGTTCCATGGGAGACCAGTCTGAAGGGCTGCTAAGCTTCCTTGTCTATGGCCCACGAAGTCACAGAAAGCTCCCTGTCAACCTCCTGGCCACCAGTCTGGGCAGAGGAAGCAGGATGGGAGAGTCCCCTGTGATAACGGAGCCTTTGTTCCAGTCCTTTGTCCGTCCATACATCCAGACAGAGGTCTTCTGGGCAGCTTCCACTAACAGACTGGATTCCTTCCCCATGTAGTGTTGGGCTTTGTTCAGGTGTCCCCTTTCTGGATCCCTTGCTTTAACCCAAAGGCATAACAAGAAGTGTTGGTGCCTGGGCAGGGAGGGCACATGGGTTCCAAGGGTGGGAGGTGGGTGGTTGTCAGAGGGAAAGGGGGACAGTAGTCTTACCCAAGCCAGGAACTCCTAACCAGTCCCTGACTGAGCTGCTGCTGCTGCTGCATGCTGTGCCCACTCCTACATGCAGAGCTGGCACATGCAGCAAATCCTTAAAGTAAGGTTGCTCTTAAAACAGCAAGAGGCGCCAGGGACTGTTTGGAGTCCCTGGCATGGCGGTGCTGCTGGGCCACGGACTCTGCAAGGGCAGGGGAAGATCCCAGTGCCCTTCATAACTTGGCGTCCAGGGTGGGTGCCCCTTCTGCCCACCCCTAGTTACATTACTGCTTTAATTTATTGACTTTCCCTATTTTTCATTCTTCTTTTTCATTTCCGGGCATATTCTGCATTCTGTGGCTCTTTCCCCCATTGAAGGACACAGGATCTTTTTCTTCTGTGGTGTGCTCAGCCCCTCACTTCCCACACCAGAAGTTAAGCAAAGAGGCCCACAGAACTTACACACGATTGCATTGTGTTATGCCCTTATGCAGGCAGGCTTGTGAAAAATGTTGTTTTATAATATTTTCCTTATTTTGCTGCTGGCAACAAGGAGGCCATTTTTTTTACTCCCTCCCAGTAATTTCACCTCCAGTGTGACTCCATCAGCTTCAGGAGAACAACTCCTAATTTAGACTACGTTCCCCTAGGCCCAAATGTCTTTGTGTCAACTCTATTCCACACCATACCTAAAATACACTATCCCCCTGCTCCTCTCCACCCTCCCTTACCAAATGATTTATGGACCATAGTCTATTAAACAAAAGAGGAGTACGGTGCTAACTTATGTTCATTCTTTCCCTGAAAAAGGAAAAGAAAAAAACCCTGTGATTTGGGTACGGAAGAACATATTGAAGGGGAAAAATGTATTTTTCAACATTATGAAAACGCAAATGGACAAGATAATTATCTTCATAAGGGTTTGCATCCATGACAATTCATCTAATTTTATAAAGCCCATTAGAGTTTGTATTTTATGCAAAACACTAAAAGAATTCTAAAAATATAAGGCAATATAGTCAAAGCAATAGGCATTATTAAAGCGGGGTGAGTGGTATATTGGAGGTAATAAAATCTCAGAGAACCAGGAAAACAATGTTCTATTAAAATCATAATAAATGATTGTGGTTTAATCACTTGGTAAATAACTAAGATATTTCTGTAGGTTTTATAGTGTCACTATAGGGAAAAAAGCCTTGAACATTAAGGATTCCACGGGGATGATTCCTGTAGAGACAGAATAGCAGAATAGTGTCATTTTGGCAATTTAGTTTTTTAAATAATAGTATATTATTTTCTACATGGATCCATTTTTTCAACCTCTCCCATGCTTTTAAGATATCACTTACCATTAGTTGTTTTTTTCACTTTTACCGCTCAGTGCACTCTCTAGTCTTTGAACACACAAAATGATATTATTCTGGGCAATCTTCACCCATGACAGCCAAAGGCAAACACTTTACTGAAACTCCTGGAGGGGCTCAATTTTAATAATGATTTTTCATCAGCTTGGACCTTAATTGCAAGGTATTAAGTGGATGGTTTAGAAAATATAAGCACATTCTGTATGACATTCTTCTCACCTGTTTGCCAGTCCAAATCAAAAAGGTGCATTTTAAAAAATGTTTGTGTCCAGTATGTCTCTGCTAAGATGAAGTGTCTTAATTTAATAAACACCCTCTTAATATGAATCAATTCAGTGCACAAGAATACCAGAGACAGGTATAAGTTCTTGGGGGAGATACTGAATAAAGACTTGTAGAGACCTGTGTCATGTGCTTATTCCTCTCAAAAGTACATTGTAGACAGCCTCACTGTGTATGTTTTCAGGGTTGCCAACTCAAGAAAAATGTTTCCTGCCAATCAGCAAACATTTTACTAACAACTAGTTTTTTTACTGACACGTTTTTATTGGTATATATTTTATATAACGTAAATGAAGCTCTTCTGCCAGGCCTTGTCCCAATGCCAGGCCGCAGTTAGGAGGGCCACATTCAAATTTAGGGATTTAACACCAACCATGGTAAAAAAAGTTTGGTAATCAGTCAAAAGTTTGAAGTAAAAAAATGTTCTTGGGTTGGAAACTGCTTAACTGCAACAATGATGCCCCCAGCTGCACTCAATACTATGCTTCCCTCCAAGTCTACACCCCAGTTGTATCCTCCCATCCCAGCACAGACCCCCAAAGAAGCCTAGCTGCCACCCAGCTGTATTGCAGGCAGCCAGTGGGACTCAGTAGCAGCAGTAGCACATGAGTGGGGGGAGGGGTCTATAAAGCCCTGCGAGAAGGGTCCCTGTAGGGTACAGTGGTCCCATTCAGACAGCAGGTGGCACTGCCGTGCTCTGTCATCAGCTTGCCACCAGCTACTTTCCAGTGACGGATCTTCAAACAAGCTCTAGTTGCTTAGTGTTTTCATGGACAGCTGAATATTTTTAGGGATTTTATAAACACGTGTTTTAGCCTGACTTTTAACTGAATGTCCATAAATTTATGGACAGTTGTCAACCCTGAATGTCATGTTCTTCAGTTGTGGTTTCGTCATTGTAAGATAACAAACTACTACTGCTACTGGCTAATGAAATTATATTCTCAGGTCCAGATGCTAAGATCAGTGTTGAGGGCCTTGAATTCAGATATTGCATATGACCCATTTACATAGGTCCTCACTCAAGATGTGGCAACATGCTGCCCCTCAGGCACATCTTCTTAGAGCCTTGTATCCATGAAATGAACCCCTCTGTAGTTCTGTTCTTCATGCCCCCTGCAGTTGTGTGGTGTACCATTTCTTCCCCTTTCTGTGGGGAAGATTCATGTGAGAGAGAGTATGGCTGTGTGGTTACAGCAGGCTAAGACAGGAGGAGGAGCTGTTACAGTGTCAGCAAAGAGGATGGGACAGATCTTGGGGGCAAAGCTTGTCCAAACTGAACATGGGAAGGGGAGTTGCCTTCTGCTTTTATTAGCACCTTTAAGGTCAAGCCTCTTGTCTATTGTAGAAGAGTCCATCGCAGTAGGCTCTAATCCAGTGGGCCAACACTATTGTATTTTGCTGGCTCAGAATATGTCCCCTCCATTCCTAAACTGGAGGGAGAGGGTCCAGCCAGCGGGGAGTACTATTCTATTCAGTTCATCAACCAACCAGTAAAAGTTTCCAAATTACACAGAATGTAGGGCAAGGCAGAAGTCTCCTCAATTTGAAGAGGCCAGACTGTGGAGGAGTAAAGGTGAAGGGTACGGAGTAGAACCGCACGTGTGTGTAAGCAAGAGCAACAGGCTAGGTCATTACAGGCTGCGTCATTACAGGAGACACAGCCAGGCAAAAGGGGTAGGAAAACTGAGAGCTAGGAAGAAACACTCCTTGATGACAGGGAATCAGAAGTAGCCCGGCCATATGCTAGAGCACAACACTCTGGGGAAGAAGTTACAGAGAGATACAGTTACCTTCCTATCTTGTACTTGGTTGCACATAGGGGCTGGGTCAAGGACTGTTGCTTGATCTGGCCCCAGCTCCCCAACCCTCTGTCCGGTCCCCGGCGCAGCTTTGGAATCATGGCAGCGCTCCACTATGGCAGAACTGCAGTCCCTGTCATCCCCCTCTGCCTCCAAGGAGCAGGCCTCACCCTTTCACCTCCTGCCCCTCAGTCCCCACTGTCCTGGCAGCGCTCTGCTATTGGTCTCTGTCTGTGTGGGGCACTCTGATTGGCTGCTGAGAAGGCCAATCAGAGTGCAAATAAAGTGTTACAGACAGACAGACAGACGTAGGCTTTTCTAATATTAGAATGATTGCAGTACCTGTGCCTGATATTTGCTCCTTGGAAGCCATAGTAGAGGCATCTTCTGTTATATGTCACCCCAGCCACTAAGAACAATATGTATATACACACACTGAATTGACCAAAATATCTGCGTTAGCATTAGTTTTAAATCATAATTTTTATAAAATAGAAGCAAATTCCTAAATAAATAGCATCTCAAATTGAAAGGTGGAAACATTTCACGATATAAATGTTGAAATGAAACATCTTGACCTTAGTAATTTTTTAAGGGTTTTTTTGGCAAGTTGGGAAAATCAATAACATTTGACAAAACCAACAGGAGTTTATAGACTGCTTTGGACAACCCAAATTCCCTTTCTCATTTTTAATTTTAGGGGAAAATTCCCACCTCTTTTATCTGAGTGCTTGCCTCCCAGCTTCTGGTACCAAGAGCATTCAGCCAGGTATCTTGGCACTCAGCCATCCCCTGCAATTGGACCAAAGACCCTATTTGGCTTGAGTCTCCAGCAGGAGAGAGGGGATGTTTCCATTTTTTTTATAAAGCACTGAATTGTAAGTATCCACATAACAAACATTTCATCAGGGTGGAGTGAAATTCAGTCCCAGGCAAGGCCCAGAATAAAACCTTAGCATTATCTAAATGCTGTGTCTTAAATGTTGTTACCTAAGCCCTGGACTCTCTGTCTGCACTGGACCATTTGATTCAAGCTAAACACTTCTGGCCTAACTTATTTGCTAGCATCCCTTTAATATTCTCTGTAACATTTCATCAGCTTTTAGCACACAATTCACTGTAATGAAAGCACTGATCAAAAGCCCCCATGCTGCATTTGCTAAACACCACTGTTAACGCAGTAAAAATGTGACAGGGTGTAGCAATAGAAAACAGCAAGGCTATGTTCATCCAGAAAACCAGCCATGCATTTTACTCCCTCTCTTATTCATTTAACATCTCATAGCAAGTAGGCTCTTTGCTGTGCCTTTTTTTTTAATCCATCAGACAATGTGTGTATCCTTTCAATTCATGCACACAACTTCCATTAGCATTAATAGGAGTTACAGTGGGGGAGCTCCTGGAATGGAGAACAGACATCAATAAATCAATGAGAAAGTCGACCCCACCCCCACAAATTCCCGATGCACTGCACGAAGGATTATTATTTATCTTTAATGAAGGAGTTTTTGCCTGCCCCCATATTGCCACAGGCAGTTTGACCTTGTGAGTTCTCAGAAACTAAAATGATTTGTACTTGGAGGAGAACCTTGCCCAGGAAAACCCAGCTACTGTAGGAGGTGGCTTTGATTCATTCAGTGGCCTTTTTTAGTTCACTTACATATGTATGCCAAACTTTGCCCCACTGAGTTAGAACTACTCATTTCTTCAAATTAAGCATATGCTTAAATATACTGCCAACCTGGGACCTCAGTGAGCATGGCAGCAATGCCCTGAGTCAGTACCACAGGGAGCTGTGCCACTGAAGGTGCTGCCAGTGGGATGCAGCGTACCTTTCGGATACAGCAAATCTGACTACTTCTCTATTTGAGATCCTTTGGACTGATTCACAGGATCATAGGAAAGTGAGGCTGGAAGGGACCTCAGGAGGTCACATCTAATCCAGACCTTTGCGTAAGGTAGGACCATCCCTGACTACACCATCACGGCCAAGTTTAGGTCTTTCCAACCTGCACTTGAAAATTTCCAAGGATGGAGATTCCATAACTTCTCCAGGTAGCTTGTTCCAATGCTTGACCAACCTCATAGTCAGAAAGTTCCTCCTAATCTCCAAGCTAAATTTCCTCTGCTGAAGCTTGAGTTCATGGCTCCTAATCTTGTGTCCTAGAGCCACAGAGAAAAGCCCATCTCTATCATCCCTATAATCACACTTCAGGTATTTGAAGACTGTTATCAAACGCCCCCCTCAGTCTTCTCTTCACAAACTAAGTAACACTAGTTCTTTCAGCCTTTTCCCATAAGTTAGGCTTCCCAGGCCCCAATCATGTTTGTCATTCTGAACTTAACTCTTTCCAGTTTTCTTGAAATGTGTGGCCCAAAACTGGGTACAATACTCCAGATAAGTTTCCACCAGTGCTGAATAGAGCAGAAGAATCATTTCTTCTGATTTGCAAATTATACTCCTGTTAATAAAACATAGTTTGTTGCTAGCCTTTTTTGCAAGAAGATGGTACTACTGGCTCATATTCAGCTTATGATATACTGTAACCTCCAGGTCCTCCTCTGCAGTACTGCCGCCAAGTCAGTTGTTCCCCATCCTGTATTTGCTCATGCAGTTATTACATCCCAAGTGCAGAATTTGGCACTTGTCCTTACTGAATCTGATATGATTGCTTGCAGACCATTTCTCCAGTCTGCCCATGTCATTCTAGATCCCAGCCCTTCCTACTCTCCAGAGTGTCTGCAATTCCACCCAACTTGGTGCCATCTACAATTTTGCTAAGTACTCAATCCCTTCATCCAAATCATTAATGATGTTAAACAATACAAGACCCAGGATAGACCCCTGGGGAACCCTACTAGATACCTCTTCCTAAGCAGACATTGAGCCATTGATGACTACTCATTGAGCATGATGATTCAACCAGTTATCTGTCTGCCTTACAGTACTTTCATCTAGTCTGTACTTCCTTAGCTTTTTAATGACAATATTGTGGTAGACTGTGTAAAGATCCTTGCTAAAGTCAAGATATAGTACATCCACTGCCTTCCCCCTATCCACAGAGTGTGTCGCCTTATCATAAAAGGAAATTTAGTGGGTCAGGCATGATTTCCTCTTGATGAAAACCAGCTCGCTGTTCCTGATCTCCTTGTTCTCCTCTAGGTGCTTCCTAATAAATTCCTTGAGGACCAGCTCCATGATCTTTCCAGGTATCAAGGTCAGACTGACTAGGAGTCATATTCCCAGCATCTTGTGATAATTGTATTATGATTCCTTAATTTCCTTCTGCATTTTAATGTTTGTCCAGGATTTTTTTTGTCTTCAGTGCCTGTTCTACCTTTGGTGTAGCATTGTCAGTATCTTCCCCAAAGGAGGCAGTGTTTTAGCAGGGAGTAAAGTGATACAGTACAGTTTGTAAAGGATGTTGCCTGTATAAATATGTGGCAAAGTTACAGGACAGTAATTGCACTGATTGGGTTTCAGAATAACAAGGTTAATTTGCCTATACGGTGCATGCATTTGCCTGAAGCTAGCTTAGCTTATGGAAATGTATCAACACCACAAAGCATCTTGGGATCAGCACACTCATTATTTTTCCTGCATTCATCTATTATCCTTTCCCAGCATGCTGACCCAGGGGGACTGTGTATATTATAGATATCCCAAAGAAACAGTATTTGGACTGAAGGAAGTCTCAGAGCTAGGCACCAAGTCTTATGGCTCAGAGAACTTGATAGTGCCTCAGGCAATGCCACAAACCCTTCCTTTGGGGATCTTCCAATCCCAACAGCACTCATAAGCTTTGGGCTTCACTAAAGCTGGAACAAAAAATAGGCTGTTTCTCTGTTTTGATCCAATCTGGAACCACATTCATAGGCGTTGAACTTATTTCAAGAGATTCATATCCAAAATAATGCATGCAGAGAATCTAAAGAGGTTGGAATCTGATTCAGAGATCTAGCTTTGATTCAGAAACATATTGTAATCAGCCCATGGCTACTCACCTGCAGCCTCCTAAACAGAGTGATCACAGAGCTTTGGGGGACTAGATATAGACCGCCCTGTTCCATAAATCTAGGCCCCTGTTGTTTTAGGTAAAAGAGAATCTCAGTCAACTGCAAGTACTATAAGGCATATGACACACATTGAGCACCTCTGGGTCCATCAACAGGTATCTCCCTCTCCTTTCTCTCTCTCTCTCACAGACACACACAACACACACACACACCCTGTTCATGCCAATATGACAACAGATTTAACCGCATAACAAAAGAGGAAAGGGAAAAGTAGTTGGTGTTAAGGGACCTGTCCTCTGCTAGGCTAGGGACAGATATTCAAAAAGCCTGAGCCTGAATTGATTCAATCTTTGCAGGTTAGTCTAACTTGGCTAGGCTAAATCAGTTTTGTAACAGCACAGACATCCCAGAAATGCAAACATGCCTGCAGTGCCTCACGGTAGAAACTGGGGAGCACTAGAGCAGCCCTCCCTTCTTTCCACAGCATGGAGCTGAGAGTGTGTGGCCAGGCAGGATGCTGTGATTAGCCCAGTAGGCAATTGATAACAGTGTTTATCACCCAACTAAGAAAACAACAGAGGGACATTACCAGCTACTTGGTGATTCTGCCTGTTGATTCAGCATAGACTGTAGCCAGCATGTGGTCTGCTAGCAAATACACAGGCACCTCCTCAGCAAGGCAGAGGGGAGGTGAGGGGGGAATTCCTGCTTAGCAGGGAGTGGGGGTGGGGGGAGCTGGAGCCAGAGAGCAGAGGGGAGGGGCAAGCCCTGAAGAGAGCCCAGCCCAGAGAGCATGCCGGGATGCTGAAGGAGTCTGATTTATCTTAAATCAGCAAGGGGGCTGGGATAGACATTGTATAAACCGGTTTGAGCCAAATCAGTTGAGTCTGATACTGGATTCAACCAGGTTTATCTCAAACTGGTTTTAGCCATTTTCAAGCTGGTTTATGTGCACTGAACATCTGTTCTGTTACAGGTTTAAACCAGTTTCTGATCACTTAAACCAGTTTATGTGTAATGTCTGTCCTTAGCCCTACAGACTGTCAGACTGTGGGCAGCGCAGTCACCCTCTCTGTGCCCCTAGCATGCCCATCTGTAAAATAATGCTTAGAGCACTGCCCATTCTCCTGGAGCACTGTGAGATCTTCTGATGTCACATTAGTGGAAGCCAAATAAGTTTCAAGAGTTGATAATAGAACTCTTAGTCACATGATCTATTTCTTCTGGTGCTGCCAGATCTTGTAATTGTATTGCAAACCTTCCTATAGCAAGTGTTACACTAAAGCCACAGCTCCAGGAGTCATATTTATACAAGAGTCTCACTTTTTTCTTTATTTAAGAGTGAGTTTCAAGCTCTCAGGATAGCAGAGTAAAACTTGAGAAGAATAATCCTTAAAAGGTATGGAACCCACCAGGCACATAAACAAATCCCACAGTTACTTTTAAAAGAAATCTTGTGATTTTTAAGTCAATTTCCTGATTTTTGTGGCCTAACTCATGATTTTCAAACGTCTGCTTTTGGCAATACTGATTTTTCTGTATCCTTATAGCTGTGAAGAGCTAGATGATTCAGATGTTCTAAAGCACCTTAAAAAGTGCTTCTTGCCTCTGCCAGTAAGCCGCAAACACTCCAGATCCAGGCATCCCACGGGAATCCAAAGCAAAGCTGATGTACCCATCATTTTCTGCCTTTCCCCTGGGAGTGCTGCACCCCATTGCTAGTTCCTTCTCCTCCAGTGGGAAGATATGCTCTGTTTCCTGCCTGGAAATTATTCAGCAAAAAGGAACCTTGTCGTAAATCATGAGCCGAAAGCAATTCCTAAAATGAAATTAAAGTCCTGAACACATTGCTTTAAAAATAAAACCCTCCAGGTTCACTCCCTTGCTAGCAAGCAAGATATATAAATAAATAAATCCAGGCAGGCATTAAAATTCCAACTAAGTAATCTGAAATAAATAAGTGATATTTTTTACAGGCCAAAATAGTGCAACCATCTCCTTTTTTCCCTGCCAATATGATCAGACTGCTTTACATTTTAATAAATGCATATTTTGAAGGGAATGCTATTATTGCTCTGAAATGGCACAAATTATTTGATCAAATAATATATTAGAAGTTGTCAAGACGGTATTATTGGAAGAAAAGGATGTTTGTTTGTTTCTTTGTTTCTTTGCTGCCTTCTTCCCTCTAATGGGAGATGATTGCAAACAAATAATTATGTGCTGAAACAAATGGGGAAAAATTAAGGTTATTTGGCACAGAACAGCAAAAAATCAAATAAAGTAACAATAAGGGAATAATGGACAGCAAAGTATTTTGGAGATAATTACATATCAATTGGATGATTGCAGAGTGGGTTGAAAAACTAAGATGGCTGATTGTCTGTCTGATGAGTGCGCTGTCCTCTTGTTTGGATGATGAAAGTACTCAGTCAAATTCAGCAGGCTGAACTGACTGAACTCAATAGAGGCTTTTTAGAATGAGTCCTAAGAGCCTGATCCAACTTCGGAGAGCCCTTCCATTGACTGAAGGCATAGTCAGATTGGATCCTCTACCAGAGGTGTAAATGGAGAGTACTGTGCCCTGGGTGGCAGCAGTTCACAGGGCAGTGGCCACTGTTGATCTGCTGTCACTAATACAGTGCCTAGGAGAGCAGCAGCAGTGGCTGGTATTTTTTCAGTCTCTTTAAGTTGTCACATGGGGCTAATGCTCCAGTCAGGGCCAGATTAACTCATAGGCAGACTAGGCACATGCCTAGGGCCCTTAGCTGCAGGGGGCTCCAGTTCTTCCCTCCATGGCGGCAGGGCATCTACGTTCCTTCCCTTTCCCCTGCCCCTCCTCTGGTCTCGCTGCCATGGCAGCTGCTTCCTAGTGGCAGCTCTGAGCCCTGCTCCCTGTAGGCCACAGTGCTGGGGTGGAGTGGGGGCTCTCAATTGGCTCAGGGCCCATGAGTTTGCCTAGGGGCCACTAAAGGGTTAATCCAGCCCTGGCCTCAGTTGCCTTCCCCCACTGTGCTATGCTATTGCCCTCTACTTTTGTCCATGAAAAATAATGATCACGAATGCAACCAGGAGTTCAATACCCCGGGAGGTCCAGTGTAATCTAGGAGTAGGGAGAAATCCTGGGCTGGATTCTGCCACCGCACCAGGTAGAACTTTTGTGCGTAACATTTAATACGAGATGACTGAGCACGGAAGCTCCTTTGAAATGTACTGCTACTCAGGGTGAGTAAGAGTGGCAAAATCAGTCAGACAGTAAGAAACAGAGGTAGCTGAATGATAATCAAGCTAATTCACAAATGCTGTTGTGATCCAAAGAGCTGATTCATGACTGAGGCTGTTACGTTATTCATTTGTTCCCAAGTATTGGGATAAGGCTTTTTGAATCTTAGCACCAATTATCCAGTCAAAGAACCCTAATGAAACAGAGCTATTATGATTTCTTTATAGTGTTGTAGTGCCTCGGAGTCCAGTAATGGACCAAGACCCTATCATGTTAAGGTCTGTACAGATTCAGAAAATCTGAAAATTCAGAAAATTTTCAGAGAAAAATGACATTCGCTGCCACAAGAAGCTTGCGATCTGAATATAAGACAGCAGACAACAAATAGACATAGAGAGGGGACCAAAAGGAGAGTGTCAATATGGGTTAACATGATTGGTGGTATGTCAGAAGTTATTCACTTTTTGTTATTTTCTTGTCCAATCAGGGAGCAAAAATGATACCATGATGACTTATCTGACGTTCAGCCATAAATAGCAAGCAATGCATACTTTGTACATTTTCTGTTTGAACTATTTGGCAGATACTTAGAGATAATAAATACTTCTGAAAATCAGGTACAGGTAGGAAGGAAAAATATCATAATTAATATTAAATATAATAAATTGTCTGAGTAGGTTTTGTAAGAAGTAAAACATAAATTAATTATTCAAATTGCTCTTCGTCTGTGTTCTGAAGGCATGAAAATTGGTTTTGCGCTTTGGTCCCTGTATGAACTTAACACTTGTAAATAGTACTGATGAAACTGCCAATTTTACAGCTTACTTGATTTCACTCTTCAAGAGCAGCCAACGAAAGAAAAATAAATGTTCTGAAATAACTAGAAACTGTCTTCTAAAAAGTTAGAAGGGGTCCAGATACTTAGCTGGAGTAAAAAGATGTAGCTATACTGAAGCCAGCACCAGTGAAGTTGAGAGAGCTACAGCCACTGGCCATCTTTCCCCTCTGTACCTGGGATCCACCAAACCCTAGGATGTTTCACTCTGTCTGAGCATCTGCAGCTGCCTAAAACCCCCTCAAAACCCCACTAACAGTGGAAGGACAAATGACCAGCTTCCTCCATCAGTGCTCTGCCTCCCTGGTGCACCGACTCTGACCTGGAGAGGACCAGCTGCAGAGATGTGAAGGGCCTTGTGTTGGCTCAGTTCCTTTCCCTCATTGACAGCCATGGTCAACTAGCACCAGTGGCACCGCTGAGTATACTGAGCATGTTCTAGACCAGAGGTGCTCACCCTCCAGCCTGTGGGCCAAAAGAGGCCCATACAGCCACCCCATCAGGTCCACAGGGCTCCCCATGGGGCAGAAAATTTGGCAGCTGGAAAGCAGTGGCCATTAATATGGTCACCCTCCCCCTGCCGAATTCCCAACCCCCAGCCCCACACTTCTGGCCATAGCTGGGCCACGCCTCCTCCCCCACATCTGGATCAAGGACTGGGCCATGCCCACTTTCTCTCTATGGGGCCAAGCCACTCGCTTTTTCCCCTGTGGGGCCAGGTCAAGCCCCCTTTTTCCTGTGGGGCCAGGTTTGGGGCTGGGTCACTCACCCTTTTTCCCCACAGAGCCGGGTTGGGACCGGGTCACTTCCCTTCCCCATCTCCCTCACCTGCCACTAGGTCAGGCCACCCCCCATTTCCCTCATGGGGTCAGATTGTGGCTGGGCTGCCCTATGTCCCCCTCCACATGGTCAGATGGTGCCCACCAGCCAGCCCCGGTCATAGGACCACCATTGGGATCTGTCCCGCAGGCGGATGGGGCACTACCCATCCAGCCTGCTGGGGATAAAGGTTGAGCACCGCTGTTCTCAGCCTGTCCTACGTAGAAATAAAACCCAGGAGTCACCAACCTGTGAACTGTCAAACCCTCATCGCCAGTCACAGCCACTCAGACTAGGACTTGAACCCGTGACCTAGTGATGAAAAGCACCATCTCCTACCAGCAGGCAATTGCTTATTTGTAATCATTGTGAATTAAAACAAACAAGCAACAATCCCATCTGGGCAGACAGAGCTTGTTTGATTATGTCTCTCAGCATCCTGAAATAGCTGAATCATAATGCAATTCATGAAAGAAAAGGCTTTATAGTTGAAAACACCAACAGGCCTTTATCTGTAGCTGAGCTGCCATCATCGCACTATCCATAATACTGTAATTACTGGGCATCATATACGTTGCCTCGTGAAGAGCTGAGGTAATTAACAAAGCTGTTGAGACCGAGGAAGGTAGCTGCACCTGTTTGCAGTCATAGTCAGCAAGGATGCAGGACTCTTCTCATTATCAAACAGAGGTGCAAACAGCCAACCCGAGACCAAAGTTAGAGCAGGCTTTGCTGATTTTAATGAGCTCGCTTGTATGTTGATAGCGATGGGTTAGCAGGACCAACTGCAAATGTAGAGGCTAAAACGTATAGGTTCAGGGCTCACAACTTGTTTAACTATTCTGTATCATGTGCTTTGTAGACAGGAAGGCTGTCCCATAGCGGGGGGTCGGACTTGATGATCTGCTCAGGTCCCTTCTGACCCTGATAACTATGAAACTATCAGATTCTGGACCCAAGTGATTTAGGAAATCCTGGTGTTCCCTGGTTTATTAGTTGTATTATTGGAGTACTGCATAGCAATCCTGGTGAGGAACAAGGACATCATTCTACTAAGTCCTGAATGGCCCCCGCCCGAGCACTTACAACTGGCTTCACTGCTCCCATGCCCCCATGTCCTCCACCCATTACCTGCAACCAAAAAACAAACTACCAGATTTGTAATTCGTTTTAGGGCCAATAGGTGCCAGGTCAGGCACATCCCGTCACTGCTTCTGTACTTTTTCCCACAAATCAGGGTGGAGCAAATGAGGGTCTTCCCCAGAGAAGGGGCCAGCTGCCTCTTTTAGTTGTGCTCTGATAACTGCTTTGAATTGCTCCGCTGATCCTCAGCAATAGTCTCAGGGTATGTGGTATCACCTGTTATGGCAAGTAGGTGCTTATAGATCAGAAGTCAGTGGGACTTGAATCAAGTTGTTACACGTTTGCAGGATCAGGGTCCCAGACTGTAACCTCTTCAGGGCAGGGCCTGTCTCTTTCTGTGTATATAACTAGCCCAGCTTTGCCCTGAATTTGGCTGTGGCCTCCAGCATAATTGGAACACTTACAAATAGCATCAGTAATTGCATCGGCTGACTTTGGTGAACACTTTTTTGCTGCTGAGGTTAATTAACAAAGGGTTGCCCAGAAAACAAGCCTCAGGATATCCCCTTAATGTTAACAAAACCTGTTGCTACAGCCCACTCCCTCCACAGCCATTTAGAAATGTATCTCCAGGCTTCTAATACACCTGCACTCTTGGCTGCCTTTACACTAATGAGTGCTCTTAACTCTAGCACGGCCCTCTCCATTGTGAAGCTGAGCCTGTCCAGTGTTGCCTGAAGAAAAGGTTGATGGCTTACAAGTGCATTGTATTTATTAAGTGAAATGGACCATTTGCATTAACACAACTTGACATTATTAAAGCCCGTTGGATGTCTCTCGAAGATGAAGTGCCCGGTGCAGTGGTTGTTTTAGTACAGTATGTTCTCCCTTAGCTGGATCCACTTTGGCTGGCACTTCTGAATTCCACCCATCAGCCCTTGACTCATATGGGCTTGTTTTTTTCTGCCTGTAATCCCCCAGCTGGTGAGCTTCATTTGGACAGTTCGACTCTCTTCTAGGTTTAATATGGTTCCAGTGACTCAGGTGGTTTGAGATCTGGGGACAGAGGGAGCTTCATTATTCACATTCCGTGCACCTGAAAATTGCATTTCCTGCTGGCTTCCAAATTGACTACATTAAATGCAATGCATTCAACCTCAGAAATATGGAAATGTCTAGGGAGGGCCTCAGATTTCAGACTCTGCTTGGTGGAGTCCCAATTTCAGACGCTGCTGAATTAGACTAATTGATAAGAATATCTTTGGAATGGAGCTACAGGGAAACTGGCTTGGCCCAGAGAGAAATGAAGAGCCAGATGGGGTGAGGCCTAAGGAGGGGAAATTTAATGGAGGTATGTGAAAAAAAAAGAAAAAGATTGGAGCCGATACAGTACAAAATCAGGATTCCCACTATGTCCAGCTATATATCAGCCATACTTGCATTAGATATAGCCTATTTTGTTAACCACTGCAGCCAGGTTTGTCAGATATTTTGTGTCTGTGCAGCTTCCAGCACAATAGGGCCCTCATCCTGATTGGTCTGTAAACCCTACCATGATAATAATAATAGTAAAATGGTCCATGTCTAGGGGTAGAATACCAGATTGACAATCATGAAAGCTTCAGCTTTGCCACTTATGCCCTATGTGACTTTGGGCATGTTTATAAATAGAGTTTATTACTAATGACACCCCTGTAACACATTTTTCCCAATAAGTTTGATGAAAATGAACCAAGACTCCCACAGATTAGGTCAGAGATGCAAAGGATTATCCAAATGATGCAGCAGATTTCACTCCTTTCTGACAAGCCACCCCATGAGTCAGAGCATTGCCAACTGTTTGCACAAACACTGTTTCCCACACCTAGATACATTTCCACTGTTGTAATGCAGCAGCCTCTGGGGAAGGGAACGCATCAGTTGCAAAATGGTGGGCAGCAATTCTACGCAGCCATTTAGGCAAGGAAATTAAGATGATCTCATTTAGTTAAAACTAGCAGAGAGGTTTATTAACTCAGATATAGCCAGGACACTGAAGGGTACAGACCAATTTGTTCAAAGTTGCTATGAGATCTTTAACAACTGATGGTGGTCAGGGCATCGATTTAAGGTCTCACCGTGGCACCCTTTGATATGCATCAAGTTCATACTTGAAGAGCAGCACTTAGTAAATCATCAGCTGCAGCTTCCACGAGTGGGACGGAGGTTTCCCATCCAACAGTTAATGCCATGAGAGTCTGCTGAGCTGCCACGAAGCTTACCAAACCCTGACCAGAACACTGAACAAAGCAAAAAGAAACCTCTTTTTGCAAGCGAGCCCTTTCCTTTCTCACTGAAAGAGAGAGTATTTTGGCTTCCCCTCTCCCTATCCTGCCACGTCTCTGTGGTTCTGTGTTAATTGAATAATAGTATATTTTAGTGCCAGGCCTAGCATCCCATTCAGAGTGACTGTAAATGGGGATGGTTACATTAAATGCAAAGAAGAGAACAGGGAGACTAGAAACATAAAATGTTATGGCCTAATATTGACAATTAGAGAGTGAGAGGCTCAGATGTGTTTTGGAGCAAAGAGTCCTGAATCATTGCAGTGCCTCTGTCTTAAAGAGGCTGCTTAGTTTTCAAAGTATCTCAAGAGAGACCTACCTCATGTAGCTGCATTCATCCCTCCTCCCCACGCCCCTATTTCTCGCTGTCTGTGCTGTGGTTGGCGTCATTCCCTTGTCCAGCACAAAGCCATTTGAGGGATGCCGAGGAGGGACAGGTGGCTACATGCAGAGCACACCTGGCTGGAAGGGAGAGCTGCCTCTGTGCAAGCGGCCTGGCCTGCTGCAGCAGAGGCTGCTGGGAGGTTGGCAGGAGCAGACGAGTGGCAGCAGATGCAGGCTGTCAAACAGAGCAGATGTCTCATTAGCTACCCTGCTACACCGCAACAGCACAGCTGTGAGGAGGGGAGCGGCCCCAGCTCAGCCTCATTTGCAAAATGAAGCTGTTGAGCTAGCTGCCTTGCTTGCTTGCTC
>NW_005841989.1:1867350-1880216 GCF_000455745.1 Alligator sinensis
GCCTCACTGTCTTTCTCTCTCTCTCTCCTTCCACTCCCTATTCCTTTTTCTTTCTC
This sequence comes from Alligator sinensis, assembly GCF_000455745.1. Classification (NCBI taxonomy): domain Eukaryota; kingdom Metazoa; phylum Chordata; order Crocodylia; family Alligatoridae; genus Alligator; species Alligator sinensis. The sequence goes on from NW_005841989.1 coordinate 1,867,407, forward strand.
TCTCTGTGCACCTGCCTTCACGTCTCTTATTCTGTCTCTCTTCTTTCCATCTCCATCTCCCTCTTTTTGTCATGTTTTGTCTTGTTCACACCAGGAAGCCTGCATATTACCTCTGCCAGTCCCCCCGATAACGCTTATCAACACCACTGACACATCACCGAACCCCACAAAGAACCCATCCTCAGTGAAACCAGCCAAGCTTCTCCCTAAGCAATGAAGCAATGATATCCCCATTTGGTGCTGGATTGGGACAGGGGAGTAAGGGGAAGATGGGACTGTGGAGCCAAAGTATGTAGGTGCTGAATCTGTTAGACATAAAAAAGAAAGCCCAGAGGATGGCAGCACCCCCTCCCTCACACTGGTGTCTGAAAATCCAGAGTTGAGCAGATAAGGATTTTTTCCCAGTTTGAGAATTCCCCTAAAGCATCTCCATAGCGAGTATGGACTGTTTGCCTTTCCGAGAACAGAGGGTGGGAGTGCACCCAGACCCCTTGGGGAGGCCACCTGGCACAAGACGGGTTAGCTGTGACCTTATACTGCGAATTACATGCTCAAGTGGGAGCCATAGCTCATCAGCTTAAACAAAGTGTAATATGAGGCAATTCAATTAACTGTCAGTGGAAGTCAATAGCGCAGTTGGGTTTGCACTCTACTTCTCAAGCCAGGGATGAGCCAGAGGGATCAAGCTCCTGCATTGGCTCCTGCCTGCCTCAAACTCTGTTCCATTAACCCATGGGCTCACTGAGCTGGGGTTTGTGCCAGAAGCAATGTCTGGAGGTGACCCATGCACACAACACACAGATGTTGCACGGGCCCATCCCCCTGGATAAAATCAGTCCGACTCCCTGTAGCATCCCTGCGGTAAGGCTATCACGGGGGATTCTCACAAACGCTGTTGGTTGCAGCCAGGCTTTGTGGCTCTACCCAGCTCTCTGGCTCCCAGACTGACTCACAGCATGTGGGCTGCCTAGTGTCAGCACAGCCGACCTCTCTAGAATAAGTAATGGAAGAGACTATTGCCTACACTAAACAGTGTAATTAATTAGCAACCACCTCCATTGTTGCCATTGGGAGGCTTAGAGAGAGGGTTGAAGCCCTAATTGTAAAGATGACTGCTGGAAGTGTCTTTTCCCCAGAGGTCAGCATGTCTGATTTAAGGTACTCTGCAAAGAGGAGGCCAGGCATGGTAGGGATTGGGAAATGGGGACAGACAGAGTGGGATTTTCAGGAGACGTGTCTCTTCAGGTCTGCACAGCTTCCCCCAGGACAGGCTTTACTGATATTTCAATCTTAGCCTCTATATGTTTACATGCTCATACATTTCCAAAATGCAAGTAGGTGAATAGGAAGAGAGCATACATGGTGAGGGAGTGAGGGTGGAGGGGATTTATGAGGGGAGAGGAAGAAAGCCCCACTTGCAAGGCATGCCCCTACTGCCTCCATGCTGTGCCATGACTGCCATGGAGAAGCAGACCCTCCCCACCCATTCCTGTGCCCTGAGCATCACATCCCTCAAGTGGGGCAGTGCAGCCCCTTACTGAGAAAGCAGTGGGTGTATACGCTGGACTGCTGTAAGCCGACTACACAGCTCCAGTTCCTGGGCTTCATCTCATGCAGAGCAGGATGTGCTTCCTAGCAGCTCTCCCTGCCTTGTCATGGAGGCAGTACAGACCTGCCCCGAGTCATTGCCCACCCAAGCTGAATCTGAAGGGGGACACAAGGGAAAACTCCACTTCCTATTACATGACTCCCAGCTGTTTAGTGAACCTTGTCTCAGAACACGTTGACCACCACGAGCTGACAGACTCTCTGACTTCTAATTCTCTTTTATAGACCTAGTTTTCTTGTCAAACCTTTTCAAATACACAAAAAGTCTCAAATCTTACAACTCCCTCCTGAGCCCATTTTTTCCCCAGAATATTACTTGTCCACCAAGCCTTACCCCCCCTCCCATGCCCTTGTAATGCAAGTCCTGTTTCCTTACGTCTGTTTGTGCTTTACGAAAAGGCCTCATCATTCCAGATTTGTCTTGCGTGAGCTATCACAGGATTAGCCAACTGGAAAACTTTCTGAGTTTTCTTTCAGAAGCCAGCCCCTTGGGAGAGTTGCTTTAGTAAGTGATTTTTCTGTTCTAGCCCAAGGAATTGGATCCTCATCCAGTAGCCAAATTGAATTCATTCGGGCAAGGTTAAAAGCCATTTGATACAGTTTTAGATTAGGTGACGGCAGCCATATATATTTCATATTCTGTACTAACTGTTGCAATGCAACTAGGGATGGTCCAGCTTAGCGCTTACTGACTGCTCCCCAGTGAATGCACTGTTATAAATGGATGTTACTGAACAAGAGAATGGAAGCTAAATCTCTCCCTGGTGAAGGGAAGTGGAAGTAAGACAGAGTGAGGGCCAAGAAAATGGTTCGATGTTTAACAGAAGGTCTGTGTGTTCGTAGAGAGGATCCTGGGCAGCCTCTGGGGCTTTTCTTATAATGAGTCTGACATTCTTTTGGATGAGTCTTGGTAGTTAATCTCATTTGTAAGGGGATATTCAAAATGGGCTGCACCCATATAAAAAAAATACTGCAGTAATCTACAGTACCACAGTGTTACCATAGCAATAATATTGTCTTTGGGGCTTTTAGAGCAAAATACTGAAATTCTTGGGCTCAGCTGATTTAAATTAACTTAGATCTGTTGACTGCAATGCAGCTACACCAATTTAAGGCTGTTGAGATCTAACCACTTACTTTGTTATAAGAGCAAATCATCATGGCTAGGGCTAGACATGCAAAAAGCCCGGGCCTGAATTGATTCAATCTGTGCAGGTTTACCTAACCTGACTAGGCTGAACTGGTTTGAAACTGGACAGACATTCTCTCTGGACTGAGGACATTCAGGCACACACCTGCAGTGGGTTGGGCTAGAAGCCGGGGGGTGCTAGAGCAGCCCTCCCTTCCCTTCTGCAGGGAGCTGAGCTGAGAGGAGTGTGTCTAGGCCCTAGCAGGGCTCTCTCATTAGGGATGTCTGCCTGCATGGTCCCAGGCTTTTCCCTGCTGGTTGCTGAAGGGGTGGGACTGTTGCCAGCCTCCAGCCCCAGGCTAGCACTCTGAGGCAAGGTGGGACGTGCAGTCCATAAATCTGTTCATGAACTTCGGAGACTGGGGGGGCATGGTGAGCTCCTGCAGGTGGCCATGGCACTGTTGGCAGGGAGTGGTAAGTGCCCGCAGACACTACCGGCAGTGTCAGCGGCAGCCAGCGGTGATCGCAGATCACCCGCAGACACCCCCAGCAGTGGGGAAGTGGCGAGGGCAACCACCCACAGGCACCACCAGCAGTGTCAGCAGCGCCTTTTAGCAGGGGTGCACCACCAAGCTCAGGGGCTGCATATGCACCCATGTGCACCCCCTACATGTTGCCAGTGGATCTGTTGATGATACAGAGCTTTTCAATCTCCCTCCCTGCTTTGTCTTACTGTCTGCAGCAAACTGACAGGTGAGCAAGCCAGCTGTGGGGCTGATAACAGTCTTTATCACTCAATTAGCAAAACAATAGCTTCTCTCCACATTACTTCAAACTTCTTAAACAGCTTACCGGCTGACCTGTTGATTAGCTCCAAAAGCCCTAAGCAGTCACTCTTCTGTCTGCCTATCCCAGTGAAATTGGAGAGAGACACACACACAGACACCTCTCAGCATTAGCTAGCATACCACATGCTGGCTATGGTCCATGCTGTGACAGAGGAGGAAGGGATCTTTGCTTAAGTAGCAAGTGCTGAGATGGGGAGGAGAGGGGGGCAGGGGGAAGCCAGCAAACCCTGCTGTGCCTGCAAGTCTTTGCCAAGCTCCAGCCAGGGAGCAGAGGGCAGGGGCCAGCCCTGCAGTGGGGCAGGGAGCCTCACCCAGCCCAGAGAGCATGCTGGGATGGTGAGGGACTCTGATTTAAGTTAAACATAAGGAAGAACTTCTTTATTGTCCAAGCCCCCAAGGTCTGGAATAGCACCCACTTTGAACACCTTCAAGACACTTTTGGATGTTTATCTTGCTGGGATCCTTTGATCCCTGCTGACTTCCTGCCCCTGGGCAGGGGCTGGACTCAATGATCCTCCAGGGTCCCTTTCAGCCCGAATGTCTATGAAATCTCTGAAAACCAGGAAGGGGTCTGGGACAGACAAGTTTGAGCCAAATCATTTAAGTCTGATACTGCATTCAACTGGGTTTATCTCAAATCAGTTTCAGCCATTTTCAAACTGATTTATGTGCATTGAACATCTGTTCTCTTGCAGGTTTAAACGATTCTGATCACTTAAACTGGTTTATGTGTAATTTCTGTCCCTAGCCCTTACCTTTCTTTCTGGATTCTTGTCATCATATCTGCCCATTATCAGAACAGTACCTGAAAGAAAATAATCTTAGGAAGTTCCCATTTCCTTTTTCTGGGAGTACTAAGAATGCTGCTTCATCCTTTGCCCATCGTGAAAAATGGTCATGACAAAACTTCTTGAATTTTATGACTAAGTTCTGTTCTGGGTCTTTCTGAGTTGAAGATGAAAGTGTTTGGGTCTGATTCTCTCCTGTATTGCATTTTGTACAGTCTTTGGTATCTGTGTCAAGTGGGATAAAAATCCTCTCAAATCAAGACAGTGGGGCTCAAGCTGTGTTATATTAAGGTCCTTTAACACTGGTGAAAAGGGGTCTCAAAATCCAGGCAAAGTCCTTTAAATGAACCAGAGAGGAAATGAAAATAAAGCCTATAGAGATTTATATGCACTTTGCCAGCGTTGCTAACTCTTGACAGATTTAATATCAAATCTCACAATATCTGTTGCTTGTCTGAGGACCCCAGTGCCTGCAGTCAGAACACCAGCTTTTAACAAAAAGTGAGTTTCTACTCCTAAAAGTTAGCCATATTAGAATGCCTTTTCCGAGCTATTCAGGTTTATCCGGGCAGTTTTGTTAGCTAGATTCTTAGAAGAGGGAAGCCTTAGATGGTATAGACTTTAGACTGTTTGCAGCCTAGACTGAAGTAGTGCTGCTTTCCATCCAAATAAACTGAGAGGTAACAGCTAGGCCTGTGCGAAGTGGCTAGTATTCACTTTGGATTCGACTGAGTCAGGGAACAGTGATTCGATTTGGTGATGGGCCGGGAGGGGGGGTCCCTTCCCTCCTCCTCCAGCTCCTAGTTACCAGCTCTGAGTCCAGCTCCAGCTCCCTGCTACAGCGGGCGGGGACTACCCGAATCATCAATGCTCTCCAAACCTTTTCCAAAGATTCAGAGAGCCTCGAATCAATTCGGACCTTTCTATTGGTCCCCTGATTTGATTCAGATTTGGACATTTGGCCACCAAGTCAGGCCAAATCTCCTCCATATCGAATCACCACCCGAAGCTTCGCACAGCCCTGGTAAGAGGCATGGGTTGTCACACAGAAAAGGGTAAAGGACAACAGTCATAAGTCCTGGAAAATTAGGGTTGCAAGGGACCTCAGGAGGTCAACTCATCCAACCACCTGCTCAAAGCAGGACAATCCCCAGTGATATCATCCCAGCCAAGACTTCGTCTATCCAGGTCATAAAAACCTCCAAGGTTAGAGATTCTGCCACCTGTCTAGGTAATCAATTCCAGTGCTTTACTATGCCTCGTGAGAAAGTTTTTCCTAATATCTAACCTAAATTTCCTTTGCTGCAGCTTGAGACCATTGCTCCCTGTTATGTCATTTGCCACCACTGAGAACAGTCCTGCTCCATCCTCTTTCGATCCCCCCTTCAGGTAGTTGAAGGCTGCTATTAAATACTACCTCAGTCTTCTCTTCTCCAGACTAAATAAGCCCAGTTCCCTCAGCCTCTCCTCAGAAATGACTCCCAGCCCCCTAACCATTTTTTGTTGCCCTCCACTGGATTTTGTCCAATTTATCCACGTCTTTTCTGTAGCAGGGGCCCAAAACTGGAAACAGTACTCCAAATGTGGCCTCACCAGTGCCAAATAGAGGGGGATAATCACTTCCTATGATCTGCTGGCAACGCTCTTGCTAATGCAGCCCAGTATGCTGTTAACCTTCATGACAACAAGGGTAGATTTTTGGCTCATATTCAGCTAATTGTGCACTGTAACACCCAGGTCCTTTTCTGCAAAGCTGCTGCCCAGCCAGTCAGCCCCCAGCCTGTACCAGTGTATGGGATTGTTCCATCTGAAATGCAGCAGTTTGCACTCGTCCTTATTGAACCTCATGAGATTTCTTTTAGTCCAATCCTTCAATTTGTCAAGGTCTCGCTGAATCCTAGCCCTACCCTCCAGCATATCTACTGCTCCCCCCAGCTTGGTGTCATCCAAGAATTTGCTGAGGGTGCACTCCATCCCATCTTCCAGGTCACTGATGAAGGTATTGAACAAAACTGGCCTCAGGACCAACCCCTGGGTCACTCAACTTTATACCAATTACCAACTAGACATCAGGTCATTGATTACTACCCTTTGAACCCCACAAACCAGCCAGTTTTCTATCCACCTTCAGTCCATTCATCCAACCCATACTTCCTTAGCTTGCTTGCAATAATGTTGTGGGAGGCCATATCAAAAGCCTTGCTAAAGTCATGTTATATCACATCCACTGCTCTCCCTGCATCCACAGAGCCAGTCATCTCATCATAGAAGGCAATCAGGTTGGGCAGTCATGACTTGCCCTTGGTGAATGCATGATGACTTCTTAATCACCTGGCAGTCACAGGGGAACTCATCTGTCAGCCAGGCAATCCTCTGAAGCCTTCCTGGACAGGATCACTTCTCCCTGCTGCCTGCAGGGCCAGGCTGACTGCCTGGGCTCAGGCACTGGCTTTATGTGCATCCTAAGAAGTCCTGCCCCTTCCTGCCAGGTGACTCTCCAGCCGCCCACAGGAGTTTCCATTCTGGGCCTGATGACCAGGCTGTCTTTAGGGCAGCTTACTCCTGTTACCCTTGGTGCTTTAGCAGTGTTCCTACTGCTGAAGCAGGGCTCTGCCCTATTGTGCTAATGATGGGCAGCTGAGGCAATAGGCAATAGGCACTCTCAGCCTATGAGTCCCTGGCTGCCTATTCCCCTGAAGCCAGTCCAGATCATATAGTCTCTGCCCTGCCCCACAAAACTGGGGATATCCCTGCTCCTGTCTTTCTCCGGCTCTCTGTTACATTAATACAATGTCACAGCCTCTTCCTTTGCTTTCAGCCATTTTTCTTGTCCTTCTTTTTATGTCTGTTGTCACTCCCTTGTGACCTTCATCTGTCTACCCAACCTACATAACTAACTCTTCCTTTTATTTCCTTTTTCCAGAAATATTGCCAGGTTTCCCTTCTGCCTAAAGTAGCCTCCCAGACTTTAATTGCTTCACTGTCCCCTTCCCCATTCACTTCTGTCATGTCCTCTCCAGTGACACCTTCATTTCCTAATCCTCCCTTCCATAGGCTGTGAGCACACTAGCTGACAATACTATATGCTCATGTGAGACACAAAGAGGAAAAGGATAGACAGGAAACACTGGGAGGTGTAGCAGAGATCCGTTTAGTCTTTGGTAGGTGTGTCTACACGTCCTACAGCGACATAGTGATGCACATCTTTGTACGGTGTGCAACAGCGACATAGAGATCATGCAGGTCTACACATGATCACTAGCTACATCGCTGTAGCAGTGCACTCCCCGCTTATAGCATGCTGCTGTGGTGACATAGCAGGGTAATCTACCTGTACAGTGCACTACAGGCAATTACTGCGCCATGTTTTAGTACATCCCAAAGGAAGTACTAAAACATGACACTGTAGCAACATTGCCACCTGGCAACATGTAGACACACCCATTATGTAGAAAAAGGAGAAGAGCCCTTTAGGAAGGATGAGAACAAGCTGAGGCCCTGCCATTTAGAGGGATATAAAGGCAAGGTCTCAGCAGTAAGAGGCAGAAGGGTTCCATTAGTGGTGGAAAAGGGAGTTCCTAACAAAAGGACAGACCGGAGAAGTTGACTGTACATAGGACTGGGAAACCTAATTAAAGCCTGAGGAGGCCAAAGGAGTGACTGGTATTAGCTGAGGTTTATCCAGAAGATAAAATAGAAGTTTAGCAAAAGGGTATTATAGAAGGGGAAAGACTATCCATAGGAGACCTTGCACCAGGAGACCTTCAAGGGTCTTACCTGTAAGAGGAGCCACACCTGACCTGCAAGGCCCATTGTCCCAGGGCTTTGGCCACTGATGGAGCAAGGTGTGGCAGGTGAGTGAGGTGAGGAGCTGGGAGTGAGAGGAGGACATGTTTGGTAAGGGGACCATGTGATTGCATGCGGTATGTGCATGTCTTGAGTAGGGGACAGCCATGGCTGGGCACAAAAGGAAGGGAAGTTATGTGGAGAGGGAAGGTAGTTTTTATTTTTCAAGTTTTATTTTCCTTTATATCCCCTCACCTATATATTGTTTCACTAGAGCACTAATGGCAATGCATCCTGTAAAACCCATTTTAAACACATGGGACTGCAGCCACATGCCAGTGCATACACAGAGTTAAGCATACTGAACTTCACTGCGTGCATGTCTACACAAGACACCCACTTGCATAACCGAGTACTAAATGACTGTGCAGTAACTGGCATTACTGCACAGTAATGTCCTGGCACGGTTGCCTGGTGACACTTAGTGCACAGTAGCTCATTACCAGTACGCAGTAGCTCATTACTATTGCACAGTAGCATCACGTCATGGTTTGTGCCCAACAACACTACTGCGCAGCAATAATGAGCTACTGTGCAGTAAGTGTCTCATCTAGACGCACCTTGTGATAGCCAGCCCTGAAGGGATAATCTGGTTTGGTGTGAAGAACAATAAAACTATTCTGTCTTATTGGTACAGCAAGCAGAGGGTTAGTACCATTCATTACCAGTCCCTACCAGTGAAGAATGCCATTGATGGAGTTGAGTGGGTCCCTCACATGCATGCTGAATGTACTGGAACTCACAAAAGCTTGCATTTGCTGTTTTCCAGGAACCATCACTTATGAAGGGCCCCATTCCCATGATGTTTCAAATAACTAGATGCTTTTCTTGGAACTCTGACTTTAAATGTCTCCTTAGACCAGCCTTAGAGGGGACATGTCATCCATGACCTTTCAAAAGACCACAGGGGCTTAATTAAAAACTATACATGGGCACTTAATTCAGATGAGAGACTCGGCTCCTCTGCTTTGATGGCAATTCAGGCTTGTCAGCTCACTTGTGCTGCTGTAGTTCTGTGCTGTTCCATAGGAATTTTCAGCTGAAAGACAGGCCCTGGGCCAGCAGAGGCTGAGCCTTCTTTGATAATCCTACAGGCAGGAAAGAGCTTGTGAGGGTGACAGCTACATTTCTGTAAGGGCAGGGAGCAATCAATCAATGAGACTTCATTAAAAGAAGCATTCAAGGAAGCTGTTTGACAGTGCAGGTCTGAGGAGGTGACACAGACTTGACTTCAACACCTAATATACCAGGGAGAGAAAAAATCTGCATTGGTTAATTATGCTGCTTTGGTCAAAAATCTCCTGCTTTGGAGCCTTTTACTTTTTAACAGATATTTTAATACAAATCACTACTTCCTACTGTTCACGATCCAATGGAGATGTTGACAAGGACCCCCTTGGGAGGTATGCATGGAAATTTGGGGAATAGAAGAGAGGTTTGAACAAATCCAAATGAACATTGAGTCAAAGGGGGAGTGGGTGGCTCAGAAGTGATGTAGGCAATGCAGGGTGTTAAATTAGTAACAGCTCATCATTCCCAACTGTGTTAGAAAGGGAAACCTGAGAAATGTATGTGCTTGTGCATTTCTGTGATCTTGATTTTTATACACACATGTATGTACGTGTGTAGTATGGGTAACGTGTGAGTATGTGGACATAAGTGTATGCCTGTGTGTATGTCTGCATGGAAATTACAGACTGTGTGAATGTGCATGGTGTCCACAATATGTCTGTACATATGTATCTGTGTGTTAGGAGTAATGCGTGTGTACATTGTATGATCAGTATGGGCCAGATTCTGTTCTCCTTATTAGGCATCTTTGTGGATTTGACATCTAAGTGTAATTCTGTTTCCCCCTGTTCAAACCTCTGAAAAGCAATTCATGCAAAAGATGGGTGGGTTCTCCTCCTCCCTGCACGCTTGTGCTGCTGCAGTGACTCAGTCATAAGAGTAAGATAACAGTGAATTATGAAAGTACATGCATTAATGGATTGTAAGGACTTTAACACAATGGAATAGACTAGCACTGAGGCACCTAAGTCCAGTAAGACATCTAATAGGTGGAATAGAATCTCAACCCCCATGTCTGTCTGCCCAGTATGTGTAATATGTGTATTAGCATATGTATGTACACGTGGTCTGGTAGTATGTTTCTCACCATGTCATATGGTAGCACATGCATGCATGATATGGAGAGCCTCTTCTCACTCTCAAATATATGCGGGCACACTTTGTGATAAGAAAGGGCTTACACCTAGTGCAAGAGCTTTTTTGTACTCGTGCATATTAGTGTGGCTGTATTCCCTCTGTACATTGTTTCCACAAAATATGCATATGTATGTGCACTTGTGTATGCATGTATGTTGTGTGCGCTTGTATGTTGTGTGCACCCAGATACATTAATTTATGTGTGTGTGAACGCTTGTGCATGATACAGGTGTGCTGTATGCATGCCTGTATTTCTTGTGCCTCTACAGGTCCAATAGGTTGTATATAGCTATTGGCTGGATGTATGTGTGGGCCTGCCTATCTGGCACGGCCATTTGACCTAGTGATGAGATGATGTGATTATAGATGGTTGTTGTCTGCCTTCTGAGAGAGAGCAAGCATCTTACCAGCAGCCTCTCCCATAACCCAGTGATGGGCATACAGACACAGACATACTCCAGTACAGATAGTCAAAGTCAAAAAAGACTCCAAGGTCTGCACAGGCAGAGGGGCCCCTCATGATATTGTAGATGAGGTACACCAGTGTTTGATGGACAGCATATCCAGCTGCCTTAGACTCCCCAGCATGAATAACCAGGCATCCATTTTCACCTAGGTTGACTCAGCACAACCTGCAATATAAATCCAGAGTAGCTGAAATCATAGGCGATGTTGGGGATGGGGCATCCCCAAATTTCTGCACCAATGGTTGGGCGCAGAGCTGCAGCCTCGCCAGAGACAGCAACTGGAAGCAGTGGGGGTGGCAACAGGGGTAAAGTTGTACCCCCACCCCCGTCAACACTTCCGCATCGTCTATGCCTGAAGCCATGCTCCTGGAGCAGTAGCAAGCTGCCATGGCCCCTAAGTCATCTGCAGAACGCCACACTAGGAAATTTCCCCTTGAACTTCTCCTCATCCCACAACAAGACTTTCGCACCCTTAGGTCTCACTTTAGGCTTTCACAGACCCCTGCACAGAGATGGATAAAACCCCCTGTCTTTGCAAAGTTACTGTTATTTTGCTGTGGTGACACTGCATCTCTACAAACCCTTCTCTTTAGAGGGCCCAGGGATGCAGAGGGAAAGAAATATCTTAACTCTGTTTCTGGTCTCTGCGTTCCCTGCCTATGGCACAGGTAAGTCTGGGATTGCAACAGGGGTGTTTCACTGTAGCACTAGTGTTCCAACAAGCAAGTGCTTCATCAGCACTTTGAACTCATCTCTCCTGACCTTGGCCTTAAATGTGAGCATTTACCTCCATTTGTCTAGCTTGCAATCTGAGCCAGAGGCTTTCTGTGAGACTGAGAAATTGCTCTAGCACTGCAGCCTGGAGGGGAAGGGAGAGATCAATACTCAAATCACTCCTGTCCAGATCTGCAGGTAGCATCAAGAGCAGATAGAGGGAGATGTCTCTGTGCTTCCAAGAGGCTGTTGTGGGACTTGCCTCTCCTATGGCACCACATCAACAGCATTACGTGCAGGCAGAAATCTGTGAGAGTCGTGCTGTGGAGAGGGAGCCTGGTCCCTTCTTCAGAGAAGGCACGTTATGCTGTCTGCATCAGTGGGGCATTTATTTGCAAACTCCTCAGCCTAGAGAGAAGTGGGCAAAAGTCACTGAGCTAAGTGCAAAGCGGTAACTAAATTTAGACAGTCTGAGGGGGGTTAAAAAAAAAGGCATTGTGAAAGAATTGTCATCCTCAGAGAGAAGGAGGAGAGTTCAGCGAGAGAGAGAGACAGAAGAGGAGGACTAGGAGCAGAGGGGCCAGGTGAGAGAATGAGACAGAAAGAGAGGTGAGGAGGGTCACTAGGCAGAGAAAAACTGAGTGAGAGACAGTTTTGTTCAGTCTGTGAAGGAGCTGAAGTGTCTCTCATGAGCTTTTGTGCAGTAAAACACTGTGCCCAGAGCTGGTTGTGTGTTCCCTCTTGGGTTTCTGGAGGAGACAGTCTGTCTGCTCCCTAGCCATTAGGCACCGGTGTCAGCCTGTGACCAAGTGCAGTATGGGTCTGCCTTAGTCCACTTCATCCCTATGACTCAGAGCCAGAGGAGTCCTGGGGTACCCAGACCAGAGGCTGCGCTGTGGGTAAGTCCACAGTGAGCAGCTTGCACAATCCAGGACTGGCACTGACTGGGGTATGCACAAGAGAGAGCTCATGGAGATATGTCCTCAAACACAAGGGGACTCGGTACTGGCAAATATGATCTAGAGTTAACTAGGGCTGGAAATGCGGATGGAGCTGTGGTTCTGGGAGCTGTTGATGGCAAATGGATTAATTCCCTTCAAATGCCCAGGGAGAGGAAGCATGGCAGCTTAAGGGAACGTGGAGTGCCCTCATGCTGGACAATGAGCAGTGAAAATAGTGCTCATAAACTTGGGAGAGCGGTT
>NW_005841989.1:1880247-1888307 GCF_000455745.1 Alligator sinensis
GTGCTTGCCCAGCATCAGCCCACATCGTGCTAGCCTCTGGAGTTGGCAGGATTGGGCAGAAGCTGGTTCCCCAAAGAGCATACTAACAGGTCTGTGCTTCCTATCAAGGCCTAGGCACCACAAGACGATGGCAGCCTTTCCCTTTGGTTTGATTGGCACTGGAAGAAGAGAGGGGTGTAAAACTGTTCTGACTCAGAGACAGCTCCCATTGCCAGTCACTGGGTGCATCTACATGTGCAGTTAATGTGCACAAATAAATTCAATCTAGAGTTTGAATGTGCACCTAGGGGCAAAAAACTCTGAAGCATATTGTTCTGGAGATTATTTCTGCACGGCCAGGGCAGCATCCACGTGTGCACTACCGCGCACAAAAAAATTCCACAGCGGGGTATGTTGCAAGTACTATCCTGATGCCGAGTTTATTAATTCCATCGGCCCTAAGAGAGGCGCATGTGTAAATACTGAGACATTTACTATGCAGTTAATTAGTCAAATGCTTAATAAGCATCTCATGTAGACTCTCACACTGGCACCAAGCAACCTTCGGTTGCTACTCTGGGCCAGGCTGGAGCAGATGATTTTAAAAATGGAGTTTCCATCCTGCGAGCCGTGACACTTCCTAGCAAAGAATGAAAACTGATGGATTCCTAATTGCTCTGATGCCTTCAAGGCCTGCTGCAAAGACTCCTAATATGCTAAAAGTTTCTTTCAGTGACTGCAGTGAGAGTGAGGGATCTGGATTTTTTTTCATAGTGAAGAGGGGCACAAATTAAAAGAGAAATTATTGGTCTGTCTCACAGGTCATCTCCTCATCCCGCTACTACCACCCAGTCTCTAGCTCCCCCGGTTTTTTCACCGCTGAACCCAACCCATAGCTTTCCGTTTTATTCATGAACCCGTGCACAAGCTCCTCTGCCATTTCCTGTCACATAATATTCTCACGGCAATCAATTACCACAATTATTTACATAGACAAGATGTATTGGAAAAGTAATTTGTGTATTCCTAGCATTTTTAATACAGTTTGTTATCTAGAATAAGTAGGAAAAATCATCTGATCAGCCAGTTCCCCATGAAGCAGCCATAGAGCAAAGACTACAGTCTGAATATTGCTTGGTGACAGCATTTGACCCTTTAAAAATTGGAGATGGACAAGAGAAACAGCCCTTTTTGCATTTCCTGTGACATGACATTATTTGACTTCATTGGAATGTTTCCTGTGTTGCAATGAGGATGCTCTGGTAAAGTCCAGTACTTCATGCTGGCTGATTTTATGGACTAGGTGGATCCTTCATAGATGCAAAACAGCATCGTTCCTCTGCACTCAGTATGACCATACTCATTTCCTCTAGCTGATGGTCTAATCCTGCAAACTAAGGCACTTGCACATGCCCCCTGAACTGAAATGGTGGGTTTTCAATTGCAATGATTAAAACCCCACTGTTTCAATTTAGGGATTTCTGTCCCTGTTATGGTGAGGAAACCGATCCTTTTTTTTTCTTTTTTTCTTTTTTTTTTTTTACGGAGCTTGCCCATGTCTTCCATGGCCGGGAGGCGAGCTGCTGGCAGGCCCAGTGGCCCCTGAGCTACAGGTGGTCCCAGTCCTTCCCTCCATGATGGCGGCAATCCCTGGGGCCACCTGGGTGGTCTAGCAGACTGGATGCTGCCGCAGCTCAGGTTCAGGGAACAGTTGGATTAAGCCTGGTGCTGCTTTTTTTTTGTCCCCAGCAGAGCTTGCCCACATGAGCTGATGGTGGGTGGCACAGCCCCTGAGTTGTGGGGGGCCCCAGTCCTTCCTTCTGGAGCAGCAGTGCCCCCCAGGGCTGCTTGGGCAGGGTGCTGGTGAGCAGGAGCTGCCCCACATCGGAGGCAGCACCCTGCCAGATCTTCCTCAAGCCTGCCCACTGGAAGCCCACTGGACGTTGCTCCCCAGGCGGGCTTGGGGAAGAGTTGGATCCAGCAGGGTGCTGCCTCCAAGCTGGGACAGCCCCCTGCTCACTAGCACCGCACTCGGGTGGCCCTGGGGAGCACCATTGCTGTGGAGGGAAGAACCAGGGGCCCTGCAGCTCAGGGGCTGCTTGGCCCACCAGCAGTTTGTCCCACAGCCATGGGAGATGGAGGCAGGCTCTGTGAAAAAAAAAAAGATTTTCTGCCTTCAGTCCGCCTCTCCCATGGCAGGGGCATGGGTGGCGGGGAGCTGTCAAAAGGCTGCAATGTTATAAATAGCTACGTTGCAAACTAAACTATATGCAGATGTGGTTTAGTTTGCAACATAACTCATTTAAATTGTAAGAAAACCCGCGCTTGTACAGCGTAACGCAGTTAAACTGCAAAAATGGGCAATTTTCGTCACATGTACAAGCACCCTAAATGGCAATCCCTGGATGAGGTTGTATACTGCATCACCTACTAGTCACCTTTTCAGCCTCTGTGTAGCTCCCTTTAACTGCCAAGTATTCCACATGATCCCTGGACCTGGAAGTAGACCAGCCAGAACCAGGAGTGATGGGCCGTATCCACCATAGCACAATGCTATGTCACTGCAAGGCAGCAACATGTCTAGCTGCCTGAGCTAGCTTTGGTCATGCTACCTCCCAAGCAAGGGCCTGTATAGCCATGTTAGCCTGGTGCTGCCTCCTGGCGAATTAGCACTGCTTCTATCCATGCTCTGAGCAGATTAGACCTGCAGCAGTGCATGAAGGTGCCTTTATTGCTTTCTGCCTGGGAGCTGGCATACCCAAAGCACAGCACCATTTAAGCCCCCCACAGGACTATTTGGACAGGCCAGCTGACTGCCCCTCGACTACCTGAGATCCACCTGTGCGTTCCACATGCCACACCTTGGGTCACCGGTCGACAACAGAGAAGATACACAGTCCTCCAGAGACTACCAGGTTCTCTGTGCTGTAGTACACAGCAATTCCCCCCAAAAGTCAATCAACCCTATTGCTAGGACTGTAGGAGCTTTATTTAGCCTGGTGTGTTCCTGTAGGCTGGAAGAAGCAGCTCCCACAGCCCCAAAAGGACACATCCTGCTAAGGCTCTCAGACCAGACGGGCCAGTTGCTCCTTTTGCAGTTCCTGTCATGGACCTCACAGTCTTAACAGCTGACTGCACGCAGTCCCGTCACAATCTGCTGCTGTCTCGGAAGGCGAAGCCAGACACACACACATACACACGTGTGCGCACATGCACACGCACACTCCCCCTCACGCCTGCCGTTTAGTACTCTTCTCTTCTTCTCTCCAAGGAGATCCCAGCTGCTCTGAACACTCCATCTGCAACCTTCAAACAGTTGCTGTAAAAAAATATTGAGTTCTGGTGCAAAAAAAATCTGCTCTTCTGGCATCCAATAAATCTCAATTTATTCACCCCTTTCTTTTTATACAAGCGAGAGGGGGAGAACCCTCCGTGGAAGCAAAACGAGGCCTTGTCTCCGTGCTGAACATGGCATGTCAGCACCATTGCATTGTTCAAGGAGATTTAGAAAAATTACCTTGAGCTCCGCTTTCCTTAACGCCTGTAATTGTGAACTGGAGGCTAGGGGCAACCCTGGGCCAGTGCCATATGACACGTCAGCGCAGCCTTTCTCAAATGCCTGTTGACTTGGGACTTCAGCAATAGCTTGACAAGGCATGTGGCACCCCTTGATGGGGGAGGAAAATCCCCTCACTCATTAGATGGGATAGCACTTGATGGGTGAGGAAAATCCCCTCACTCATTAGATGGGATAGGACGGCTGCCCTGAGGTCCATGACGCAGTATCAGCTGGTTTTAACAAGCTGTGGTCTTGGGATCAAGGTAATGCTCTGATATTCAAGAGACCTGTGATCATTTCTGGCTCTGCCACATTAGGGTGTGTGAGCTTGTTTGAGTCGTTCCATCTCCTTGCCTCAATTCCTTGCCTGTAGAAAGCTTTCTTTCTCATCCTTTTCACTTAAACTGTAAAGTCTTCAAAGCTAGGACTGGCTCTCACAGAATACGTACACTGCCTAGCAATCATCATCATGCCTCTGCACAAGGTTATTTAAACCTCTGCTAGCTACCTGCTCAGACAGACAGACAGACAGCTGTGCTGTTTCTGTCATTAAGAAATAAAAGTAGCCACTCATTTCATTCAAACCATGTTGTAGTAATACCTAATAGGGTCTTTAATGCAACAGCAGACCCCCAGAAGGTCAAACTTCCTACCTGAAAGGTCACGCCTGCTGCAAAAAAAAATAAGCCTGACTCTTACTCAAGTTCCCAGACAAGTACTGCATCTACTGGCCCTTTAGCAAGATGGGGCTAAGCCACAAGATGCTTGGCATGGGGAGGGAAAAGAGAGGGGTGCAGGTGTCATGGGTATCTGGCTGCAAGGGTGTAGAAAAGGGACAGTGCAGGGTGTGTATGGGTACTTTTATGCCTCCCAGAAGATATTGCTGTAGAGGTCTTGGACCATTGTGTCCCAGGAAATGTCTGCTTTGTGGGGGGTAGACACAGGATTCTCACCCTCAGAAATAGGCAGCGCGATGACCTGAAAACTCCAGATCTGATCTTCTAGTGCTGTGAAGAACTGTGGCTCCCAGGCTGGCAAAGGATCTGGCCTTTGACTGTTGTGCTCTACAGTCCTGACAGCCCTACGCTCCCTTCACATCCCAGAAAATTTGGCACCAGCCCTTCCAGCTAGAGCAGAAAAGCACAAAGCGGCTGTAAGCTCTTCATGCATATTCAGCAGCCTCCCATAAATGAGTGTGACTAGAAACAGCCTGACAACTGCTGCTGCGGTGAAATTAAAACAAAAAACTTTGGTGGAAAGATGCCTCCTTGTTCCCTGGCACAATTACCGCAGACGTCTCCACTGCCACATGTTAGAGCCATTTCCCAGCTAATTGAAATGGCAATAAAATGGCAGACGTTTCAGGATTCATTGCAGCAGGCCCCACAAGCATCAGAGCAGTTAAAAATCCATAAGTTTCCATTCAGCTGTCTCTGCTAGGGAGCACAGTGGCTTATAGGATGGGGCCTCCAGACTCAAAATCATCTGCTCCAGTCGAGTCCAAACTGGTGACTAAAGGACTCCTGCTGACTGGCAAGCTGGAGACTTCGGTCCAGTCACTTGTGGAGTTGGTTACCTCACCAGAAAGGTCCCCCCAGTCACCTGTGTCAGCAGAGAAACCATGGAGCAAAGGGGACATGGATGGATGCATGACCAGAGAGCATCCCTTCAGTCTAACAGTGAGGACAAGCAAGAGGAAAGCTTTCACTGCTCTTCTGTTGCTGTCATTAAATAGTCTCACTGAGGGTGGACACACATGCTTATCCTTGGGGAAAAATTCTGAGATAGCACAATCCTAGGTACAATAGACAAATGGATGTAGGATGGGTGTCTGCCTTGCCCAGCTCTCCATCTGACAAATAGAGAAGCAGAGATAGGCACCCGAGGGGCTGGTGTCATGGCAGGAAGTCTTAGATGGGTAAAAGGAATCAGAAAGGGGTAAAAAGCTCATTAAGTTCATAAGTCCTGCTGTCATCCCCTCTGACACCCTGTAAAAGATGCTCATCATGGTCCTGGTCCCAAATCTCTAAATTAACTCTCGCAGACTTTGGTGGGTTTGAACTGGGACTCTCTGGAGCAGGGGTGGGTAATTACTTGAGCTGGAGGGCCACTTAGGGAGTTTTAGTGAGGTTACCGGCCGAGTCAGCCCCCCAACCCCTGGCACACAACAGCTCACTAATACACTCTAAGTTGTGGATTACTAGACCGGTCCAGGTGTGCTGGATGGCATGGGTGGGTAGGCTCTCTATGGACCCCATAGGCAGGGTGCACTCAGCCAGGGAGATGGGATGGGGCTGCGGGGGCAGCATCCAGGAGTGAGCAGGGCTGGGACAGAGATCACAGGGCCAGCGCAGAGCTGCAATCCACTCTCTCCACAATGAATCATTACCAGCCTGACCCAGGAGGGGGATGGAGCACATATTTGTGACCTGTTCCCCACTGCCCCGGCACATGTGCACGCAGGCAGCCCCAGTACAGTGCAGCGGCAGAGTGGCACAGCCCAGCAGTGTGGGGCAGCCTAATCCAGTCACAGTCATTGGGGCCTCCCTGCACTGCCATGCTGCATGCTCCACTGCTGCGCTGCACCTGGACTGCCCATGTATGCCCGTGCTGGGGTGGGGGCAGCAGGAGCCAGGTCACAAGTGTGCACAAGTATGCACTCTGCCCCCCTCCAAGGTCGGGCTGATCACAATCTGTCATGCATGGAGTAGATTGTGGCTCTGCCCTGGCCCCAGCCCTGCATTTTCACCGCCCCGTGATCCTGGCTCATCACCAGGTTCATCCACCTGTCCCTCTTCCGGATGCCATTCCCTGTCCTCCCACAGCCCCATCCCATCTGCCCAGCCGAGCGCGCCCTGCCTGCAGGGGTCCCAGATGGTGTTCATGGAGACCCCACCCACCTGCTCTGTCCAGCGCCTGTAGTGGTGGGTGTGGGGCAGATGGGCCAGGATGCCCAGGCAACGGGGCTGGGTCCAGCGGTGGTGAAGGCACTAGCAGCCACAGCCAGGAGCTACTGCTGCCACTGCTGCCAGGATGCCGAGTCCAGCCACCATGCCATCTCATCCCCACTGCGTGCCTGGGGGCAACAGGACCAGCTGGAAGTGCCATGGCCTGGGATGCCCCCCAAGCCTGGGTGGGGTGGTGCAGAAGTACCCGCCGTAGGCCAGATAAAATTCTTCAGTGAGGCAGATCTGGCCTGCGGGCCATATTTTGCCCACCCCTGAAGCTTAACACTTGACCCACTGTGACTTAGATTATCACATTACTCAAGTGTACACGTGCAACAGAGGTTTTTTACAGCCTGGGTCAGATACGAAGGAAGGACATGACAATATCCTCCCCAGCTCCTGCCCCAGAGGAGAACGTTTGTGTTTAAGTGATCAGCAGGGCAATAGTTCATTCTTGTGACATTTGTATCACCACCATTAGGGCTCCGTGTAGTTACAGCATGTCTGTAGTGCAGACCCGCGGGGACTCATTGCCATTCAGGAGGGTTTTGTCATAAGCCTTAAGTGCTAGAAACTGATATTTGAGGAATTTGTTCTTGTTTGCAGTGGAGTAACTAGGGGAGGCAATGGGAGCAACCTCCCCAGGTGCCAACTGGGGAGGGAATGGAAAAAAAGTGGTTGATGTTGGCAGCTGTATGTTCAGGACGACAATCCAGACAGGAACCAGTACTTGCCTCTTGCCCTGTGGCCCAGGCACCTGGCCACATCCCTGCACTACTGCTTGTTTGCATGGTCCTCTTCACTGGATCCCTTGAGGGTATTTTAACAATTTTTCTACCCTTGCGGTGGTAGAGCATTGGCAGTACCTTCATCCCCCTGCTTTGCCTGTGCCAAGTTAAAGGGTATTTTTGTGTTAGATAGTTGGGGGTGGGGACAGGGTATTGTCCTCAAAGTTATTAAGAACAGGCTAGACAAATATTTGCCTGGGGTGGTTCAAGCAGGGATGATCGTGCCTTGAGCTGGGATTTGGGCTACAGTCTAGTAACTGGGTGACCTCCTGAAGGTCCTTCCATCCCTACTATCCTATGGTTCTGTGGTCCTTGGGAAGTATTTTTAATGGAAATTTAAATGCTGCATAAAACTGATGGGTCTGTTGGACAAAGACTATGATGGAGGAGGCATACACAGGTTCGTTCTAAATCCCTGTGCTCTGGAACAGTTGCTGTGTGTGTTTCAGCTCGTGGTTGCTACCTTACTCACTGGGTTTTGCATCAGTAAATACTCTGCAGACGTGCTGCACAGTAAGACTCTAAATCCGTTTGCATGCTGTATGTAAGCAAGCTGGCCTGTCAGCTAGCGTCGCAATGCAAATGTTAACACCGTCTGATAATAACATCGGTTTGCACCACTTCCCTCGCTGAGGCAGGAATGATTTGTGTAAGCTGCCCGTGCTTTGCAGGTTGGAAAACACTGCACAGGTAAGAAGGCTGTATATTAATTGCATTACATTCTTGTTAATTTGCACACCCAGAGATGCTGTTTCCCTGCACATGTAGCCTACAACTGATAGGGAA
>NW_005841989.1:1888330-1941098 GCF_000455745.1 Alligator sinensis
GGGCAAAACCCCCGGCGCCCAAAAGGCTGGGACAAAAGCCATGAGAAGAAGGGTAGAAGGGCACACCCAGCCAGCGTGCAGCTCCCACATGGAGCTGCCGCCGCCACTGCTGCAGCCCCCAGGGACCTGCTCTGCTTCCCCGCTCTCCTGCGAGCTCCGGGCAGCAGGTAGGGAAGCAGCGAGGAAGGGCTGTAGCTGGGCAGGAGTGTGGGGCTGGCGGTAGTGCAGAGCTGGGGTGGGCAGCATGTGAGGGGCACTGGGGGTGTGAGGGGGTGGGGATCCCCCCTACCCTCCCCCTACGGTGTGCAGCCCCAGCAGGCACTGGCAGCAGCAGCAGCAGCAGGCAGGGCACTCAGGGTGCAGGTGCCCGGCAGGGCATGGCTCCACCCAGCACTTCACATTGCAGTGAGGGGCACAACCTCTGCCGGGCTGTCTGTATCGCTGGTGCCCCCCACCACTCATGTGCAGCCCCTGCACTTGCACAGCACAGGAGGGAAGCCCCGCATGCTGGAGTAGGGGGCTATGCAAGCCAGGGCTTCACTGCACAGGAAGGAAGCCTCATGCTGGAGCCAGCTGCCTTCCTCGACCCCCAAGGGAAGGCACCTGGGGCTTCCCTCCCCTGCAGCACAGCCCTGGTGGGGAAGGCAGCCAGCTCCAGCACGTGGGGCTTCCCTCCTGTGCTGTGCAAGCACAAGGGCTGTGCGTGAGTGGCAGGGAGTGCCAGCAATGCAGTTGGCCCAGCAGAGGTTGCGCCCCTTGCTGCGATGTGCAGCTCTGGCCAGAGCCGTGCCCCACCGGGCACTGGTGCTCTGAGCACCTCGCCTGCTGCTGTACCGTGAGGGGAGTGCAGGGGGGGTCCCGACACCACTCACCCTCCCTCACACCCACACCCTGCCCCCACCACCCTTCACATATACACAACCCCCCAATATACCCTATGCCCCCTCCACACCGCCATACACACTCACAACCCCCCCAAAACCCCCGACGTTCTACCACACACACATACACACCACATACATACACGCATACACCACATGTGAATACACTTACACATGCAGCACCCACACACAGATGCAAATACCCACCCCCACCACACATACCCACACCCCCGCCCCACCATATATACACACACCCCTTATAAAACTAAGACTTTATTTTTGAGTTATTATGCAATCACCTCTATATACACTACGCAAACCAAATAATGACAAAAATATTTTTTGTAATAAAACTAAAATATGCTATAGTAGGTGTTTGACTTTTAGAACCAGAAAAAAACATCACACACTAAAATGGCAACCCCCTCCTCCCCCAAGGATTATTTCAGGAGCGGGCAATGGGAGGGACTTCTAGTGGCAAAGATTAGGGGTTAGGGTTATGACTTCTCATCCCAAGAGGATGGCAAGGGGGCAGGGCAGCTATCAAGGGGCAGAACTACCCACGTGGCCCTCGACAGCTCACCAAAACTCATTAAGTGGCCCTCCACCTGAAATTGTTGCCCGCCCCTGAATTAGCAGATTCTTTAATGGATGTGCAGTTCAGTTTTGCTCAAGATCACTGGCTACACCCCTCATCTTCCCATCCTCCACCCCTGCTGATCCTGACCAGCTGCAGACCAGCCAGCACGCACCACTTGTGAACTCACCAGGGTGAGCCAGGTGGCTTCCCGAAGAAGCAAGGAGCACTCAGTTGTGAAGGGGAGTTGCAGGGGGGAGGTAGTAGTTTACTGGGATTGGACTTAAAGGAGAGGGCAGTAGGAAAGCAGGAGGCTCCAGGATCAAGCTATAGAGAGCCAAACCTTAGTCATGTGGCTTGGAAATAGGCAGTCAGGCCTGTGGAGAGCCAGACCAGGGGAAGGACTGTGAGAGAGGTGGGGAGGCCATAAAGACCCTTTGGTGTTTGTCTCCCTGGGGGCTGTTGGTTATCAGCACCCTACATAAAATGCTGAGACAGGGACATTTAGGAATTTAATCTTCCTGAGGGAAGCTGAGCTGGAGACAGATATTAGCTCAAGGAGCTAGACCCTGAGTGGAAGAATGGTGTCAGGTCACTGGAACAGATCAGGTCTCCAAGCAAACCAGCCAAGGTGAGGAGCTGCTAGTCCCTGAGGGGCTGTGATGCAAGGGTAATCAAAGGAAAGTTGGAAGAAAAGTCAGCAGAGGAGAGGCAGAGGAAAAGTGCTGACCTTGTACATTGCTTGGAAATTGGGTTATCTCAGGAGTGGAAATATGGTGCGGTTTAGCCAGAAGACTGTGGCACCACAGCAGCAGATCCTGATAGATGTGGTAGCAGACCATGGAGGACCAGATGGGAAAATTAGGCAAGGTGTGCAGGGCCCTGCTGGGTTTGCTGAGGCTGACCTTGTTACAGGTTTGCTGACCCCCTTCTGCTGAATTGACCTAAACCAAGATGCAGGCTACTTACTGTAAGTCATGCTGGCAGGTGGTAAGAATATCAATGGGCACTGATTCTGGACCTGTTGAGGGCTTCAGGACCCAGCCCCTTCACACTCTCTCCTAACTTAGTATGGGCACAAATAAAATGGTTTGTGAAGGCGTTGTATTGCCCTGCAAAGGCTTGTAAACCTTCTGGGTTGCACTCCATGGCAGATACATTGCACTGAGAACACTACTGTGAATTCATGAAGCTGAAAACCAATTGCATTGTGCTGTAGCTGTGATCTTCAGTAGGCCCTATGGACCGTGCGTCAGAATTACTCATTAAATGTGATGGGGAATAGGACCACTCTCCACAGATGGGAAACTTTAAGGCAACACAACATCCCAATCAAGTCATCTGTTTGGCTCCACAAAACTAAGAGCCACTGAAGACAGTGGTGTTTTTGCCCCTTTGCACAGGCTGAGGGGTAGCTTGCTTTTTTGGAAAGCTGTGGTCACGTTAGGACAAGAAGACAAAAACTTCTGCTACAAGAACATAATAGAGGAGCACACTCCAGGAACAAGCAGTTGCACACACAGCCAGCTTTGTGCACCACACTTGAGCGTGGCCCATTCTCGTGACACCCCCAGTTGTTTTTCCTGGGAGACATCTGGGTTTCAGCATCATAGGCTGTCGCAATGTGCCTGCATCCCATGGTTTGACTGAAAGCAACTGGAGTGGAAATTAGAAAGGCCCTGTGAGTGCCTGATAACAGAACTAAATAAAGGTAATTTTTGAGTCACCAGTTAACAACGGCTGAATAAGTCAGGTGGTGGCTGATGAGTCAGTCAATTACCAAGGAAACTGGTGGGGAGATGCTGTGATGAGAATCACAGGACACAATGAGGTTTCATTGAAAAGCCTGTAAATACTACGGCTCCGAGCCCAGCCTGCACCAGCTCTCAGCCCTTGCCCCATCAAAAAAGTGACAGGACCAATTTTCTAAACAAAGAGGTTTTGTGGCAAGCTTTTAAGCAACTTGTCTCTGCTTCAGCCTGTCTTGGTCTGCTGTGCTTGCTTCCTCACAGACACTGCTCATTCCCTCTGAGCCATGGCCATTCCTGATGTAATACCACCATCTTCACCATGGAGGAATTCATCTCTGTATCTCTCTGACACACACACACACACACACACACACGCACGTGCAGTCTTGCACTATTACAAATTATAGGCCACCTTTTTGCTGGTCTTACGTTTGCTTATGCTGATGGATTTTTGCCCATTTGTACCAAAAAAGAATTAACTGGCTCTATGAATCTGCAAGCAGGGAAATCAACTTTCAGTTAGTTAAATGCCATTGTGATTGTGTAGTGCATAGTAGTGTCTTCTGGTGGGTAGTGAATGGTGGATAATGGTGAATGGTGTGATTGTGTAGTCCATAGAAGTGTCTTCTGGTGGGTAGTGAATGGTGGATAAGGGACATGCTGCAAGGAACAGCTCCAAGTGACTTCCTTTGGATCCAAGGGTAGTGGTTAGTGTTTCGAGTGCTTAAGGAAGGTCCTAGTTCCATTGTGGTTTGCCCTTTGTTTTTATCAGGTGGCTTTGACACACGATGAAGCATTAGAAATGTGTTTGAGGTAATTTCTAACATCACGAAATGGCTGTATGCCGAAGTGTTGCATACAGGAAAGCAGGGGCATTCAGGGGACTGAGGTTCATCTTTTCTTGCTTTGGGGGTATCTGCTAGCTAGCTACAGATATCTAATGCCAGCAGCACTGAAAGGGAGTTCCAGAAGAATGCATTTCTCTCTCACTGGCTAGGGACAACAATTACACTGGTTTAAACCTGTTAGAACAGAAACTGGTTTAAGCCTGTAACAGAACAGAAGCTCCATGCACATAAACTAGTTTCAAAATGGCTGAAACTAGTTTAAGATAAACCTGGTTGAATGCAGTATCAGACTTAACTGATTTGGGTCAAACTGGTTTATGAAACTTCAGTCCCAGACCCCTTCCTGGTTCAAGTTAAATCACAGTCCCCCAGCATGCTTTCCAATCCTGGGCTGTGCTGTCTGCTCCAAAGAGCAGGCCTGGCCCTGCCCCCCTGCTCCCTAGCTGAAGCAGTGAGGACTGGCTCACAAAGGGGCGGGGGGGTGGGAACCCAACTGGGGATGCAGCCCAGTCTACAGGTGGGGACTTCCCCCCAGGCAAACCCCAGCTGGGGTCTGAGGTCTAGGGCCAGGGAGGAAGGTTAAACACCCCTTCCCCTGCTCAAACTTACTGCTGGCTGCAGCTGTAGACTACAAATCCAAGAGGCACCTGAAAGCAGGAACAGGAAGTGCTGAGCAACCCTGCAGAGTCCTGCTGCTGTAATTCTGGATTGCAAATCCCAGAGACCTTGGGGGCAGCACGAAGAGGAAGTGAGCACAAAGCTAGAGAGCCATGCTGTCGTACCCTCTGGCTTCTGACCTAAGCCACTGCAGGAGTGTGGCTGCATTTCCTGAATCAAAAGTAAATGTCTGTTCACTTCTGTTTCGATTTAATCTGTGCATTTTAGACTAACCTGCAAAGACTGAATCGATTCAGTCTTTTGACTGTCTGTACTTAGCCATTCTGTCTCAAGCAGTAAGGGGCATGTTCCTGGCCTAAGTTGGAGCAAGTTTCCATCCCAAGCAGTCTCTCTCTTGCTGTCTTATTAAGAATGGATGGGGGATTCCATTTATGGTATATTCTTCACCTCTCCCACCTTTTAGGAGACTTGTAGCTGAAATAGCAGAGTGTCTTGCTCAGCAAGAACTGAGAGGCTTTGGATGAGCTATATTCCTGGCTTGAGTTCTGTCTGGAGTTCAGGACTGGCATAGCAGGGTTGTTGCAGGATCTGAGTGAAGTGTGGTGGAGTGACCTGGAATAGCAAGGACTCCAAGGCTAGGGACAGACATTCAAAAAGCATGAGCCTGAATTGATTCAATCTTTGCAGGTTAGTCTAACCTGGCTAGGCTGAACCAGTTTGTAACTGGACAGACATTCTCTCTGGACTGAGGAAATTCAGGCACATGCCTGCAGTGGCTCAAGCTAGAAGCCAGGGGGCACTAGAGCAGCCCTCCCTCCTCTTGCTCAGTGCTGAGCTGAGGTGGGTGTGGGCAGGCCCCAGCAGGACACTCTGATTAGGAAGGTCTGCTGCACCATCCCAGGTTTTTCCCCGCTCGCTGCTCAAGGGGCGGGAGTGCTGCCAGACCCCAGACCCCTGGTAGCACTCAGAGACAAGGGGAGGGGGATGCAATGCATGCATCTGTTGATGATACAGAGCTTTTCAATCTGCCTCCCTGCTTCTTTATACTGTCTGCAGCAAACTAACAGGGGAGCAAGCTAGCAGGGGGCTGGTAACAGTGTTTATCACCCCATCAGCAAAACAGTAGCCTCTCTCCATTACTGCTAACTTTTCTTAAACAGCTTACCAGCTGACTTGTTGATTAGCTCCATACAACCCTAAGCAGTCACTCTTCTGTCTGCCTGTCCCAGTGAAATTGGAGACACAGATGTGTCTGGATTAGGTAGCATACCACATGCCTAGGGTCCATGGGGCTGGGGTCCCTTCTATGGGATATGGGAGTGGTGGGGGAGAGATGCCCTGCTTGAGCAGCAAGGGGGGTGGGGGGGAAGAAGGGCAGGAGGAATCCAGACAGACCCTGCTGTACTTGCAAGGCTCTGCCAGAGCTCCAGCCAGGGAGCAGAGGGGCGGGACCAGCCCTGCTGCAGAGCAGAGAGCCCAGCCCAGAGAGCATGCTGGGATGCTGGGGGTATCTGGTTTATATTAAACCAGCAAGGGGTCTGGGACAGACATTGCATAAACCACTTTGAGCCAAATCAGTTAAGTCTGATACTACAGTCAACCAGGTTTATCTCATGCCAGTTTCAGCCATTTACAAACTGGTTTATGTACACTGAACATCTGTTCTGTTACAGGTTTAAACCTGTTTCTGATCACTTCAACCGGTTTATGTGTAATGTCTGTCCCTAGCCCAATGGATCAGTCTGAGGGGCTGGATTATGAGGGAGCCTGGAGTACAGGAGGAATATGTGGATTGTCTCAGTCAGTTATGTGACCACAAATAAAAGCAGAATTAACCCTTTTATTAAAGTTTCCTTTAATCAGCCAGATGAAACCTGGTAAAGCCACCATGAAGCTTCTTAGATGTGTCCTGTTATCTGGGCAACTGCACCCAGATGACCCTGTTCTCTGTACAGAAAGGCAGAGCAGGAACCATCCGTTTGATGGCATTTCCCCCACGTAGCCTTGGTGTGCGAGTCCTCATCTTCTTGAAACTAGCATACTAGAAGTGAGTGAGTAATGCTATGGCAGCAGTGATACCCTCCATCAGTTTCCCATCAATCAAGACATACATGACAACGCTAAGTGGTGTGGGCTGCATGTGTATAAAGGATGCTATTTTGTGTATGGATATCTGTGGTATTGTATGGAGGTGTACACTGTGTATATTTGCAATGGTGTGCATGTGTGTAGGGACCAGTATGTGTGGGGAGAGGCATGCTGTGTGCTGGTGTACGTGTGCTCATGGAAGTTTGTACTTTGTGTATATGTGAGGTAGCACATGTGCGCGCGTGTGTATATGTGTACTTATCTGAAGGAGTTCTTTGCGTGTGTATGTGTGGTGGTGAGGGATTGCCATGGGTGTGAGTATAGCATGAGGACTTCCTCAAACTGTCAGCACGATGGGTAGGATGCATAGGTGAACACAACACAAGCTGAGCCAAAGCTTCTCCATGCTTATTACCAGAATGAGGGCAGCACACTCAGGAGTAGCAATGCATATTGCTGACTTTTAAGTGTTGTGATGGATTTGGATAACCCAATTCTATGGGAGAGTGTCAGCACCAGCCACGAGTATTCACTTTGTTCTTGCCTTGAGCATTCAAGGCCTGCATGGGGAGCTGCCCATTCCCTTTGCCCTTCCAGGACCTGGTCCCAGGCCCCTTTCTTCTAATCCATTTAGTTCATTTTTAACTAACACCCTAAACCTACCTCTATCCCAGGTCTAAAGCTCCCTGATTGCATGAACTGTAATAACCTTCAGCCCATAGATTTTATCTATATGCTTGCTTATAAGGCATTAATGGTTTTGTAAGTAGTACTTTATTGGGGCCCCCTGAGGTCAGCCATTTATAGATCATTAAATCTGTGTGTTCCATTTTTTCAGCCCAATGGAGCTCTTACATTGCTCATTTCTCCCTGAAATGTCATCTTGGCCCTGCGTGGTTCTACGTCTCTTTTAAGATGTTCCCTAAGGCGCTGTGCCCGGCTTTGCTTTAACAACATATATGTTCATATAGAACTGAGGGAAGGGAAATACCTCTAATAGGTGAAAACTCCTAATGGTGACAGCTTCCAGGGGATAGAATAGTCTGTCAGTGGGAAGAAGTGGAAAGTCTGTTCGTCCTCTTGCCTCTAACCTATCTAATTTATTAATACAAGAGACAGCTGCAATAATGAGACCATTACAGACCGCAGCAACAGGTTTTATGAGTCCTATAAGACTCAGGAGCAAAGGTGCAAGTACTGACACCTTATTTATTAACAGTGTATATATGTACACATATAGAACATTCTTGTAATACAGTCCAGCTTGCTCCCAGTTAATTCTTCCCCCTGTCACTAGGAAAGGTACACGAGAGTAGTACACTGCAATGATCTTCCATGGGTTGGTCTGAAGTCGATGGAAAGGTGAATGATCAAGACATCCAAAATATAAAAGTTTGCTTAGCAACAGGAAAAGTTTGTTTAGCAACGTGTCATTTCCACAAATGGCTGGGACCTGGAGTCAGACCAACTCTTTGATTCTCGGGTAGCAAAAGTTGCTTGTGTTTATTTTTTCCAAGATCTTCAGACATATGAGCTTGCACAGATCTCAGCAAATCTGAGAGCAAGCTGTGGATTTTGCCTTTACTCCCTCTCCCATTCTACTCCAGGTAGAGGAACAAAGGGCACTAACACAAGTGACATTTTGTCGTGTGATTAGCCCCCTGAAGTGCTCTACAGCCATGCCCTTACAGAAGGGCACAGCTGCAGAGCACTTTAAAAGGGCCCAAGCCTGCAACAATCTGAACCCTCATTATGTAAGTGTTCAGATGAAGGTGCTCTAAAGTAGAGCACCTTCATTAACGTGTGTCAGCACACACTGGGAGCAGGCTGGGCTGACACAGCCCAGCTCAGCTCCCTGTGCTGGTGTCAGAATGGGAGTGGGGAAGGGAGCAGAGGGAGTTCCATCTGGGGTTTCTCAAAGCTTCACTGGAAGGTGGGGTGGATGGATTGGAAAGCCCCACCCCTAAATGGGGCTGTAAGGGGGGAGGGGTGGGGCTGGGGGAGAGCCGTTGCAAACTCACAGCTGCTCCAAACTGCAACTCGATCACCCAATCCCCAGAAACAACAGGGAACATCTGTTGGATTGGGTGGATCTCTCTAACTCATGGTGCTTCGCTGGAAGTGCCATGAGTTACAGCGGCGAGCTGCATATCTGTCTGCACCCAGAGTGCCTTATGTGTGGCTGATGGAATACCCAACATGATTATTCAGCCACCCATGCTGCTCAGAGGGTCCATCTAGGTCTTGCTCCCCAGCCAGCTCATCTGGTTCAGGTTTTGTTAAACAGCCAGGGTTCAGTTTAAGTTGCAAAAATCTGAGAATCATTAAACCTTGTGGTACAGCTTAGACAGGGACTTCAGTTTCATGATTTTGGGTGGAAACCATATGAAATTTGTTAACTTCAGACAGCTTTCATTTCAAGACTAGATAGAGTGCAGCAATGGTATACCTTGGAGTTGGAAAGTAAAAGCCAAATTCAAAGGTTGTGACTGAGCATGTCTACATGTGCATTAATGTGCTCTTCCTAACGTGCATTAAATTTAGTACCTCCAATATGAGGTACTAAGTAAATGCACGTTAAGCTGCGCTAATGCTCAGTAGCACAAGTGCATGCGTTTTATGTGCCACTTGAATGCCTAGTAGAATAGGTTACTGCTCATTGAAGTGTGTGTGTAGACGCGCCTGCTGGGAGTTAAAAATGGCAGAAAAATTTAGAGGTTCAATGTCAGGGTACCCGGGTTCCCTTCCTGGCTTTGCCTTGGACTTCCTATGCAGCCTTTAGCAAGTCACTTCCTTTCTCTATGCCTCCACTTCTGCACCAACAAAATTAAAGGGGAAGGCAGTGGGATTAGGTCAATGTGGAATTGGCCTAGATTATTGAATTATTATTGCTGGTGAAAAAACAATACAGCATATGCCAGAGACCTCATCACAGCAGTTTTTGTAGTATCCTCATTTTTCAGAGGAGTGAAATGGCTTCTGTCTGTAGTTGGCAGGGTGGTTTGGCATCACTCATCTGGAAAAACATTATATGAATAGAACGGGGTGTTATCTCTTGTTGATGTTTTAGTGGGGTCATTTTGAACTGCCCCCTCCCCCTTCCCTCCCTGCTGCTCTGACTCCTTGCTCAGAATCTCAGGGCATTTCCAGTGAGGGTATCTCTGGATATGCCATTTTGGAATAGGACAAAACAGCTATTTTCAGCCCAGAGTGGCACACTACTAGTTGGCTAGGAAATAAAGAAGAGCTCTATCCAGGCGAAGTTAAAGTGAGGTCATACTGATTCAGTTTGGAAGTTAGTTAACAAGTCTGCAATGCCTAAAAGCACTCAAGAGCTTTTGACCTTTAACCCAGGAGACAGCACCATCTATTTTAATTAGAGGATGGAGTGCTGTTTATTCCACCACAAGCACCACTTCCTGAAGCACCTAGAATACTTACTACAGGTCTCCCTTCATCAACATGGCAACCCAGCTAACTCTACTTACCTTGCAAGATAGGATGAGAGCCTAGCTCAATGAAACAGCGCTACCTGAAGTAATACTGGTGCTATTATTGTGCTTGCAAAGGTGAACAAGGTGGTAGGAGCATTCCCATTTCAATTCTAAAGGTGCTTTTCTAGTGGAAGTTGCTCATATCCTGCACTGGGAGAACTAGACTCTGGTAGCTGCAATTGTCCTTCACATTTGTCGTCCTTGCTGAGCTCCCCACTCTTCCTTTTCACTCCATCTTGCATTACAAAAAGGAAGAAAGATAAATGGCAGCCAGAATTGTGTTCAGATATTTGACTTAAGTCATAATCATTCCTAATCTAAATTTTCAGGGACTGTATTACAGAGCCTAATCAGTCACATATATTGTACTGCACTTTCAATTTAGTGAGAAGTAAAAGCCATTCAGAAGGCAGAAATATGTTAAATGAGCATCTCTTAGATTATGCTCCTTCAGACAGATAAAACATCACCAATAGTTTTAATCCTGAGACCTCTGCTGGCTGCCCCAGTATGTTTCCCAACTTTTCAGTCTGTGAAATGGGTATCAGAGGAAGGGGAGCAAATCATCCTGTCCCCACAGGAGCTGCAAATATGGCATAGAAGTAGTTCCCTCTACCTGGCTAAGTTCTAACATAAGGCTGCCCTAGTGCTTAAAGCACCTCCTATGAAACACATATAGCTTGGAGCAGTCCTTGTTTCTTCTAAGTCAAAGGGTTCTAAACTTTGGCTGATAGTTCATGCTGCTGTGCTACATGGTCCATGGATTGCATCAAACCTGACTCCTTTTCAATTAGAAGTTTGATGATAAGGGTGCATGACCATCCACAAGAAATGCTGAGAGTTGGCAGCAATCTGCTGGTACACAGAGGTTGGCAATCGATACCCTATAAATTACTCCAGGGGCCAGGCTGGGTATGCTGAGGTTACAAAATTCCCTTTGCCCTAACGCTATGCCCTCAATGAGGTGTAATGCAGAATCAGACCCACCAGTGTCTCAAGCACTGGTCTGGGAATCAGGACTCTAGGGTTCTGTGGCTGTGCCACTGACTCACTGCATGACCAAAGTCAAGTCATTTCCCTTCTCTGTAGCTTGCTCATTGTCCACAATAAGCAAGGTTAATGACACTCTACTGCTCATCGGCTTTCTTCATCTATACTCTCTAAAGAGATCCCAGGGAGAGAGAAGTAGTCCTGTCAGACATGAAGGATCACCGTTTTTAAGCAAATTGTTCCCGCTACAGGATAATAGGTGACTCAACATTTAGTAGGCCAGGCATCATGCTAGAATCTCCCTTGCAGAAATAATATTCATTTAGCACCTTTCAGCCAAAGTGCTCTGTGTATATAACAATGCTCTACTCTTCCAAATGTTTTATCCGGGCCAGAGAGTGTCATTATCCCCATTTCACAGATGGTGAAGCTGAAGTACAGGTTGCAGTGTGAGACAGAAGGAGAGCTGGGCTGTCTCACCTAGTTCCCAAGACAGTGCCCTCCCTTCTAAAGCACGTCTTTATGGATGGAAGATGAAGACTCTTTAGGCAGACCCCCTATGCTTCAGGGATTTGAGACGGGGAAAATGAAGAATCCTGGATCCATGTGAAATGACAGAGGGAGATGAGAGGGGAAGTATTCTATTAGGCAAATTGGAATCAGGCCAGGCTTTATGGTACCACATTTATTTGCCAATTCCTCCCCCCCACCGCCCAAAAAAAACCCCAACTCCCTGATTTGTTTCAGCAAATAAGTGCTGTAAAGCAGATGCCCAACTTCCATAAAGTTCCATCCAATAGGTTTAAAAGATGCAGAAGGCACTTAATGATGATGATCATCACTTACATTAATGGAGCGCCTTTACTACACAAGGATCGCAAAGCAGTTCGCAGGCATTACCCAACAGATTCGACTGATGCATCTGTCTGACAATGTTATTTATTGAGGCATTAACTTATTTCTGTTTTAGGACTCGATTCATTGCCGAATTGCAGGCAGCTCTGAGGTGGAACATGACAGCCTTTAACAGCACACAGTAATGCTGTACAACTGCTTAACCCAGGAAATGAATAGCAACGTCTCACACTTCCATGAAATTTCAGAGCATTTCACAAACACTAAAAAATTCAGTCTCTCTGATGAGATCAATAGTATTACAGCTGTTTTCCAGATGGTAAATCTGAGGAGGAGAGAGGCGATATGTCCTAACTCCACCTTTAAAAGGATCTGTGGCAGAGCCAAGAGAAAAACTCTGTTCCTTGCTTATTGGTCTTATACAATGATTGCAAAACTGCCCTTCTTTTTTCTTCAAGCAGAATTACTGGGAGAATCTAGAAAGACAGAATATAATTACCTACACTGGAAATGAGCCAACATGCCGGACGATGGTGTGGGCTTGGTCTAGAATGCTACACGTGCTTAAATATCTAGCAATGGGCAGCTGCAGGTTTATACTGGCTGGCCATGTCTAAACATGCACTTTACTGTGGAGTAATCTAATTAGCTGCCCAGTAAAGTGCCACTATCTATATGTGCAATGGAATTAGGCCACAGTAAACTAATTAACACCACAGTAAGATAGTACTGCTGGGGACATGCAATTAAATGCACAAGTAGATGCTGACCATGGGCATAAATTGCACCTGGTCAGTTCAGCTAGCTGGGGTCAGACTCCTGCCTACTACATAGCCACATGACTCTGCACTTTCAGCACCCTTGTGCCCTATCCATCCCCTCCGCCACCCAGTGCCTGGGGCTGATGTCCCATATCCCCTGGCAGCCCAGGTCTGCTCTGCCCTGGCTTAAATTGCTGCTGTCCTGGGTGCATGTGTAAACGCTGTGCCTAGTAGTAGTTTACTCCAGCTCAAACTTCTCTGAAGCTTATTGCTTTGCATTAATTGTACCCGCTAAGATACAAGGTTTATTCCTTGTACCTCCAAGGGGCTCGTATATGACCTCAAGCAAGTCACATTACTTCTGTAGACCCTGCTATCTGTAAATTTGAGATGAAGCTTCTTACACATCTTTACAAAACACTTTGAGATCTATGGTGTGAAGGCTGCCATAGAAGGGCTAAATATCATTATTATTACTTCTGTGAAAAGTGTCATGAGACCTTTAATGGCTGCAGTCTGTCAAGAGCAGAGCACTGCAAATAATAGATTTTTTTTTCACTTCACTGACCAAAGCAGTGGGGATAAAAAGACCTAAAAAAGACAAATTGTTTATGGGTCAAGCAAAGCATTTCCTGCTACCTGAACAACTTTGGGGTTTTTTTCAAAATTCTTTTGCCCTCTTTTCAGAATAAATCTAGGCAACTTACAAAAGAAAACAGGGAATCAACATGCTTTTAAAAAACTTTCCTGCATTATTTCTGCCAAACTCATTTACCAAATTGGCCAAAAATTCACAGAGAGTTTTGACTGATCCAAAACTGCATGTTGTGCCAGGGTAAATTATTCATCTTAAAAATGTTGCCCAGTTTTTGTCAGGAAAACAGGTTTATGTATGTTCAAATAGATGGGAGAGGGACCAAAGTTTTTTTTTACGGCAAAGGTTGGGAGTAATTGTTATGCTGTTCTGTCTCCAAGATAAAGCTCAGAGAACTTTGTAGAGGTCCACAAATCCCTTTCAGGGAAGAGGTGAGAGCTCCCCTCCTTCCCTTGGACCAACATCGCCATTTAAGGTTAGAGCAATATTTAACATTTCATCCACAATAATGTGAGCAAGATATATAATGTGAGCAAGATAATGTGAGCACAATAATGTCTGCATTGGGCAATTTCCTCTGTTCTCTGTGCCGTTCACACTTCCCCACTTTGATCCCTGTACCGTTGTGGTGGGTTTCTTTTTTTTTTCCTTCCATGACTCACTCAGGAGGCCAGCTTTGTGGAAGAAGCATTGCCTCATTTCCCCAGACATCTTGAGGGGGCAGGCACAGATCTTATGCTGCGTGTTGGCTACATTAAATGAACACATTCAGATCACTGAAAATCCCCGTTTACGCATAATAAACATGAGGCTATACAATACAAAGGAAATCATACATTATTGATTAAAACAATGGTGTGTGATGTTTTTTGAAAGGCAGGTTGTACCTGCTGGTCCATCAGCATTCCCAACACATCTCCTCTTGCTTCTTGGAAATGCAATTCAAACCCATCAAAGGCTGATGAGGTGTAAGGAAAGATAGCCTTGGTGAAAGACTGATTATGGGCTGACATTATTTCTGAAGCAACTCATAATAACTAGTGCTAGCATGAGGATTATCTTCATAGAGGGGCCAGTGATCCAACCTCTAGTGTATGTATATTTGTTTTTCCCAGCTAGCTGCCAAATACTCTTGGGGAGGTAGTCCTAGTGGAAATCAAGCACACATTCTTATTGACTTTCATTGTGAATCAGGCCGCTGTCCCATCTTCTCATCTTGAGAAATCTGTCCTTTTGGGTATGCTTGTCCCTCAAGAAGCAACTTCTGAACTGAGCCCTTATTCAGATGCAACGTATAAGGAAAAGTGAAGTCTCAATGACAGAGAGAAAGAGCATTGCATCCATGCATGTGCAGCAATCTGCACCAACCTGAGCACAAAACAGCTGCCTGTCTCTGAAGGCAGAGGAGTTCTAATGATTTAAAGGAGTAGCATGCCGAGAAGCAAGCCATAATGGTTACATGGCTAAACACAGCCCACGATCCAAAATGAAAGTACCATCTCTCTTTTATTAAAAGGCACCTGCAATATTTAACTTTAAACTGGTCTTGAACTGCTCAAGTTTTAAACTTGAATATTTGAAGTGCAAATTGTTAGCATAGCATAAGCACCAACCCCAAATGACAACAGAATGCATTGTGATGGTGAATAGAAAGGCCAGTAGTGTAATGATGTGTGCTGCCTAGGAGGAGGGCTCCAGAATGAACCTAGGGGCATGCCTCACCCTCCTGCCCCTGTCACCATCCCCTCCACACCCTGCATCTTCCCTGCAGTGCCTTTGGCTCCAGCTTCAACAGTGGGGAGGCCTGAGTAGCAGTGGCAGTGCCTCATGCAGCAGTGGCTGGACATTTGCTGTTGCAGGGGCAGATGTTTCCTCCTTTTTTGCTGCTACAAGTCAGTGTTTAAATGGCTGCTTGACACGTGTTGGTAGCAAAAAAGGAGGTGACATCCCACCCTTTCCCACAGCAGCAATCCCCTGCATCGTCTGCCACCAATACCAAGGCCGTTGTACTGGCCAGTTATGCCTTGAAAAAAGACTCTATCTCTAGCCACAGCTGAAACGCTCTGTTTTCTCCTTTCAAAAACTAGTGTTATCCCCAGCCCAAATGCCGCAGAGGAGACTCAGTCATGTGTGTTGCCTCAGGCATTTCCTAGGCCCAGAAAACACAAAAAGATGAAGTCCTGCAGCCAGGCACTGGTGAGTACTTGGATGAGGATTTGCTTTGATATGAATGGTAGAGTTATCAGCAAGTACGTAGTTATTTCCTGAAGCCCTGCATAGAGGATACAATGCAGTCCAAAGCAGATCGACACAGGAGCGTGGGGTTTGTTTCCTGCAACATGACCTCGCCTGAACCATTTCTCCCTGTTCTTCCCTCGGCAAACTGAGGATCTTGAAGCTGACTTATGCATAAAGTTGCTTGTCATTTACCTGAGACCTAAGGGCCTGACCACCTGGTTTCAGTGAAATAGTCACCAAAAAATGTTGCTATAACCTAAATCCTGAGTGCCTTACTTCAGTCTTTGCATAGACTTCCCCATTGACTTCCCAGGATGCGTGCTAATAAACCCTGTAGAGGCAATGTAAGAAGAGAGCCTTTTTCACAGGGTCTGCCCTCTCTTGCACTTGGAAGGTCCTTCCTGCATGCTTATTGTTAGAAATAGCCACTCTGCCTAGAAGTGCTTGGAGGTACCAAAAGATTTGTATGCAGGTCCCGGATTTACTCCTTCCCCAAGGCCTCCCCCAGATATACAGAGTAAGATTGGACCTATTTCAAACAGTTTGAATCATCCCATGCCCCAGTTTTCTTATTTTTAGAGGTGAAAGGGATCAGCTCAGTTTCCTGCTGGAGTTTTCCATCTGCTTTTCCTCTCTGGAGTTCTAGCCAAAACCAGTCATGAGTAAATGAAACAAGGAAAACCTGTTCCAGTATGCTTATTGCTCATTCCAGAGTTGCACAGAGCCTTATGAGCACCTGAACTGACAGCTGCTTATCTGAAGCAAACCTGAACCTTTAACCATTCAGAGATCTGCAGTCTGGTAGTTCAGAGACACCCCAACCTTTCTCTAAAATCCACTCTCCCCTTAACCAGCAGCTGTTTGAGAATATTTGCAGTTTTCACATAGCAGTTTATTTTTGTCAGTGCTCTTACGAAGATAGCAAAAGGAAAGGTCCAGAGTCAGGCTTATTGCATCTTATTGATTATAGATAAGATGCTTGTCCCTTTAAAGGCTGTCTGACTATGTTCTTAATCCTAGCATTCTGCACCGGGTTAATGCAACTGCTGATAAAACAGCCTCTTGAATAATACCTTTTAGGGTGCTTTTTTCCCCTTGCGTGTGTAATATTTGCCTCTTCTTTTGTTTTAAGGTAATTGCAGCTAGCAAATTTACAAACAAGGATGCTTCGTGTCTCCATCACAAGTATGCTGGGAAATTGTCTACTTAAGAAAATAGAATCAGAGCAGAAACAGTTTCCACTCATACCCTTTTCATTGCCACTGTGGCTGGACAAGCATTTATTCTCCCATCCAAGATGATGACAAAACTAGGCCAGCTTTTACTTATAGGCGGCATGTATATGATCAACCTCCCTTCAGTGATGGGGCAAGAAATGGCCCAAGATAATTGGCACAAGATAATTGGCACTGCTTTGCGCAGTATTTTCTCCCCTTTATATTTTATCATCTTCATGTGGGCATGTGATGAGGTTTGTGCCCCTCCCTCCCCCCCAGGCACAATAGACAGAGTTAAAGAAGGAAATTTGGGCGCTGACAGATGTGATGGTTTGTCATGCGATCAGCTACTGAAAGTGCTCTACAGCAGCGTACTGACAGAAGTGCACTGCTGCAGAGAGCTTTAAAAGTGTCCGATTGCATGACAATCTGACCCCTCATTGCACAAGGGTTCAGATGAAGGCGCTTCAAAGCAGAGTGCTTTCACTAACATCTGTCAGCAAGCACTGGGAGCTCCCCCTTCTCTGACTCAGAAGCAGTTGCTATAAGAAATTGCAGCTTAGGAAAAATGGGGGCAGTTGGTGAAGAGTTTATAGGTTGCTCTGAAGAGACTTTAGGAAGACAGACTGAGAGAAGTGCAAAAAAATATTGTGGGGAGGAGGAATCTCAGGTGGGGGAGGTTGGAAGCAACCCAGGGAAGCCATGTGGGATAGGGAAGAACAATCTTCTGCTGTTTTGCAAAGTCCCTGGGCTTAAACCTGGAGGAGAGGGTAGAGCTGGGCTCCCCTACAGAAAAGGAAGTGACAGCCCTGGCATTAAAGAGACTAATGACTGGTGAACCCCATGCTGAGGTTATAGCCCCCCAGATCTGAACTTCCTTTTAACCTAAGAAGGGTGAACCTTTAACAAGGGGTCGTGGTGATGAGAGGACTGCTATGCCACACCTGGCCAGGGGGGTACCAAAGGCATGGGGGTGGACTCTTCATCCCTGGGTGAAGTCGCTGATAATAGTATGATGCTATTCTATCTGACACCTCTTGTGGGGACAAAGTTTACAGGACTTCAGGCTGCGGATATTCATTGTGTCTTAGCTCAGAGGGAGGCTGCTGGCTTGTTGCTGTAAGTTTAGTCTCTAGTGGGAGGCATTTTTAATGATTTAATTCCTAGCTCAGGCATTTTTCACGCAGGTTAGACAAATGATTGCCTGGATAGTTTAGACAGATGATCCTGCCTGGAGAGGGGAGTTGGACAAGATGACCTCTAGCCTATTTTTCTTTGATTTCATGTTGCAACCAAAATCAGGAGGCAATAGAGAGATGGGTACACTGGGGAGGGATGGTGTCTTGTGCAGGCAGCACCAGCACCATAATAACAAATTGAGCTAGTGGAAACCTTTCCCAAAGCTACATAGCTGATTGCCTAGCAGGTCATCTCTCATTGCATAACAAATCACTTTTTAGCCAGGGGAGACACATGTGTAGCTGGGATCGCTGTGGCATAGTGGTAAAATAATCGCTTTGTGGGAAATGCTGAAACCCGTCATATCTCATTCACATGTGTGAATTCTGGTGTGTTCGCCATCTCATCAGCCATGCAGGACAGATCGTTTCCAAGTACGAGAGCTCACAGTGAGGGATCTAGGCAAGTAGGAACATTTCCTTGTGCAGTACATGGCAATGCTCTGGGAGTCCCTGCAGCAGAATGCTGTTGGTGTCGCTGAGTGCCCAAAGGAGTGGATAACTCTATGAGCACTAACTGGGTTTCATGCCAGTCTAAGGTCAATCAAACCATAGTTTTCCTGACATAAGCTGATCTTCTCTAGCAATCTGGATCCTCTCGGTGGCACAGTACTACACATATGTTCAAAGGACACTTTATAGGGAGGATCCACTTTCCTCCGAATTGTTGCGACTGGCAGAGGCAGGACTAGACCAGTGTACGAATTCACTCGTGCAGCTCCTCTGCACTTGGCCCTCTTGTTTGTCCCCTGGCATCCACAGGGAATTTCCACTTTCTTATAGGGCAGGAGCTATTAGCTGCAAGGCCAAAATTATTTGACATCTGGGTCAGGAGAAGTTCAAGGTTTAGGCACAGTTGAGGCGGGGGAGGAAGAGGGAATGTTTTTAAAATCTGAGTATCTTGAACTGGCACATGAGGAAAGGTCTTTCCAGGGTCTACCCTCATCTCAGCTGTAAGCTGTTTGCTTGCTCGTGTGAACTCTGCAGTGAAAAATATTACAGCTCCCTGTTCCCCCAGCTTTTTCCTCTAGGTATTTAATCTGAGTCTACAGCTGTAGTGTGCAGTGGAGAAAAAGATGCTAATCACACAGTTACTGCACTCTGCTCCAGCCACTAAAAAATTTATTACCTTCTGCCCTGGGTTGGACAGATGCGAGCTTCAAGACCTTCACGTCTTTGAAGCAGCTTTGAGTAACCCAGGCGCAGCAGCAGGGAAAGCCATGAAGCAAATTCATGGTGTGAGTATCAAACCCACAAGGATTGTGAAAAGAGCCTCCTTGGTCTGATGCTCCAGAGAAGTGCTGCTTTATAGCCTGCTCCCAGGTAAGCCTGGAGCTGAGGGAAATCAGCAGCAGCTGCTCAGGATTGCCCTCAGAAAATACCTTTCCTCATACTGAATTATAATTGGAATTGCGTCGTCCTTGTTCCTTTCCAATGGTGCTTGTGTCTTCTGGTTGAGGTAGCGATTCTTTCTGCCTGGGTCATTTAACAGGTTATAATTCATATTTCCAACACCTCTACTGGCAGCTGTGTGCTGGGTGGTGGCTGTTGGCTTTTATGGCCAATGCACAGGTTGACCCCTGGGGTGGGTAATATTATCTCCATCGTACACCCTTCAGACTAGGGAGAAGGGATGGAAGGCTGCATTGCTCACCATGCAGACATAAACTCAAGTGCACAGGTGTGTCCCACACACAAAAAAAGGGTCAATCGGAGGTATATACCCTTGACATGCAGGTTCATGCACGCATATGTGCATGCTTATTCATATGTATGCTAGACTTGCATGTGCAAACTTGCCAGCACAGAATGCTGCTTCAGAGCTAGTGATTGCTCCTGTTGATGCTAGGAACAGTGCTAGGAACTTTTACTGCCCATGAGTCCTGATATTTGCACATTTGTCTTGGTGTTGTATTTATGAGAAGCTCTGAAAACCATCACTTCAGAAACCTTTTGGTTAGAATCAGTTTGACATCAAGCTGTAACAGCCTATAGGGCCTTTTGGGAACTATAGTCCAAAGGTTCCCAAATGACATCATCCCAGCAAACCTGCGACAAATCCATTTGTTAGCTGCCTTGGTCACATTTGGACTTTGCATATACTGCATTTTTTGGAGGCAGCTCTGGCCTTGATGCTACTTAGATGATTCTCTAAGCAGGCCCATCACTTTTGGCACATGTAGTGGCTTCTCAAAGTACTTCCTTTCCAAATGTGTATATAGATTTTTCCCCTTGAAATGGAATTTGGCTACTTGGGGGGGAGGGAGGACAAAAAAAACCCCAAACTCTTTCCTTGAAATTCTTTTAAATCAAAAAGGAAAAAACATTGCTGAGCATAGAAATGTTTGTCAAAGGTGTGAAGAATATTTGTGCTTCTCCTGGAGCAATTAGCGAGCTTGAATACAACCCCAGCTGTCTTTCCAATTAAACTCCAGCAAGATGGAGCGCATGGATGTGATAATGAAGCAGAGAGACTTGGAGCCACCACACTTGCTATTTTGAGGCTACAGGAGCTTTAGGCTGTCTGGCTGCAACTAAGCCATTGAAAGTAATGGGCTGGACAATCTCACTCCATTACTTTTAATGGGATTGAGACTGTGCGCGCTCAGTAGCGGTGCACTGACACTGGGAGAAGCAGGGGAGCTATTTTCACATATCATTCACGTTATGGCCAACACTGGGAGAATGGCCCCCTGGCAATGGAAGCCAAAGTACCTGCAATAAGTTATATGGTTTGGCAGCAGATGTGAGGAGAGGCAGGAAGGAAGGCACATAAAGGCACTGGCTCTGAGCTGTGGCTTAACTCAGTCCAGGCACGTAGTGAGGAGAGGAAATACAGTTTATAAAAGAGATATCCCCTGCTCCCCAAGCCCTGGTGTGTCATATGCATCAGTCTGGGCTTTAGCTGTCAAGGCATCTGCCTTCAGCTGAAGATCTGTACTTTTACCACTGAGCTTTTCCACTCCTGCTGAGTGTGTGTTTACCAACTTCATTTTGTTCCTATCGCTGAGATCAGGGTGGGGCAAGGGGCTTGGGTATATTAATAGTGTGCACTATTTGGCAGCTCCTTTTGTCTCAAAATTCTTTGCAAAACATCAGACTGGATCCTCAGCCGGTGTAAAGCCACATAGTCTCCAGAAGGACATTAAACTTTGGGAATCACTTTGCCCTACCACTGAAATACAGCCACATCTGGGGTGAGATGCTGCAGCTGTTTAACAGCCAAGCTGCAGTGTACTTTAGGAGAGGAACTGAAGAAAAACTCATCTCCAGTTAAAACTTCAGGGGCAACCGAGTAAGGCAGTCTAGATGATAGAGCCAATATCCCGATGCTAGTGGAAAGTGCCAGGGCAGGACAGTTAGGCCGGTTTCTCCATAAGACTCTCCCAGAAGAAAACACTAGGCACTCCTGGCAGTGACACCAAGCAGCAGAATTGTGCTTCCTAATTCAACACCACTCCCTGCAGCTCTTGAATTTTCTGATCAAGTATAGACCCAGCCAAATGCTGCTTATTATGTGATTGTTGATCGGCTCCCAGCTGGAGATGATATAACCCTATGAAACTGCATAGTGAAGTGTGTGCACATCCATGTTCCCATGTCACCAGCTAGCACAGCAATGAGTACTACCTCTCA
The DNA here is from genome assembly GCF_000455745.1 of Alligator sinensis. Classification (NCBI taxonomy): domain Eukaryota; kingdom Metazoa; phylum Chordata; order Crocodylia; family Alligatoridae; genus Alligator; species Alligator sinensis. The sequence continues at coordinate 1,910,118 of NW_005841989.1, forward strand.
CAGGGCATGTCTATACATGCATTTACGCCAACTTAAATTTACGGTGCAGTAAATTACTGTGCAGTAAACCGGAATAGGCTAGTGTCTACACATGCAGGCATTAAAGCGCATTAACACTGTGTGTGGTCTGACTTGGGACCAAAGTTAGTCCCAATTCAGTCTACACACACACTGTTACTATGCAGTAAGGCATCTATACGTGCATTACTGCGCAGTACTGATTGAACATAAATTTGATACCTGCATGATGCAGGTATTAAATTTACACTGAAGTTGGCCTAGGTCACCATATTTGCTGTGCAGTATGGGTGTGCATGTGTAGATGCGCACCTGTACTGTGCAGTAATTTTGCTTACTGCACAGTAAATGTGCACATGTAGACATACCCACAGGGTACTTTTCCAAGAACCATTCTGAATCATTCCAAGTCTGTCAGTCTCTCATTTCCACTCCCCAACCAGACTTATACTCAATGGACAAAGGCTTGCTACAGGGTCTGACTAATGAGACAGGTGGGAGGTGGTGAGTACCAATATCAACATTCAGCAGAGAGACAAGTGGAGGCACAGTGACTTGTTCAAAGCTATGGTGATGGAACAGTTGAGATTGGGACCCTGGCCCACTGATTCTCACTGTTATGCCCTAATCATCAACCTATGCGACCTCCACTATGCACCGATTCAGGGCTTGATCTTCCATTCTTGAAATTGGTGGGACCAGAAGATGGAGCTACACTGCACCTTGGCATGGTGCGTGGCTAGGATAACACTGTTCTCCATCATGTTTTACCTAGCAAGAACAGCTTCCAACATCACTCCATTCCTTACACTGAGCCTCTCCCACTACAAGGCTGGTAAAGGTTTTCACCAGCCTTGTTGCTTATAGGATCTGAAAGCACAGGAGCCAAGGCTCATCTGGAAGAGCTGCTCTGTGGAGATCACAGGCCCATCAGGAACACAGCGATCTCAGTGAAAGGCAGGGATTCTCATGAACTCAAGCACGTTTTGAAGGCCAGAAAAGTTCAGTTAAGAAAATTTGGGCCTGATTTCCAGAGCTGCTGAGTGCTGTAGCTTCCATCTACATCAACCAGACTTGTGGGTGTTCAGCACCTTTGTAAAGGAAGGCTGGGTTTATCTGAGCTGAAGCAGCAGGTCTTGAGTAGTGCTAATTGGGAGCCTGCCCCACTGCACACGGAGGGATTTCTATGGTCTGGTTGCCATGATGATGGGGTAATTTCATGTTGTGAGATGAGGTCTGCTATTGCTGGGGTGTCTGGGAAACTTTAGCTGTGCATCTCAGCAATCAGCATCCAGCAGAATGGGCTGTGCATGTTCACCAAACACTCGCTTTCCTGCTCTATTACTGCGGACTGTCAGAATGACCCCCCCTGCCGGCACACAGTAAAGCTTCAATACCTTAATCAAAGCAGTATTTCTGCAGGAAGGATGGAGCTGGAATGAGTAGAAAATCTCTTAGTTCTTGCAGCTTTCTCCCCTTGCCTGTAATTGGTGCCTTGTTCATTCCCAGTAGGGTGGGGCTATGGATTTGGGCTGTCCTTTCCATTATAGCTCTATAAATGGTTTGAGTGAATTTCAGTGAAAGTCAAAAAGCAAGAACAGGGATTGGAGTCACTGAGCTGAAAATGTGAAACCCTCAGCCTAGCCCCAGTGCTGCCTGTATGTGCACCCAAATCCTGCAGCAATCCCAACAGCCTTCATGGGTAGCCCCACCTCTCAGGAGCTGTACCCCTGCCATCGCTCTGCAGGTCCACCTCTATCCTGCCTTACTCCGATGACTGACCTCTCCTGATCAAAGTTACTTCCTCTTGATAAACAGGGTATCACAGATGACTATGCAGATACCACTGGATTTGTTTTGTTCTGCTTCAGCTCTAAAAGTGGAAAGTCTAGTAGTCTTCCCTGATGAACCAGCCTCCATTTAGGGGTTGGTGGTGGAATAATTGAGGCATCTTGCTACTGATCTAGAGGTGTTAGTGTTAGATATGGACCAATGCCTGCTGCCCCTTGTACCTGATGTAAACTCAGAAATAGGTACCTGGTTGTTTGGGCTGGGAACTTGCTCACATGTGGGCCATTGGCTAGAGATCCTAGTGATAGCCTGACGTTCAGGTGAGCCTTTACCCCTTTTTGACTGCCCTCCACTGGTTCGTTCTTCAGTAGATCACCTAAAACTGAACGTCCATCTGAACCCCCTCAGAGTTTCATGAAATTGGTGAGAAAAGGGAGATCAGTCAAGTGCCTTCCCCTGATTTTTGCATAGCACAGACATTCTCTCTTATCTCTTGGAGGAAAAGGCGACTTAAGGGGTTTTGTGAAATTGCCGAGGGTTGGGAGGGGGGAAAAATAAAATGGAAGCTGAAGATCAAAACAAAAAAAATCCTCAGATGAACAAGAATTGCAGCCATGCTGTGAGGTAACCGGCAAATACAATTTAATTATAAGATACAGAGAAGTAATGGCATTTGCGAGGCTGGAGCATGATTTCGCAGTAATAGAAGGACCACAGGGTTCCCGCCTCAGACTGCCGTGTCATCTTCAAATGATAGACTGATCACACTTCAATGCTGTTGCTACTTTCTGATGGGCTGAAAGTACTGAGGGCAATTGGCTTTGAATGAGTGAGGGTGTCTGGGTTTGAACGACTCAGGGCAATTGGTTGTCAAAGATGCAAAGCAGTTGGATTTGAAGGAATCAGGACAGCGGGATTTAAAGGACCCCGGGAAACTGGGTGTGGAAGAGCCTGGGCAATTGGGTTGCAAGGTTCTGGGGCAGCTGCACTTGAAGGAGCCAGCAAACACAGACTAGTGTCCCAGGTTTTCAAGATGGGGTCTATAATTCTGTGACTTGCTATAACCCGACACTCGCTTTCAGGGATTACTGCAACGCACTTCTGGGCTGTGTCCAGATGAGCGTGGCCATTTGTTTCCCTGGGGTAAAGTAGCAGTGGCACAGCTTGTGCCACTGCTACTTGTCCTCGGGGAACACCTGTGCCATGCGCACCCTGGAGCATGGCAAATTACCCCAGGTCGGGTAAGGGAGACTGGGGCCAGCAACTGTGCTGGCCCTAGTAGCCTTTCTTGGGGGTCTTGGGAAGCTACATCCACAGCACTCATGCAGCAGAGAGCCTGGCCAGCAGGTGAAGTATGGCTCTAGCAGGCCAGGCATGCACACTGCCCTGCTTTTCTAAGGTGCAGGCTTTTTTGACCCCTGGATCTCCTGGGGCCCAGGTGTCCAGGCCTTTCCCTCTGTGGAGGAGGTTGCAAACTGAGTAGGAGGAGGTTTTAGGACAGTGTCTTGGGAGGAGTGTAATGGCAGCATGTTCTCTGCCTAGAGCTGTCAATAGGCACATTTTCAAATGCATTCAACTAAGTAATACATGTCCCAGTCCCTGTATCCTAAACCGTCTCACCAGGTATCTGGGTAATATAGTGCTATGGGCATTGCTAAGCTGTAGACCAGACAAGGATACTCAGAACCTCTGAAACTAAAGCTAGGATCTGGTGCATTGTCTCTGAATGCAAAAAAACCTCACACTGCTTTCTGCATTCAGGCCTGAATTTCATTGTTAGGTTTGAAAACATTTGGTTAAGATTTTCTCCACCCATTCATGTTTTTGCCCTAGGCTTTCTTGATCCAGTTGTATATTCTGTTCCTCAAGGAGGGGAGGGAAAGAAGGTGGCTGGCTCTAAATGTCTTGTTTTTAGTGTAAATGCTACCAGTGCGGGACTTTGAAGGTCCTGTTAGAGCTTGGGATCTTGTGTTGCTGTATTTGTATCACATTATTGTAGAAAGCTCTTGGGCCATTCTCTTCTGCCCCTGCAGAATTTCCCCACAGCAGTTTCTGTTTGGATACAGGTGTCCTCCTTTACATTACACCTTCACTGGCAGGGGAGATTTGCTCTGTGTTAAACATCTGCTGGGTTCTACTCCCAGCGTGGTTGCGTTCCAAGCAGCATTTGAGGGGTTTTGCAACATACAGGCCCTGATCATGATAATTTGCTCATTAAACCTTGTTTATCAAAATGCTTTAAGATCACTCAGGTTTGAAGGTATTAGAGAATTCTAGGTTCAGGGTATCTGAAACACCCTGTGGTTTCATAGAATCACAGGGCTGGAAGGGACCCTGAAGGATCATCGGGTCCAGCCCCCTGCATGAGCAGGAAAGATATCTGTGGTCAAACAACCCCAGCCAGGTGACCGTCCAGTCTTCTCTTGTAAGCTTCTCCAATAGGGTAACACATTTTCCCAATTCTGTGGTGACTTTTGGACACCTGCAGTCCTATGTGTGGGAAGCTAAGGCAGGGAGAGGGAAGAGGGATCAGCCAAGGAGACATCAGTAGTGCTGCTGGCCTCATCATGCTACTCCCCAAGCGACAGTGAATTTGGGCTATCAGGGTCAAGAGACAGACAGCACAGGGGCATCGAAGAATTCAGACACAAGCAGGATGCCCAAGCAAAGCAGAGCAGATGGACACAGCAAGAAGACACCAAGCAAACTGCCTGTGGAGCCCATCTTGTCCTCTTTCTACCTTGATGGATCTGAAAAGTTTTCTAAGGTGGACACCAGTCATGTTGCCTGGTGTAGCATAGCCACTGGAGTGTGAACGAGACAGATGTGACGATCACCTGGTTTCCTTCTGGTGACCCAGCCTGCACTGTCAGAGGCTTCTCTTTAAAGAGGCCATGAACTAGATCTCAGCAATCTGCAGTCATTGCGATGGGGTATGCAAAGCTTTGGTCGCCCATTTAATTTGGAGAAGATTCGGTCCAATTTCTCAGTGTCAGAGTCGAATCACCAAATCCCAATTGAATCGGGAGACAAAAAAAACCCCCTCTGAATTTATTCAGAGCCTCCAAATTGATTTGGAAAAGATTCAGAAAAAGAATCAGCACCAAATCTTCCGAAGCCAATTCACCCGAATTGATTTGGGACAGTGATCCAAATCTCCGATTCGAATCACAGTCCTCCAAATCAGCTGAATCTGAATCAAATACTTCCCTATTTGCACAGGCCTAGTGTACATGATACCCGCAGGGGAGATGAAGGCACTGCACCATTGCAGGGGCACTCTGCTGCCCTTGCAGAGTGCCAGGGAGAAGCTGCTGGGGGAGGGTAGTGTCTTACCCAGAACTGTTCTTGAAAGTGGCTGCAAGAAATACAAAGCCAAATTGGTCCCTGCTGTTGCTGAAGAAGGAAAAGGGTCATTTCTCCATCTAGCCGCAGTGGACAATGCTTAAACTTCAAAAAAAGGCAAAGAGAAATAATCCTGCAGTTGGCCAGCTGCACTGCCCTTTACCCAGGTCTGAGGAGGCTTCTCTCCTGACCCTTACATAGTGAGGCTTGATTTGTGTATTGGATTTAGATTGGATACAATGAGCTTCAGCCAGACACCTAAAAGTCACAGGATGATCTTGGGTAAATTTGCTCTGGGTGTAAATTGATGTAGTACAATTGCTCTGCAGTGATTTATACTGAAAGAGGATCTGGCTCTGTGTCTGAAACAAGCAGAGCTTTAGAGGGTCCTTGCTGAACTAAACAAATGGGCAACACAACAAGAGTCAATCTTGAAAAGTGCAGTAACAATAATTCCAGTTGGGGAAAATGATTTGACCTCTTCTCACACACTGCAAGGTTTGAAATGAATTGTCACCGCTCAGGAACAGAGCGAGGCGTCATTGTGGACAGTTCAGCAGAAACCTCTGATCCATGTAGTCTTCAGCGTGGGGATGGAAAACAAACTGGTTAGAAAACACCACTGCAATGTAAGGTTATTATATAAATCAGCATTACAGTATCAAGGCGAGTGAAGACTTCAGTTCTGATAAAGCATAACCACAGAGATATAGCAGAAAAGTCTTGCACTGAGAGGGACAATGAAAAATGATACAAGGATCAGTTGGACTGTGAAAGACTAAAGGAGAACTGGGGTAAAGGCTTTACCCCACCCCTGTTACTCTGACACTGAGCAAAAGAATTAGAGGGCCATGAAAGAGCCTTCCAAGCAAGTACAGCTGGGGTAGGGTTTGTCCACCGCAGAGCCATAACCATAAGACTGTCCCCGAGTACCTCCTCACAAGCCCTGGCATTGGTAGCATTTCAGGACAGTGTGTATTGCAAACTCCAGGAGGCTGCCATAATTTAGATGGGCCCATGAGACTTCTCAGTTTAGAAAGAAGACAAATTAGCAAGGGCATAGCAGACTTCTGTCACCAGTGAAGGGAAACTATGCATCCATGTTTATATTTTCTCATAACATAAAAACAAACAGAAATCCTATGAAAATGAATCCATTGGTACGATGTATCATGAAGCCAAAAATGTGGTAGAAATTTGACACCGACACATGGGCATGTACTTCTCTGGCCCAGATGCAGGACATAGGTCTCAAAGGCAAGAGACAGAAAAATGACATATGCTGGAAAGCCAGAGCACTACGGGGATCCTTGCTTTGATATAAACAACTCCTTCAGTAGCCGCAGTTTCAAGATCCTTTATTTGTGAGGGAAAAGTTTTGCTACAGTAAAAGTTACAGGGCCGCAGGTTTGTGCTAAATCTGCCTAACTTGGCTGAGGTTGCTTAAAACAATATGTTTCATAAGCATGTTCACATAGCGAATGGGACAATCCACAGTTACCCCACAAAGGATAATGAATTGTAGGGTTTGTTGTGTACCAACCCTGCAGGTCCAGAAACTTAGGGTTACCATACCATCCAGGTTTTCCTGGACATGTTCTCTTTTTTGTATCCTCTGATCTCTGTCCGGATGTTTTTTTAAATATGATTAAATGTTTGGGATTTTGGTCAGCTCAGCTTTCAAATTCTCCCCTGCACTTCCCGGCTTGCCCTAGCAAGGAGCTGCTTGGGGCCAGGGGGGGAAGGGCTCTTGGAGGCAGGGCGCACACATGCACGTGGCTGGCAAGGTGGTGGGAGCAGCCCCAGCAGCTGCATGTAGGTAAGTCTGTGGGGGGCAGGGGTTGGAGGGCCAAAGCTTGGGGACTGTCTGGTGGAGGGGGTGCTCATGCATGCGTGTGTGTGTGTGTGTGTGGCAGGGGTGTGTGGAGGGGACGGGTGCCTGCCAGCGCTGGGGGAAGCTGGGTGCTGGAACCGCAGCAGGGCACAGAAGGCAAAGTGGGGGACGCGTCTGCCCCTCCAGCAAAGGAAGGAGGTGGGGGAAGGGGGTGAGGGGACCCTTCAGGGGCAGCAGGAAGCTGCGTGGCTTAGCCAGTGGCACCAGGGCAGGTGGCCTTGCTTGCAGGGATCGGGCAGCCAGGAGACACTGAAGGGCTGGAGGGAGCAGGGGGCTGTGGGTTGGGAGTGGGGGGCACTGAGGGAAGTGAAGGACTGTGGGTCTAGAGTGTGGGGCATTGGCAGTACCAGGGGGCTGCGGGTCAGGAGTGAGGGGCACCAGCATGGCCCACGGGGGCAGGGTAGTCTGGGTTGGGAGTGAGGGGCGGCAGCAGGGCTGGGGAGGCAGGGTCTGTGGCTTGGGAGTGAGGGGCAACAGAATGGGCAGGGGCAGAGTACCAGCATATCACTGCCGCCCACAGTCATATACCCCCTCTCTCCCCACTACATGCAACAGGTTCTTTTTTGGAACTGGGTATATGGTAACCCTACATAAACTGGCACAAGAAACAAGGGGGAGTTCGCACTTTTATATACAAAATCATAGGGGTTGGGGGAATGGAGAAAAGGTAATGAAACATGAACACTGCAGTAATATACTCAAGCACCTTGGGGCACTTTTACACATACTCCAGAAGTGTGTGTGGGGGAGGGGGGGGGTGTCGCTTTAATTAGAGTGGCTCCGAGAGCTTTTCTCATTAAAGCACTGCCATGTCTCATGTATCAGTGTCCCCACACTTAAAAATGACAGCAGGGGTCCTTGAACTAAAGCTCGTTCGATGATCTTTAGTTCAAGTGCCGCTGTTGCCATTTTTAAGCATGGAGATGCTGATACACGATTCCCAAGAAGCTGTTGGATTGTGGTAATTACTACACTGCAGTCAACTCGATTAATCAATGCACTGGAATTACAGTGCGCCAAAGGTACTGCTCTCGTGTACAGGCACTCTCCATATAGGACTGACTAGGTTCCACATGCACGCTGCTCTCTGTTCCCGTTACTCCAGCCTAATGCTTCCTCTTCTTTTTCCCCTTGCCCCCAGCCCCTGGGAGTTTCTGGGAGTTGTAGTCCAAGTAACAGTTATAGCAGGGGTAGGCAACATGAAGGCCAGAGCATGGCACATGAAGGCTTTTTGCTTGGCACATGCGTCTTGGGGCAGATGGCAGGGAAGGGACGAGGGCTGCACTGCCACAACAAAGATTGGGCCCCTTGTGGCTCTCCCACCATCCACCCCTGGCACACCAACATCTTACAAGTCAAGATTGCACATGTTTTTGGCCCTCTACCCAAAAAAGTTGCCAACCCCTAAGTTATAGCTCTGCAGACTGGTCCCTGGTTCCACCTCCTGTGACACACAATGCATTCACATTACAGTAGAAACTCAAGCTACTCAGCATTGAATGCCTGGGATTAGAATAAATCCTTTCCTTTGGGAAGCCTGTTCTACTACAGGGTTTCTTGAACTGTCCTTTGCAGGCCCTGATAATGCCCAGAGACAACGTATGAGACTAAGTCAACTTCAGGAGTGGTATGGTCTGGCTTGGCAGTTTTGAAAGTTCTAACTGCAGGGCCAGGGACAGACATTCAAAAAGCCTGAGCCTGAATTGATTTGATCTTTACAAGGTAGTCTAACCTGGCTAGGCTGAACTGGTTTGATTCGGGAGGGATTAACCTCACCCGCCCCTGCTCCCGACCAGCCCAGCAGAGAGTTGATAACAGAGCCCATCAACAAAACAAAAGCCGCTCTCATTAGTTCAGGCGCTTCTTAAACAGCTTTTTCCAAGGAAGGAACGGAGGGATGTTACCAGATACCTGTTGATTAACTCCAAAAGGCCCTAAGCAGATACTGTCCTATCTGCCTTTGTCCTGTCTGCCTTACACAGACACTTCTCAGCATTAGCTAGCATACTACTATGTCTACCGTCTGTGATGTGGGAAAAGGGAGGGGGGATATCCTTGCTTGAGCAGGGAGTGGGAGGTTGGGGGGTGAAGCAGGAGGAAGCCAGGCAGGCATTGCTGTGCCTGCAGTCTCTGCCAGAGCTCCAGCCAGGGAGCAGAGCGGTGGGGCCAGCCCTGCTGTCAAGCAGACAGCCTCATCCAGTGCTCCAAAGCATCTAGGATACTGGGGGACTCTGATTTAAGTTAAACCAGGAAGGGGTCTGGGACAGACATTGTATAAACTGGTTTGACCCAAATCAGTTAAGACTGATACTACATTCAACCAGGTTTATCTCAAACCGGTTTCAAGCATTTTCAAACTGGTTTATGTGCACTGAACATCTGTTCTCTTACAGGTTTAAACCAGTTTCTGATCACTTAAACTGGTTTATGTGTATTGTCTGTCCCTGGTCCAGAAGGCGAAACTTATGTTGCTGAAGGCATTAGTAATTTGGCGCCAAAATGTTTCTTCTCATTGGCTGACACTGCTTCCTAATTGCCATTCTGGTTTTTTTCACTGGGTTGATGTAGGTTCAGCTAAAACAAATATAACTACTGTTTGCCATCTCTTCCATCGAACTCATAACCCCTGGGGATCACGCTTTAGAGAGTGAAAGCAGATGTTGCAACAAGTCAATACCTATTCCTTAAAATACCTTAGAAAATACAGCCATGTACTAGTACCAAAAACCTGTTTCATTTGCTGATAGCAGAGCTGTCATTCAGCCATCGTGAAGGCACTGGAATCCGAGGTGGGTGAAATCCAAACCTCGGTCCAATCAACCCCAGCATGAAGGGGAGTTTGGTCTTCAGGCAGCCTCTCTGAAGTGTCTCTGAGCTGTCCAAGGATGAAATTTTCCCAAAAGCGGAGGACTTTTGCCCTGTGCAAGCCTACAAAAAAGTACTGCCTTTTAGTGGGCTCACCAGCCTCTGCAGAGGGGTTAATGAATATCAGGACTGCTATATTCATCAGCTCTTATTTAAATTAACAGTACTTCACATCCAGAGACAAATGCAAACTAGCCCCCTCCATAGCATACTGTTTTAGGATGTAAGGTGGTGAGTTGGCAAACACCTCTGCTCCATCTGGTTTACTCCAGTTATGGATTCTTTAAAGTCAGATTGTGGTCCCATAGGGACACACTGAACTAATTTTCTTCTTTTAAGATTTTATTTGTGCAATAAATGGATGACAAGGTGGTTTGCAAGTACATAACACAATAAATAGGTTTATAAATGCAACTTTTCTGCAGTGCACTATAGAGTAAAATACAGTATCACTAAAGCATTTAATGCTTATCTCCCCCTCATTCATATTTCAAACAGTAATGTGCCCATTTTCTCATCTGGGAGGCCTTTTTAATTTTTTAAATACATTTTTGTAAATTAAGTGGACACAAATTTAATAATAACTCACATTTATACAGCATGTTTTCATCTCAAAGGATCTGAAATCGCTTTGTAAATCTAACGAAGCAATATACAAATTGCATGTGGAAGGACCCATTTGTCCACTGTTGAAATGTAGCGGCTATTTAAGAGCTTCACAGCAATGCTTTGCAAGTAGTAAGGACTGGAAGGGAAGAATCCTGTATCCAGTTACCAGAAAATGAAGAGCGAATGTGTGGAGGGAATATGTAATTAAACATAGTGGGATTTAGCCAGGTTCCCATGGCTAATTCTTCTGAAGAAAGGGGCAAAGGGATACTTGTTAATTGGGTACAAGGAAAAGTTCAGCAAAACTGAAAGACAAGAAATTTAAGGCTCATTGGCAATATTTTTTCATGAAAAAACACACTAAGTCTCATCGGCGCCAGATATTCTTGGAGCCAAGAACTCAGGAGGGTTAAAGAAGAGTGGGCACAACTGTGAATAACAAGATTGTCTAAAACTATGTTAGCAAGGTGCTGAAAATTGTCTGGAAGGGATATAAAGCTTCATGCGCAAGGACATATGCTAACGTCTACCTAGTGGGAGTTAGGAAGAAAAAGAGGTTGTTCTATAGCTACCTACTGTTTCTTTCCCAAAAGCATTTTATGCTAGTTATTGTGCAGGACAAGATAATGGCCTTGGCCTTGATATACTAATTCACTGTCCCCTGCCATCATGCTGGGCATTTGGCTTGGAAAGAAGAAAAGGATGAGCTAGTGACTCACCATTTCCTTCTGGACCTTCATGGTCTTTGGAGGGGTCCCATCCAACTCCTGACTATAGCCAATTCTGCTCAGCTTCTGAGATCATGAAACAAGGTTGTATGGAGTTTTTTCTGGCCTTCTGACTTCACCCAAATATTGAAGCATCATCACCTCAGAGGTTACCATCTCGTCATCCTAATGAATGGAAGGTCCATGAATGAAACTCATGCATAACATGCAAAAATATTTACTGAGGGAAAATTACCATCTCTGCAGAATGAAAACATGAAAAAATGCAAATGTGATATTTATTTTAATACAACGTTTTTAAAATTTAATTTAAGAGACCAGCTGTTTCTGCCTATCTTATAAGAACTTAATTGGTATATAATAGCATAGTTCATTAAATACAAATCAATAGTTTAAAACAACTAATTGATATTTAATATGTATGGGAAAATAACTTAGTTATAATATAATTAACTCAATATTAAATAAGCAATGGAATTGCAATTATGCCTTTATAGCGATTATAAAGTTTATCGTTCTTTAATAAATGTGCAATTAGGCAGGATGAGCTGAAAAAATTATTAAACAGGTATTATTGGGCTATTAAACATTTATTAGCATTCCAGGTGGAATAGAGCTATACAATAGTACAAATTATGATCACATTAATAAACCTTTACTACTCCTTTGTTATGGCCTTTAGTGTGCCAGCTGATCAGAAACCTTGATCCCTTCATGACTTATAAGTAAAGTAATTGCCTTGAAAGTGGATAATTAAATTTCAAATGAAAGTGGGAAAATTATGAGGGAAAGCAGGAGGCTTCCATGGTTTGAATCAGGCAAAAAGATACTCCTCTTCCAAACTACACTTGTCATGCCTAGTCAGAAAGTTATTTCCTGTCTTTTCCAGCTCCAGTACATGCCACTCGTCCTACCTTAGTTCTGCCATGTTTTCATTTGTTAAGTTATTCTTCATTTCCTATCCCTAAAGCTGCTGCATGGCATTGTTGGTGTTATTACAAAGACACCTATCCCCAGTCCTACTGCATCCTTGGCTGCAGTTTAAGGGAGGGGTGGGGATGGGGGCTTCAATGGCTTTTATTACTATAGTGTAGTAAATTCTACTCTCTGGGGACATCTACAAGTGCACTTTAGTGTGAAGTTGACTAATTAGCTCCGCAGTAAAGTATTTGGGAAGAGGGCTGTCACCTGAAATGCATAAAACTTTCCACATGTCCATCATCTTACATACCCTCCCCCCCACACCCCTGGTAAAAATAAAAGTTGGCACCTAGGCTTGCAGCACTATTAGGCCACAATAAACTAATTAATTCTGTTGTAAGGACAAATACTATCCTATGGTGGAGTTACTTAGAGGACTTCAATGAACATGCAGGTGGTGACTGGGGTTGATTGGGGCATGAGGGTGCTGTGACAGGGACAAGCTTTCATGCCTGGTGCGAGCACCAGCCAGCCCCCTCTCTATGGGTCAGCCACCCACTTCTCTTTCCTGCCACGCCTTGATGTAATAATTAGACGGGAGGCTGCCTGTTATACACCCCAATATTGAGGTGGGGGGATATCCATGGCTCCGTTGCACCTCTACATCGTGGCCCAAGTCTCACAGATGGCATCTCAGGCAGCCAACTCAACCGTTCCCTTCACCCTGTGGCCCCTTCCCTGGGACCTTTGGCTTTCCTTTAAACCCTGGCCCTGTCTCAGGCCAGTTAAGACCCCGAGCTTCTCTCTTCTATATGGGCATGCCTCACGGTAGGCCCCTGGCCCTTTTGACCCCATCTGAGTCCTGGCTGCAGCATTGACCAGTCGGGTCCCTCAGGTTAGGTCTTAGCCTCCTGCCTGCACTCAGGGGTCAGGGTCCCCCATTCCCAGCTCAGGTGCTTCACAAAGCATGCCTGGCCCTGCAGGGTCATTCACCCCAGCAGGCTCAGGCCCTTCAAGAAGCTTACCTGGGCCTTCCCTGGATTAGATGGAATATATAACCACCCAAAGGTAGGGGCTGGGGTTAAGGCACCCCTACCCGCCTTTCACCAGGGTGGTAACTGGCTTGGCATTTCCTGGGGGCTCTCGCACCACTGGGAGCCCCACCAGGCCACCCACTCCCAGCAGGGTGCAGTTTTAGGTCATGCCCAGGACCAGGAGCCTCCTGCTCCTACCTATAAGATGTTCCCATGCAGCAGCTCAGCCAGACAGTATTTCCTGCCTGGCTCCCAGCAGCAAAGCACTCTTGTTTATATAGGCAGACAGAGCTCTAAAATGGCTGCCGTAATCAAACACCTGCAGAGTGCTTGATCTAGCCCTTAAAGTGGCAGGCACCACTGGTGCCCTGCCACAGGTGCTACAGTGTGGGGGCTGCCTACCAGGTAGCCCTGCACTGTAGTACCCTTGTGCCCCAGCCAGTTCCTATGCAGCATGTTAAGCCAGGGCCAGAGCAACTCCCTGCTGTCAGGGTTACCCCCCAGACGACTTGCCAGCCAGAGCTTTGCTACTCCATCTCAGTGTGCTGCGGTTTCAGGCACACATGTAAACACTGCACCCGTGAGCAATAAACTGGTGCAAAATGCACCAGAGTTTATTGCAGCACATTAATAACACACATGTGCCCTCTTTCTAGCAAACTGATCCTCACCAGGTCAGAAATTTCTTACAAGCTTTCCAGTACATCAGTATATTTGCTTTTGAGCTAACTGAAAGTTATGTAAAATCTACTTTTTTTCCCAGATAGACACACATGTAATCAAGAGCTTGTGGACCTTTGTAAAAGACCTGAGTTTGTGAGCAAGATAAGAGCATAGCAAATGAAATGGGCAGGACATATTGCAAGAACTGATGAAAGAAGATGTGAGGCAGATCTCCCTTGAGGTAGACCAAGGCAGTGATGAAAAAATAATGCAAAAGCTGATCTGGAAGGGATAGACAAAGATGCAACAAGTTGGAAGATGGTTGTACAAGGTAGGAAGAGATGGAAGGCTTTAGTTAGTATAGGCCCTTGAGGCCTGTGAAACCAGAGAGAAATGTGTGCAAATACAGAGGTACACACACATATTTGGGGTGGGGGGTGTATATAGACATACATACATATATAAACACACACACCCCCTAAAGAAAATATTAGGGCACACTCATCTAAAAAATGATAATGCATTTCAAAGTTGGCTTGTTTAGTCATTCCCACTGCAGTAGAAAAAATGTTCTACATTGGAGAAAAGTCAGTTGGATAGTTTTAAGATGTGGAATGTGGGTTGATACATTTTTACCAGGGGTATCTCAGCTGCTCCCTAACACGAAAAAGATTTCAAATGTTGGCTGTGTCTATAACTGTCCTAGCCACCATTTGCCTTCAGCCACTAGAGTCCATGAAGTTGGAGGCCATCCTTGGGTAGCCCAAAGCCAACTTGAAATACTTTGCCTTTAAAGGCACTCTTTAGTATTTAAAGGTGCCTTTAGCTATAAAATCCTTAGCCTCAGCACAAATTTGCAGCATGAATTATTATAATACCGTGCAGTTGTATAACTCAATTCATCATAGGATATCAAAGTGTTTTATAAACATTAATTATACAGCCCCTCAGTGAGGCAGGCTGAAGCTGAGCCCAAGCTGAACCAAGCTCTGGACAAGTTCAAGTCGAGATGTAGATGAAGACCTAACCCACACAACTGCAATGTGTCTCTAATTATTATCCCCACTCCCAGTTAGTCTATACAACCTGACATTATGCAAGTTGCCCAAGGTCACATAGCCAGCGCATAACAGAACTGCTGTCCTACCTCACAGTCCCCTGGAATGGTTGGAACAGTCCCTTTTTTAACCGGTTCCAGTTACCTCCTGTGCGATAACAGCCTGCTGGACCTATTGGTTAAGGGCATTCTTGCTTTTACAGCAATAACTGCAATCTGGCTCTTAGAAGTTATAGTCTGAGGTTGACTTCTCATTTACAAGTCAAAGTAGGAGGTTGTTACACTGGTCCTTGAAAATTATGAGAACCTGCACATACCATATGTCTATCTACTACTGCTACCAAACCAGAGAATACTGTTCTGGCTCAAGAGTGCTGCGCTGACATTGGTGGTTGCAGCCCATGAAGAATGCCTCTGGTTGGAGTGGTATCGCATTGAACTCTTAGATTTTCTGAGCCTATTTTAAATTTCTGAGCATTTTTAAAGTTCATCTATCTCTAGCAGAACAGGGTCAGAAGTCACTAACAGGCAGCACTGTCACTGAGAGACATCCAGCTGGCACTCAAAGTTAGTGACAGAGGGGCAGGAGTGCTTTGGCTATACAGTGGAATTTAATTTTTCACGCAAAGTTATTTTTTAATTATACTGTGATACCTTGGTGCTCATTGATAACTCAGTAGGGATCACTAGTATGTTGCTTTTTTATCAATAAAGACTTAAATGCATCTTGTTTTTGTCTCCAAGTTGCATATAAAGAGTGTTAGGTATGTTTAAATCATTCCAGCAGATTAGCAGCTCTGTTTGATTGTCTGCGCTTAAGTAGGGATGCGTGTGTTTGTGTGCTTAGGCATGGGGAACCGTTCAGTGTATCCCTAGCAGTAAGTCCAGTCCAGAAACATTTTAACTTAAGTCCTATTGATTCTAGTTAACAGCCAGGTTCTGGAACGGAGCACTCAGCTACTTGGATACCAGTTTCTGAAACCAGCAGACACTAGTAATCACCAGTAGATTTTAGGTGCTGACATTCAGTATTCTATTAATAACTACTCCTTTTGTTTTGTGTGTAGAAAAGCCCAAATGTTTGGATTTGCTGAATACAAATACAGAGGTAGAAATGAGTAATGTGGCTCTGGTCCTTTAGTTTGAGCATGTGGATAAGAGCCAGAGGATTTGGCTTCTACTCCTGCCTATTCTGCTGATTTACTGTGTGCCTGACCCTATCCGCAGGTGCCTATTCAGGTCCTGATTCAGGAAGCATAAGCCTGAATGTAAGCATTGCTTTCAATAGGACTTTGCACATGTCAAAGTTAAGCAAAAGCTTAAATACCTTCCTGAATGGGGCCTGATGTAGTATGAGCAGAGGATTCTCAGCATCTCACTGGATGAAGCCCTGTGGAGCCTTGGATAAATTCCTTAATCCATATAGGCTTGATCAAAGTCATCTGAAGTCAATGAAGTCCTGGTTTCACTGGGCTTTGGATCAGATTCTCTGTGCCTTGTTTTCTCTATTTCTAACCTGGGGATAATAATAGCTGTTCTCCAAGGAATCCAGGAAGCTCAGTCCTTTGAGCCAAATCCTATTTCACTTTTACAAGCTTAAGTGCCACTTACATAGTTGCAGAAGTGCAATGATTGGCACTTTAGATTTTAGGTTCTTTCAAGATCGCCTGGGCACACGTGTAACTCCCTGAAAAAAAATGGATTTAATGGGTTTACTCACACAAGTAAGTGTTGCTCAGCACAAATAAAGGATGCTGTGTGCAGCCATCTGCCATAAAGCTCTCACTATACTTGAAGTCTTGGTGCTTTGCTGTCTTCCCCATGTCTCATATGCAAGTTGGTGAGACTCAGAAGTACTCATCTCTTGACTATGGGGGCTACAAAGGGGCCACAGATGCATTAAGTAAACATCAAAGGGGCTTTGATCAACCTGGCTTTGCACAACATGGGAGTTTCTACAGCGCTTGATGGGTCCATAGGCAGGCAATGGCTGGGGCCTTTATTTTTTTCCACTGTGGCACAGACAAATTTGTTTGAAGAAAAAGCTTTTTGCTACACCACAAGATATATGCAGGGAAAGAAAAACACGTGTACAGCCCACTTCAGGAAAATCCCTGCTCAGATCTGTCTCTCTGTTTTTCACTGATAGCCAGTAACCCCCTTGAAGAAATCGAGGGATCAAAGCCCTAGGCTTCCTCAGGCTTTGCTGTCATGCTGCTGCCAGGGCCAGCTGCTCGTTTCTAAAGGGCAAGAAGCCTCAAGTCAGATTTATCTTCCCTTCAAGGTCCCGTGTTACATTTTATCGCACTGTCTGCTAAGTGAAGGGGATTAAGGAACAGAGGCGTTGTTGCTGCTGCACATTACTGAAGGGCAGAGGCTTACAATCAGTTGCAGTGAATGTAGAGCCAGTACGGGAGCAAGCACCTGAGAGGAGGGATATGAAGGGAATGGTGCATTCCTTGGATACACGCTATGAAGGATATTTGGGGCAATGGGGCTATGTGGTAGAGACCCTGATCCAGGAGTTATTCAAGGTTACAGACCCAATGCCCATTTATTCAAAATCATTTAATATGGTTTAGTCCAGTCACATGCAACTCTGTTTGCTGTGATCTATTGTTTGAGGGTGGTGCTAGAGAAAACCCAGACTGTGTAGTGCATTAGAGAACATGTGACTGGTGGCATGGAGAAAGGAGGCCAACACAGAGGCTCAACAATAAGGCCAGAGTCAGCAGGAGAAGGTTGAGTACAAGGATCAGTGGTGGTTGGGACAGGCTGAGCGTGGCCTGCAGGAGGACTCTTCATACCTGACAGTGAGAGGTGGGCTCCGGCTGTGGGGTTCAAAACACTGTACAACACAGTGTACTTGGGTCTGTGGTGCTCCTTCACTGTATTATAAAGTCAGGAACCATTTGCAAATTTAGAAGGTATGTTTTAATCTCAGCAGACTTTCCCCACTGCAAGTTGGGGTGTGGATCAGACTGGGCTTGGATCAGATTCCTTTCTGAAAAACCAACACAGTCTGTTTTCCCTGTCCACTCCCTCCTGGCACTGGACTCATCCACCTCAGTAACCCCTGTCCACTGCACTTATTTATGTAGCATATGTGGTTTCAGCGTATTGTTTCAGCCATTGTAAGGCGATATCATCACCAGTGTGAACAGCTTTAAGGCCACCAGGTAGCATTGTAAGTGGACATGAGACAACAATGTGGGACATGGTCTGAACCTATCCACAAGGGCATTTGTTGTCATTGTGAAAGCCCCACTGGTATACGTTTGAGGAACAGTGACCCTGTCCAGTGCAAAAACAGTTGAGACTTGCCCAATAATTAATAGATGTTAGGGTTGGAAGGGACCTCAGTAGGTCATCGAGTCCAACCCCCTGCCCTGAGCAGGAAAGAGCACTGGGGTCAGACGACCCCATCTAGGTGCTTGTCCAGTCTCCTCATCAAGACCCCCAGTGACCTCCCTCGGAAGTCCCTTCCAGATTCTGGCAACACTTACCGTGAAGAAGTTCTTTCTAATGTCCAACCTAAATCTGCTCTCCATCAATTTGTGGCCATTGTTCCTAGTTACTCTGGGGGGCCCTAATAAACAGAACATCCCCTATCCCCTGCTGCCCTCCCCTGCTGAATGTATACACCGCCACAAGATCACATATCAGCCTTCTCTTGCAAAGGCTAAAGAGATCTAGGTCCCTCAGTCTCTCCTCGTAGCGCCTTGCCTGCAGGCCTCTGACCATACAAGTGGCCTCCTCTGAGCCCTCTCCCAATTCTCTGCATCCCTCTTGAAGTGCAGCACCCAAAACTGGACTCAGTGCTCCAGCTGTGGCCTGAACAGTGCCTGATAGAGGGGAAGTATCACCTCCCTACCCTGTTCGTCATGCATGTGCTAATGCATGATAAAGTGCGGTTAGCCTGGTTGATCAGCAGGTTGAACTTGGACAGGGTGCTCTTCACACCCTCATCCAAGTCAGTGTTGAAGATATTGAATAGCATCGGTCCAAGGACTGAGCCTTGCAGGACTACACTGCCCACATCTTTCCAGGTCTTCTTCTGTGCCCAGAGGATCGCTCCTTTGAGGAACGACCACCCTTCACCCTGTTCGTCATGCATGTGCTAATGCATGATAAAGTGCGGTTAGCCTGGTTGATCAGCAGGTTGAACTTGGACAGGGTGCTCTTCACACCCTCATCCAAGTCAGTGTTGAAGATATTGAATAGCATCGGTCCAAGGACTGAGCCTTGCAGGACTACACTGCCCACATCTTTCCAGGTCTTCTTCTGTGCCCAGAGGATCGCTCCTTTGAGGAACGACCACCCTTCCTGTACCCCCATTTGGCCAATGCTCTTGAGCTTTAACTCTGCACTAACTAATCTCCTGAGCACACTGAAGTTAGCCTTTTTGAAGTCTAGCACTTCAGCCCTGCTGGTTAGTTTACCCACCCTTCACCAGGTAGTGAATTCAATAAATCAATGGTCACTATCCCCTAGGTTACCTCGTACCTGCAGATTCCCCACCAGGTCATCCCCTGTAGCTAGCACCAAGTCCAGCAAGGCATTTCACCTAGTGGTATCGTATACCTCTTGCATTAGGTGGAGGTCTTGTATGCAGGTTAAAAACCTACGTGAGTAGTTAGATTTGGTTGACTGCTCCTCACAGCAGATGTCAGGGTAGATAATGGCATGGCCAGTTAAATCCCGGTTGACTGACTGGGTCAGAGATGATGTAATGATTGATTGGTGCTTGTGCTGACCATTCCTCATGCCATCGAGTAAGGAAGGAAAAGTGAAAGGATTTTGAAAGGGCGGACCATGTTGGGTGTCTTGCGGGGAGTCGAACTATTGGTGGGTGGAATATGTCCCAATGCACTGGCAGTGTAGGATTATCCCGGAGTCTGGCTAGTAAGTTTGCTTCAGCATTTGTGTGGCAGAGATGTGGGGGAGCAATGTTACTGGGAACAATGTGACCCAAGAACCATGGGAAGTGAGTGGGGCACAATGTGCCTAGCACACGACGCACTGTATCACGCAGCTGGGTGTCCACTAGTTTGGTGTGCAATGAATGAGCCCATACAGGAGCACACCCTCCTGCAGCTGAACAACACAGTGCACGATCAGTGCACTGATAGTGGTGTTAGTGGGCAGCACTCCCATGTCCCTCTGCCAGAGCCTTTGCCTCACACCTAGCCAGTTTGTTGGCTGACGCAGATGTCGCTCCTTCTCTTTTAGAACTGGGTCTCCCGAGAAGAGGATGCTGCCTGGTGCTGGGGTTCATGTATAAGGAGAAGTACAGGAGAATGACTGAAGGTAAGAAACATCCCTGACCTTCTCCAAAGCCACCACCACACTCCCTCACAAACTACCCAGCAGTTCCTATCTGTCTCCGCTTCTCTGCTAATTGCTATCTCTCTCCTCTTCATCATCTCCCCCATCCCTTCATTTTCACACACCATCTCTCCCAAGGTCCCTTCCTCTGTCACCCTACCCTTGTCCACCCTTCTGCCCTCAAGCAAGTTTTCCAATAAGGAATGTGTATGCGTTGTACTGCACCCATCGCCATGCATGTGGCTGAACTCTTGTTACTGCTTACTGAGAAAAATCATGCAACTTTCTCATGGGTGGCAGAGGTTCCCCAAAGTAGCAGAGCCAGAGCCAAAGAAGCTGGGAGCCCTTGCCTGACCCAGCACTGTGGAGGGATGGTAGTGCTGAGGGAGCAGCAGGGCAGTAGATCTCTTATTCCACAGATCTCCTGGCAGTTCCCAGATCCTGAGGAAGGGGCATGCAGATGTCATGGTGGGGCTAGTGGAGCTCTAAGACTGCATAAGCAGCCATGGTATGGGCTAGCTACTGGGCTGCAGCCTCACACATGGTGTTTCCTGCTGTTGTCCCTGAAAAGAAGCCCCGCAGGCAGGCCTGTTATTCTGTCCACAAGCACTGCACCACCTGAAACCCAGACTGTAATAATCATCAGCCCTTGGTCTATCCACAGTGTAGATGTTCTTGTGATTGCTGTGTAGCACTAACATGCCTGCAGTGATGCAGGTGATAGTGAATGACAAAACTTCCATGGACTTTAGGAGTCCAAGATCTGACCTCTGACGCAGCAGCATGGTTTAGTGTTTACCACATATGAGTGGGAAGTGAAAGGCATAAGCTCTAGTTTCAGTGCTGCCACTGGGTAAGCTGAGACCAGTCATTTAATCTTCCCATGCCTCAGTGTCCTTATCTGTAAATAGGGTTTGTGATGTTTTCCTTTCTCAAGGGCTGTTATGGTGGTTAATTGGCAGGTGTAAAGCACTTCCACTATGTGAAACACAATCTACTGCATGCACTTAATATTTGTATTTGATTCTTGTATGTGAAAGCCTTGCACTGGAAAATCATTCTGGTCAGCATAGTGACTAATAAGTGTCACATTTGCAAGAGTAACAGGCAGTTAAAGACCTAAGTCTCCTTGAATGCCAGTGGAATTTGTGATCCTTTGATAACCAACACCTCAAAGGTATTGAGCTGCCCAATTCCTATTGATTTCACGGGGAGTTTGGATCTGGGGTAAGTGCCCAGCACCCAGATTTTCAAAGTTTCTTTGCATTCCCTAAAGTTGCAGGTAGGTAGGTAGGTACCTGCTGAGAGTCTTAAAAGTACCTAAGCAGGTCTCACTCCTGATTCCACTGACATCAATGGGTGTCGCCTGCCTCAGCTCCTTCGTTGCTTTTGAATATCCCACAGGCTGCCTTTTGCATCTGTAAGAACCCAGATGTGTTTGCAAATCTGCCAATAAGTGGGTTGCCAAACTGCTGTGTCCTGCAGGCAGGTTTTGCTCCCTGAGGAGCTTCTCATGCAGTACTCCCAAATAAAGCACAGTCTTTGAGCATTCAGCGAAAGAACAAATAAACTAACAAAACCAAACCCTTCTGCCCTGTTCTGGAGGGCAGGACCCCTTAGGCTCTGACCCCAGCACAGCAGCCTAACCCCTCCTTAGTAGTCAACTTGTTCTGCTCACAATTTGCCTTCTGCTTGCAAAATTTTCCCTCACCATTTGGTGCCTTCTGCTATCTCCCCTCAGTTTTAAGCTCTCAGTGGGATGCTAACCCATTATCCAAGTGCCCTGAAGTCTGGGTTTTCTCAACAGGGCTGACTGGTCCCTCTTAGAGTCTGTCCTGTTACACTGCCCCTCTGTAAAATAGCACTTCCCTACCTCTAATCAGTGTAGCAAGCAGAGTTTCATGAATGCTTTTGCAATGCCACTAAGCACCCAGCAAAAAGTGCAAAGTTTCATTATTGTGTATTCCAGTCATCTCTAAAATGCTGAATAAGTATTGATTCATCCATAAAAAGGCCATAAATAATTATGAATAGTAATAATTAAACAATAAAAATATTTACACTTAAAAGAATAAATGCTCTTCCTACTTCTGGCACTTGAGAGTTTTGTGAAGTCAAAGCCCAGCAAAAGCACTTCCGCACTGCAGCACCATCTGTGATTAATGTCTAATCAGAAAATTGACAGAGATTAGGTTACTAAAGCAACACTAAATGGGAGATTGGTATCAAGTGCACAGGAAAGAGAGTTGGGCTATAGTAGGGTTACTGCTCAAGGAGTGATCCCTCTAGACACAAGAACGCCCAAATCCTTGCTCAACGTTGTAATTAGAAAGGCAATCAGAATAGGTTGAGAAGTTTTAGGTTTCAGAGTCCCCCACCCTTTTTACTTATGCCAAGTAGCACATTACCCTGCTAATTCAAGCAGGACATGTCAAAGAAAGCTTTGTCTTCACTAGGGTAAAAGGTGTGTTCTTACCTAGATTTAGCTAACGTGTGGTCACTACCAGGGCCTAAAACTCCAATGATGTCAAAGCACTTATAGTTTCACTACTGAAGCTCACCCTGTAGTCTTGACTTGGACCTGCTGACATGTGAAAACTAAGGTACATTGCTAGGACTTCATCTCATGTTAGCTATCTCATGGGCTAACTGACTGAAGCTAAAAGCACTTCTTTAATATCCCTAGAAAAGATGCAGCCTAAGGATACGTCTGTGCTGACACAGGATCAACCCTTCGAGTCTCTCAACCAGCCTGAGTCACATGAATCATCACTCCCCATATCTCTCTTATACTGCTATTGCTGCACATTGTGCTTCCTATTCCTCAAGCTGTCCCTTTCTAGGAATTAGTCTGTAGATCGCTTCTCTCCATTTGCCCTCGGCTTTGATTAAGGGCAGTAGAGACAGCTCATCAACTGAGCTTTACTTAAAGCGTCCTGCAGCCATTTTCAACCTGTGGGGGCTTATAACCATGACTTCAGTGTTTTAATTGGAGTGGCTCTTTGGGAACTATCTAATTAAAACGCGCCCCCAAGCATGTGTATATGCACCCCCTGTGTTTGCTGCCTATAATGCAGGGCTTCTCAACTAGGGTACTGTGGCACTTTTGAGTGTCTTAAGATCCCAGGACAGGTGGGACAGTTAAGAACTCGGGACAGCTGGTAACAGACACTCAGGACAAAACTGAACTCCTGAATGCCCACTTTGCTTCAGTATTTCACCAGACCAAGGGGAAAGACAAGCGAGATAAGGATCACAAGGGGCATGGTGGGAATGATAGCCTTCCCACTGTGGATGCTGAGCTGGTGCAAAACCAACTAGAAAAGCTAGACATTTATAAGTCAGCAGGACCAGATGGACTTCATCCAAGAGTGCTAGAGGGGCTGGCTGAGGTCATTGCGACACCCCGGCAATGAAATTGTGGCACACAGGGGAGATTCCTGAGGATTGGAAGAGGGCCAACATTGTGCCCATCTTCAAGAAGGGAAGAGGGAGGACCCAGGCAACTCTAGGCCAGTCAGCCTAACCTCCATTGCAGGGAAAATCCTGGAAAAACTCATTAAAGAATCTATGTGCAATACGCTCGTTGAGGGTAAGATTCTGAATGACAGCCAGCATGACTTCGTCATGGGTAGGTCTTGTCTTACCAATCTCATCTCCTTCTATGAACAGGTCTCTCTCCTTTTACGAACAGCTGTTCACCAGGGCACCCCTGTGGAAAACTAGGAGTAATGGCAACAAACACCTGGAAGGCCACTTCAGGCTCAGTTCCAGGAAAAACTCCTTCACCATCAGGGTGTCCAGACTGTGGAATAAACTCCCTCCAGTGGTGGTGCAGTCGCCTACCCTGGAAATCTTCAAAAGGAGACTGGACAGTCACCTCGCTGGGGTCGCTTGACCCCAGTTGTCTTTTCCTGCCTAGTGCAGGGGGGCTGGACCCGATGATCTACAAGGTCCCTTCCAGCCCTTAACAATCTATTAATCTATGAATTCTTTCAAGGGTGCTGTGGGGTGCCACACAATGTTATTACTGTTATTGTGCAAACATGGTTCACAAGATAAACCCAGAGATTTCAAATAGGAATCCACAGTGTTAAAAAAACAACCAAAAATACCCCCAAAACAATCTGATGTGTTGTGGTTCTTTGCAACAGAAGAATTGCTCTATTATCTTTCTATAGTAAAAAAAAAAATAGTGGAAACCAAGAGCTGGCATTTTCCAAGACATGCCTTGAGTCTATGGAGGGGGGTCTTGAGTCTAGAAGACTGAGAACCACTACTATAGTGCCTCTGTGGTTTTAACCCACTGCAAAGAGACATGGGCCAGGAGTAGATTCAGCTTCAGGTCTTGAAGGTCAACATAGCTTTTCTGCCACTGTGGGGTGAGCTCACTTGGGAGGGGGAACTTAGTGGTTTTTAGCATACATTGTCAGTGGTATGGGCTTGAGGATGGCCCTAGGGTTCACCCTAAGTAGCAGGAGATTTACCTTAAGGGACTGCTCCATAGGAGTAAAGACAATGGGGTCTAGTCCCGAGCTTGCCTCTTTGCAATATTTTCATGTACCTTGTAGGGCATGGGACTGGGAGCAGGAGTGTATGAATACTCTCAGAGGATGCCCTGGAGATATCCGAGATCCAGTAGGAACAAGGACAAATTCACGTGAAAGCCTAGCCCTTGCAGGGTCAGCAGCCCTTCAGCTAAGCATTTGGCCTCTGGCAAATTTTCTTTCAGATTCTCCAGCGCAACAAGTAGTTTCATCTTGAAGATCATGTTATGAGTACAAGGATATATAAAAACACAAAAGTAATATCTGTGAAAGAGACAAAGCACAGCAAATCAGGATCAGGAGTGCCATAGCTCTAGAGACGCCTTAGGATCTGGTGGTACAAAAAAATTGGTCCTAGATGAAAATTCCAGGTCTCTTCACTTCCAAATTTGAGGGAATTTCACCAATTTGGAGCCAAATTTGTCATTTTGGGCCTGTCATTAATCTGAACAAAAGTTAACTTCTGATTCCAGGAATTAGCACAGCTGAGAATCAGTGGTATTTCCTGCACAGAGTACCTCTACTGACAGTGCAAGCCAGACTCTATGGGCCAACCTCACCAGAGGGATAAACAGGAAAACACATTCTCTTTTGCATTTTGTCAAGTTTTTATTGCATTAGAATGCTAATGAATGGCCCTAGCAATAATTACAGGGTGTCCAAAGGAATTAAAAGCAGATGCAGACAACAGGGCAATCTGATAATTATGAGGTGCAGGGTCACCATCATAGTGAGAATCAGTAATTACAGGGATCATTAGAACCTTGCTATCACTTAATGAAGATGTTTTGAAAGTGCAATTGCAATTAGAAAAATGTGAGGGACTTGGATTAAGGCCTTGTCTACACATGCAAGTGGTACGACTTGAACTACCACCATCCAGTTTATGTGATACAATCCTCCCTGTTGTGCATGCAGTTATAATGGTGCAAAAATTCTTATCCAAGTAGTTATTTCCTGCACAGGAGGGGGACCGAGTTATATTAGAACAGGCACCTATACACCATAACAACTTCATCTACATAAGCGGTTGAACTGGGATAACTAGATCAGTTAAAACATAACACCTAACATCTGCATAAAGAACAGACCATTCTGTCTCCCCTAATATCAGCTATAGCACCCCTTCTCAGATGTTTGTTCCTACCTGTGGCAGTAGCCTCCAACCCATGGCTCATAAGACCTTCCAAAGTTGCTGAAAGCCACCCCAAGTTAAAAGGATCAACTGAAATTAAATGCAGGGGAGCAAAGGTTGGAATGGGACTAAGCAAGCATTTATGGAGCACTTCTATTAGCATTTCCCATCCTGTTAGTTCGCGCTGGCTTTCCATTGACTTGTGTTATAATAAATTAAGCCTAGACACTCAGTCTCCCTCAGGAACAGCCAAAAGCTGTACACCAACCTCTGGCCTTAAGTTATGAAACCTTTCCCAACTCTTGCTGCTAATGCCCCAGGCAGGAGAAAGTCTAGCTCTCTCCCTTCCCATAAGTAAGAACCTGGCCAAGCTGGATATAATTCAGAGTTGTGTAGGAAGCAGAAGGAGTGAGCAATAGATGTTCCTATGCAGTCATCTTCTGATCATCCCCACACTTGATTAATGATCAGCAATTCCTCGTGCTTGGATCACTAGGTGGCGTGTGGCTGTGAATTGTAGGGGGAAATTAAGCTGGTGACAGTTGTAGTTGGAGGGAGACTGGTAGAGCTGTCTGTAATGACGGTCTTGCAATAAAGAAGCGTTAGAGTTAATCTTCTACCATCTGTCTTCATTCTGCTAATAACCCACTCAATCAGATGCTGCAGACTGTTTGTTAACATTCAGAAACAGATACATAATCATGAGGAACGTGCCATTTATTCATCAAGGGCTGGATACTTTCTCCAGCAAATCTCTCCACTGGCTCCACCAAAGGTTTTGGTTAAGAAGTGTCTGAGGATGTTGTATCTGTCTTGAATGCATAAAGTCAGGCATCTAAGTCATTGTTTAGCATCAAGCTAAATGATCTTAAAGCCAGAGCTCTTGTGATTTTTGCAGTGTGGATTGATTTCTGGTCATTAGTTTAGGCGCCCAGTTATGGTTTTAAGTGGCTAGTGCTTGGCTTTCAAGTTTGTAGATTTTGGCGGATGTGAGGAGCTCAAGATTTAACCCTAAGAATTAGCACTAACAAAGTTCTCTGTCCTCCTTACAATACGTCTTGCAGCTTCCCCCAAGCCCAGGAGCCATAATATGAATTCCTCCTCCTTTATGCAAGCAGTACATCTTTGCCTTCATCTGGAGTCTGGCAACTTGCCTGCCTCCAAGCAACTTGGGGCTCAGGGTCTGCGCTTTGCTTTCCACTCACAACTGTGTGTGTGTGCGCTAGGTGGCTGCAGGCTGAAATTTGGTGCCTGTTCTAATCCCAGTCTCTCACTCCAGCCTTTGACTGCTTGCCAGATCTAACTCGAGTCATTAGCAATCGTCACTGTAGCAATTATGGCATTTTTTGGCTGCCATTCATAAAGCGACTAACGGGAGCTATTAAGCACTAGGAGGTGTCAGCCGACTCCTTCACCACCTGTTCTGGCAAGCCGCCGGCTGCTAGAAGATGCTCTCAACCATTTGCAGGGAAGCAGGCACTTAGAGAGGAAGGAGCATTACCTGACCTTCGCAAGAGTGTCCCCCTCCTGCCCCAAACTCTCCTCTATAGTTGAGGAAGCTGCAAAAAGTCAGGGCAGGGCCACGTGGAGGGGAATGGCAGCCATGTGGGATACTCCCCAAGCTTTGAGGCTCCCCAAGCACTTTCTCTATGCAACCAGCAGGCCTGGTGGTAAAAGGAGAGCTGGCCAG
Source organism: Alligator sinensis (assembly GCF_000455745.1). Lineage (NCBI taxonomy): Eukaryota > Metazoa > Chordata > Crocodylia > Alligatoridae > Alligator > Alligator sinensis. The sequence continues at coordinate 1,937,743 of NW_005841989.1, forward strand.
GAGAGGGTCTGGCCCATCAGGGGACGGGCACTCATTACAGTAGTGTATCAGGGTTCAACTTCAGGGGTGTCCATGATGCCCCTGGAGCCCATTCAGCCCTTGTCTAGTCTGTCTGTCTCTGGGCCCTCTTTCCTTCTCCTTGCCTGCTACACCTTGATGAAATGATACTTTTAGGAAAGGGAGGCTGCCTCAGGGCTCCCAAGGTCCAATCTCCTTGTATGAACACAGGTGTTCGTTTTCATTCCCTTAAGGGCTAATTACATAGCTCCGACCACCCGTAACACCACACCCATGCTTCACAGATATCACCATTCGCTATTGAGCTGTCTCTCTGTCCACACCCAGACACTTGACCCGACTTCGCTACTCCAAGGTGTGGCCTTGAGTCCCTTATTGGGATCCCACCTAGTTTGAGGCACTGGGCCCCTGGCCCTGACTCCACCCTTCTCTGCACTGTGGGTCCCTGACCCTGTCAGTCTCCGGCAGTGTCCCTAACTTGGCCTTCAGCCCCTCCTAGGCCCTGGCCCCACTCCAAGCCCAGTTGAGATCTTCAAGCTCCCTGGCCTTGCTTGCCCCTCCTGGGCTACAAATCGCTGACTCTGCCTCTTGTGGGCTATGGGTCCCTGACCCTCCTTGCTCTCATGACCCTTTGGCTGTGGCCCTGCTCTTCAGCCTTGGCTCCTATCTTTTGGACCCAGGCCAGCTGAGATCACCGTGTCTCAATTCCTAAAGCATTGGCAGCTTACCCCAGCATAGGTGTTTGCCAGGCTGCAGCCCTGCTATTCTGTTCCTCATATCTCAGCTGTCAGGATCAGACTACAGCCCCAACTCAGGCTCTGGATTTATATTCTGTAAGCCCAGCCCCCTTTTGGGTCATGTGACCCCTGATTGCACCAAGTCTCCTGCTACACTGATTTCTATGAATGAAGAGAACAACTCATCCACCCCACTTTGTTCCATCCATGCCTAGTCAAGGCAAATCCTGATATTTTTACATCAGTTCATGCAATAAGTTGGACAGAGCTGAAAGAGCAGCCCAGATCCGTTGGTCTGTACCAAGGCTTTTAGAGCAACCTTGTACAGTCCCCCCCCTAAAATAATTACTCCTAGGTTTAAATACTCACTAACTGATGAGTGTTACCCCAGAGCAGAGAGATTTACCCACATTACTACAACAAATCCTGGGGAGCTTCCTTCCACCTACATGAGAGCTGTGGAGAACTTAGCTTCTGTGCCATTCTTACCCTCGCGTGCACTTTGCAACACACTTAGTTAATTCTAGCACTGCAGTCCCAGGCAGCTGCTCTGTGCTGACCTGTAGCTCACATACAGCAATGGACAGTCTCTTAGGTTCAACTGAAGCAAGACCAGGACTGGAAGACCAGGTGTGCAACTGAGGTGCAATGACAGAGGTCCAGTTGGAGGCCCAAGGACTCCAGTTGGAGGGTCTTTTGGTGTCTTGGGGCAGTCCACAGGCCAGGTGGGGCCCTGCACAACCTCTGCTTAGCCGTGTGCTGCCAGATGGGACTCCATGCTGCCTCCCTTGGCCCTGTGCTGCTGGATCAGAGGCCTATGTTGCCTCCCTGTGCCCCACACTGCCTCTGCTTGACCCTGCACTTCAGGATCAGCCCCATAACACTTCCAGCTTGGCCTTGTGTGTCCAAATGAGGCCCCAGGCCAAATCCACATGCTGATCTAGCATGCTATCCAGCATTCAGGGCTTCCCACAGGTCCAGAAATTTGGCAGTAGTGGAATGGCAAATGCTGCCACTGCTCCCCCACTGCCAAATGTCAGATTCATGGGGACCCTACGGGCCAGATGGCATGGCTCTGGGGGCTGGATCTGTCTTTCGGGTCAGGAGTTGAACATCCCTGGTTGATGCCACAAGTCAGGGTTGGAACAGAAGGGGGTGCTGCTGCTCGGAAAGCCAGGAGGGGTGGCCAAGACGCTCAAAACACAGGGAAGCTTCAGTCAAAGATAGATGAGCAAGGGCACGGGAATAGCAGGCGCGTTATAGATCAGGAGTAAGAGTGCATGGCAGAGCTGTGCAGCTGCCTATAAGGCTCCTGTTTCTGGCTAGTGTAATCAGCACCACATTTTCATGAGCACCAGATCCACACGATGTGTCTAGCTTTGCTTTTTGGGGGGTTTTTTTGGAGTGCATTGCTCTGAACTCCTGCATGTTTCTAGTTTACAGATAAGATGCAGGTACACATGGGTAGGGAGACAAAAAAGAATTGTACATGTACATGAAAACCTTTTTATGGTTTATAATTATCTCATGTCGGTCCTCAGCATAATTATAACTCCTACATATTAATAATTGGAATTGCAGCCCGCACTATATATCATGAAACAGAAAGGAAGCTCATCCTGGGTTTGCATAATGCACCTTGGTCTAAATTGAGTAATTGGTAAAATGGTAAAAATCATTATTTTTCCCCACTCTTTGATGCTGGAATTAGTGAGATATTAGTGCAATTAGCTGGTGCTTCCATTTGAGGCTGCAATCATTTTGTTGCTAATTTAGAATAAATATAAAAGCTCACTTGTGCTGCTGAACAGATTATTTGTCCTGCTTAAAAGTATCTAATGGGGCGGCTGTCATCAAAGGGAGATACATTTAACCCATTTCCATTCGTTTTCCTGTTAATTTAATATCTCTTTTCCTGGATTGGATTTTTTTAATAAAAACTTGTAAAGTAGTAAGCAAACGATAGAGATGGAGAGAGAGAAACACAGCGAGCAAGTGAGCATGGGAGTTTTATAGATCCACAGTTTATCATAAGCCAAAGTAACTTGAAACCAAGGCTGTTAAACTGCACCAAGCAATAAAAAGAAAACGCTATTCAGAGATCGTTTAAAGAGCCGAGTGGCTTGTCAGTGAAAGGTTGCTCTGGTGGGCTAGTGCTTAACAGCTTCTCAAACAGAAACTGCAGCTTTTGCAAGAGTGAAGGTTTCAGATAGTTCTGCACCATCTTCCTGCATGAGGAGACAGCTATTGTGTCAGCCTGGAGGTGGGATGCTGCACCATCAAAGTTGGTCTGACTAGAAACCCAGGTGCAAAGGCAAGGTGAGACTAAGCTACAGAATGCTGATCTGGGATCCAGCACCCTGAGGTCCAGGGAGGGTTTGGATCTCTAGGGATTTGCTGGGGCCCATGGTGAAAAGTGGGCCCTGCATGTGGATTTAGGGTTGGGATGTGAGGGAAGTCACCTTCAGGGTTTGGTTCTGGCCCATCCATAGGTGATTTGATGCATCGTCATTGCTTTGTTTTGCACCGTGCAGTAATTACAGTGATATTGGATTCAGCTGGATTCTGCTTTCTTGGCATCATCATGTCCTGTGCGCTCAG
>NW_005841989.1:1941133-1952616 GCF_000455745.1 Alligator sinensis
CGCAGCAGGAACATCCCAGCCAGAAGGAAAATCAAGTTGCTTTCAATTAAGTTAAGCTATAAATTGCCTCAAAGGGCAGGCAAGCAGGTGGAGAAGTAGGGGATGGTGGAGAATTTGGTGGGTGATATAATCAATGTCTCTGTTGTGAAAGCTAGACAGTCCCTTTATGATTGGCTTCTTTTTAGGATTGCATCTTTCAGCCACCTCTTGTCCAGCTGTTTCATACCTGCTCAGGGATGAAACAAGCTTGACTCTGAAGGACTAGGGCAGGAATTCTTGGTATTGGAGACATTAGTGTACGCATCCAGAACGACCTGGTTGCTCTTCACTCCACTTCCAACCCACACACTCTTCTTATGAGGTTGCAAAATGACCAGATCCATACCAAGAGAATAGCCTATGCAAGTTCAGCACCCAAGCTCATCACAACCCTGTGAGAGCAAGGATCAAGCCGTTTTGGATTATGTGTGTGGTCCTGTCCAGGAAAATATCTACGATGATCTACACTGCAAAACTCATCCTGACCCCCCAAGTTTCATGAGCACCACCAGCAGCCCAGCAAAGAAGTTACTAGGGCTGCGCGAAACAGCACTATTCCATTCCGACTTCAGTTTCAAGGTCTGGACAGAACAGTGTTTTGTATTGAATATAATTTTGAGTCGAAACAGCCTCACTGTTTTGCGTCATTGAAACAGTGAGGCTGTTTTGACCCTGTTTTGAATGTTTCACCGTACCATGGGGCTGGGGAAAGGAACTCAGCCCAGCTGGTCTGACTCCCCAGATTGTGCCAGGGGTGGGAAGGCAGCCCAGCTGGGCTGCTTTGCTGGCCCTCGCGATGCGATCTACCATGGCGGGGAATGCAGAGGCAGCCCAGCTGTGCTGACTCCCCACCCCCTGCCAGATCTTGTGCCCAGGATGGGAAGTCAGCCCAGTTGGACTGACTTCCCATCCCCAGCACTATGGTTAAAACATTTCAACTTTCAAAACGTTTCGACTAGCCTCATTTTATTTCAACAGCCTTTGTTTCATTTCGATTTTGCTGTTTCAACCTCGAAATGAGTCGAAACAGTGTCAAAACAAAACGGCCATCAAAATTTTGCACAGCCCTAGCAGTTACTAATCTTAAGGAATCACCTGTATTCATAGGTCTCCCCAGTCTGAATCGGTAATCTTAGGAGCCGAAATCCACCTAAAGCAGGCTCGTATAAACAGAAGTCCTTACCTGAACCTCAGGGCTTCAGAATCAAATATACACCTCCTGCAAAGTCATTTCCTCCCCCACCCCAGCCCCAAGGGTCAGCCTACTGACTATTAGGCATGTTCCCCACGGTAGGGGGAACAAAATTCAGCCCATTTATTTAGCACAGCAGTACAAAGTTGCTAATCTGTACTAGTGACCTGCTTGTTAAAGGGCCCAGATCTTCCTTTACTGCATCATCGGTTTGTGTATCTATCAACATCTGTTGTGCTCAGGGCTGCTTTAAGATTTAGTGGAACCCATTATGCCCCAAAAGAGAAGGGGCCTACGGGATTTGAGCTCTTCTCTCCTAAGCAGTTTCATCATTCTACCTACGGTACATTGGCTTGTGGAAAGAGGCGGACTCATAGCATTCAGTCTGCTGTCAGGGATTTCATTCATCACAACCTATTTGCAAAAGCAATTAGGATCCTTAACACTCTATCTGCTTGGATCCATCACACTCGGGATCCTTTTGTTCACTGATCTCTAAAGCCACCTGCAGGGCGGCAGGGTGCAGTGCAAACTTTATCTATAAACTCTGCCACTGTCACCAGTAATAAAGGTTTTGCTTTCTCTGCTACTTGGCAGCTGTGTGATGGGAAAGCTCACATTACCCCAAGCATTGTCACTTTCATCTCCCAGAGAAGACACAATTGGAAGTGATTAGGAAAGGCATCTCCTGTATAAACTGCACTGAGCCTTTTGTTCTTTATCTGACAAAGGCATTTTAAAAGGGAGAAGTGGGGGCGGAGATATTGTTAAAGATGCCTCCTTATCAGTGGGGGTCTCATTGACACATCCCTGATGCTTCTCGCGCATGTAGGCAAATGAGGCAGTGATGTAAGTTAAACCCGAAAACTAACAAACAAGCCTATGTTTTGTCTAGTGTCAGATGGAAAATTTCACCTCTGTTGGGCCAGCTGGAATGTTGGGTAAAAAAGCAGGTGCCTCACTGGAAAAACAGATTGCTGAGCTGAGCTTTCTGTGATAAAACCAGTTACACACACAACTTAGATTGCAAGCTTGCAATGAACAGGCTGATGTGGGAGTGAAAGTGTGTGCCGCACTGCCATCTGTTGGATACAACAGAGCTGCTTGGCTTCAGGTCATAGCTCCTATACTGCTAATAGCAAAAGGAGTCTTGTATTGCTTGCAGCTTCAAAAGCTGGAATATGTGATTTTGGAGCAAGAGAAGCTGAGCTTCAGCCTTGATGCTCCCCTTAGCTAAGTAAAGACAGTCAAAAAGCCTGAGGCTGAATCAGTTCAGTCTTTGCAGGTTAGTTTAAACTGCAGAGATGAAACTGAGAAACAACTGGACATACATTCACTTTTGATTCAAGAAATGCAGCCACATGCCTGCAGTGGCTCAGACCAGAAGCTGGGGGGCTCTACAGCATGGCTCTCTGGCACAAAGCAGCATGGGCTATGTGTTTGCTTACTCTTCCTGCTGCCCCTGAGGTCTCTGGGATTTGTAGCCCACAGTCACAACGACTGGACTCTCCAGGGTTTCTCATCGCTTCCTCTTCCTGCTTCCAGGTGCCTCTGGGATTTGTAGTCCACAATTACAACCAGCAGTAAGTTTCAGTACATTTAGCAGCAGGGCAACTTTGTACTGGGGGAAGGTGTGTTTAACCCCTCTCCCTGGCCCCAGCCAGGGATTGTCTGTGGGGGAGGGGGCAGTCCCTGCCTCTCCCTCCCCGCAACCCTTCTCTGCTGCAGCAGACAGCCCAGCCCAGCCCAGGACTGGGAAGCATGCTGGGACACGGGGGTACTGTGATTAAATTGAAGCAGGAAGGGATCTGGGACAGATGTTTGATAAACCTGTTTGACCCAAATCAGTTGAGTCTGATACCACATTCAACTAGGTTTATCTTAAACAGGTTTCTGTCATTTTGAAACTGGTTTATGTGCACTGAGCTTCTGTTACAGATTTAAACCAGTTTCTTATTACTTAAACCGATTTTTGTGTAACTTCTGTCCATAGCCCTTGTGTTAAGAGTGGTCAGAGTGTAGAAGATGGCTCCCATGGAGCTGTCTGTGGCTACCAAATTTTTATAGTACTTACAAATAGCGTATATTAATTTGAGTTCAGGTTCCTAGTGGAAAGGTATTAGTGGCAGGGATAAATAAATAAATAGTGAACTAGTTCAAACATTTCTCCCATACTGTCATATCCAAAAGTATAGATAATTTAATCTGTGAACATGTAGTTAAAGGCTGCAGGTATTTTTTCAAAAGTACCTGAATGACTTAAGAGCTTAGATGTCATTTCCTCAAATAGGTCGTAGGCTCTAAAGTCAGTGTCTGATGTTTAAGGGAGTGCAAGTAAGAGCCTAGAGAATTTTTCAAAAGCTCTTAGGCACCCACTTCCCCTTGCACCTATCTGCATCTTTGTGCATCTAAATACCTTTAAAATTCTGGCCCTTAATCACCTTTGAAAATGAGACTTAGATTTTGAAGTTACTGAAATGCATTTGAAAATGTCATCGTGCATCAGTTTTTTTGGAAAAGGGCAGGGCTGTGTGTAACACTCTGCCTTAACACTGGCATTGCATCACTTTTTCTTGCCCATCTTTAAGGTTGCATGCTTGCAGTTTGGGGCATATTAAAAGAAAAAAAAGGAAAGGGGGGGAAGGAGGGAGGAGGAAAAGGGTGGCCCCTGAATGACCACTTCTCACACTCTAGTTTTCTCACCAACATGCATGGCCAAACTACTTTCCAAATTACCTCCAAAGCCATACCCATGCCTAATTCTCCCCTTCCCAAATTCCTGGTACTTAGCATTCAGTTGCCAAAGGAGTGCATTACCTTTTCCTTCCACTCTCTCTAGAGATACGTTGCCAAAATGGTTGTTGGCAGGTAATATTTCATAAGCAATACAGGTCACTTCATTGACACAGTGGCCACTAGACCAGAACATGGGCATACAAGTCTGTATACCATTAAGCCAACTTTGAATGATACCATAAATTCTCTAACAAGATCTCTCAGCATCAACAGTAGGATGTTAATATCCATAAAGCCTCCAAATTTAACTTGTTGATTTACCTTAAAGACATTGTCTCCAAGAAGGAGACACAAGACACTGATTCATAAATATTTATACATATGGGATTGTCAGGTGTTCACAAATCCAGGGAGGCTTGGAGAAAGGAAGCTCTGATTCCTGAAAAGTCTGCCCAATGTATTTCAGTAAAGAAATCCACAAGGTATTGCAAACTTGCAAACATTTTCACTGAAGAAACTGTAGCACGAGAGCCTCCTTTACCTTATTTCCATCCATCTCTTCTGTTTATACTCTCTGTAGAGTGCAGATGCTCAGTGGGCATCACTCCACACAAGTCATTATATCTCTGCTTAAGCACTTACATACATAGAATTGTTCTAATATAATATAGGACTTAGTCCATCTGTCTGTCTGTCTATAATGCTCTTGGAGCACTCTGATTGGTTACTGAAACAACCAATCAGACTCAGAGTGCTCCAAGAGCATTCCGGAGAGGAGGTGACAGCGCAGTTGAGCGCCGCTATGATGGCAGGGATGGAAAGGACAGAGTTGGGGGGCAAGGCCAGCACCCCCAGCTCTGCTCCCTGGAGGCGGCGGTGGCGACAGAGCTGATGGAGTGGGGTGTGGGGCGAGGCCTTGGATCTGGTTGGATATGAATCATTGATGCTGAGATTTTGGTTATATTCATGCAGTCAAAGAGAATTGGAGAAACAGACTGAGTAGTTCAAATTTCTTACAGCCCTGTAGTAGCCAGCAGTGCAAGGATGTGGCGGCACCCAGGGCACAGATGTGATGACAATTTCCTGTTGCCTCCATGATCGCGATTGCAATTGCACAGCTGTCAGCAGCAGCTGCTTTTTTTTCACCCCCACTTCCCTTCCCAAGTCTCTGCCTGGGGCATTTGCTCCACACTACTTACACCACTTGTAGCATCAACAACATATCACTCAGGAAGCTCTACCAGCTCTTACTGTAGTTGAAGGCTCAAATGACCTGGCTTCCACCCCAAGTTTCACATCAGACTCCCTGGTTGATCTTGAGCAAGTCACTTACACTAGCCTGTGCCAGTGGTCCCTATCCCTGTAATGGCACACCTACCTCACAGGATTTTCTGAAAAGAACATTGGAAATAACTGATTTCTCAACTTGCTGAATGAACCAAAAAAATAAGAAAAATAATGGGTATTGGGTCAAACGCACAATGAAACTGTTTAATTTTTCTCAAGAAAAGAAAAAAAAAAGTCTTTTTGAATCAATAAAAACTATTCAATCCAAAGCAAAATGTTCCATTTTCTTCTGGCAGTCTGATCCATTTTTAAAACTCTTTATTATTACAGTTATATTGCTCTTATGATTATTGTCAGGCAAACATTGAAATAAGATGTGATTTGCAAGTGAAAAATCAAAGTGTTTCAATTTTCCAATGTTTTAGATATGGGAAGGGTGTGGCAAAGAGGTAGATCAATTTGCTGAATATATACTTGGCAAATAAAATTATCTGACAAAAAAGCTGTCAAGTTACCAACGTTGTATTGAGTAGATAAAATCTGTCAACGACTTTGAGATGCTCAGATCAGAATTTGCCAGAAGACCATGTATACATTTTGAAAGTAAAAACAGTACATTAAAAATATAAGCAACAGGTAGGTAGTTTGTCTGGGAATAGACAGAGTGAAATTCCCGGCTCTACAGAGAATACAATAAGGCATGTGGAGCAATGAAATCCACTGCCCAGGGATGAATTTAACCCATAGGGCCAGATACTGTTCTACCTATTGGGTGCATTCCCACATGCAGGGGCATGTGGTTGCTGTGGCAAAAATAGTAGCAACACAAATTTGTGCTGCTGCTTTTTGCCACTGCATACACCCCTGCATATGGGCTTTGGTGCAGGACAAATTGTCCCTGGTGAGGTAGGGGACGCTGGTCCCAGCTGCCTTACCCAGTGTCCTGGGGGCCTCCTGGGCAGCAGCGGAGCCTGATCCAGCCACTTGGAATCTGGCCAACAGCCAGAGGATGGCTGCCAGGGTCCATTTCTGGCAGTGTATGCTGCTGCTCCATGTGCCACACCATGCTGCTTTTTTTCCATGGCTTTTTTGACACCAGGATCCCCTGGTGTCAAATTTTGGTGCTGTGCTGTAAATTAGCAATGCAGCACACTGTTGCTCTTGCACTGTGTGTGTTTTGTGGTACCTCAGACAGCTTTGATTCATAAACTCATAGATTGTTTGGGGCTGGAAGGGACCTTGCCAGTCATCGGGTCTTCCCCCCTGCTGTAGGCAGGAAGACAACTGGGGTCGAGTGACCCTAGCAAGGTGACTGCTCAGTCTCCTCTTGAAAACCTCCAGGGTAGGTGACTGCACCACCTCTGGAGGAGTTTATTCCACAAATTGAGCCACCCCAAACTGCATATGAACGCTTGCTTGGTTGCGTGCATTATTCACGTAAATGGACTTAGGTGCTAAAGTGCAATTCTGTTCCAATGTTCTCTAATCCCTGAAAAACAGTTAATGCAAAAGCCTTCTCTTCCTTTCTGCTTTTTTGTGACTAACTCTTAAGGGTAAGATAATGGTGTGTTACAAAAGTAGAGGCATTAATGGGTTTTGGGGATTTGAACAGGATAGCATAAAGTCACACATAAGCACTCATGTCAATGTAGACACCTTGGGCATGTCCAGATGAGCATGGTCATGTGGTATGTGGTGCTACAAAAATACTGCACAGTCCAATGTTCTCTGCACTGCAGGGATGCTGTGCCCAAGTGTGCACTGTGCTGGGTGCTTTTTCAACAGATTTTTTTGGTAAAAAAAAAAAAATACAGAGGAAAAAATAAAAGCACAATGCACGCTTGGCCAGCACGTGCTTCTGAAAAGGAGAGCCGGCCTGCCCAGAACTGCACTCAACTGCCAGCCAGGCTCCACGCAGAAGAATTGCCATGGGTGCAGCCCTGGGAGGCTCCTAGGGCCCCAGGTAAGGTTGCTGGGGCCAGTCCAGTGCTGGTCCCAGCCTCCCCTACCCCACCCAGGGTACCTTGCCATGCACTTTGGCATTCCCCAGTGACAAGAAGCGGCAGCACAAGGTGCAAGGAGCCCACTGCAAAGTCCCAGGAAGTGAGAGCAGTTTGCTGCCATTAGCAGGAAATCTGCTTCTGCTTCCACGTCCCTACACATGTAGACATCTGCCCAGGAACATTTACTCACAAGTAGTTTACTCGTGAGTAAACTACTTCCAGATCTAATGCATGTGTAGACACACCCCTTGTAGGTTAAATAGCATTCGGTACACGATGGGTTACAACTGAGCATAGAGTAGATTCCTTTATTTAAAACCTTATATGTGTGTGAATACTATTATGTCTAGTATTTGATCATGTAGGTATGCAATGGTTCTATAAATATATTAATGAATCTAAACATGAAACATATTTAGATTCATAGCTTGAGATGATTTTCTTTTTTAACAACGACCATAATTTTATATAGATGGGGGAAGAGAAGGGAAGAGAAGTATTCCATGACTAATAATTCTCATCAGTATTCATAAGGGATGAGCTGCACAGAGTATAAGCCTTTAGCTTTAAAAAAAGAGAAAGAAATTAACATTTTTAGAAGTACTTGCTAAATGGAATATTTAGGGTGAATGGGAAATAAACATCCCATGTCTTCCTCAACTTTGTTTCAGGACAGGACATGATAGGGAATTTCTGAAGGGTGAGACAAAATGGTTTTGAGTAGGAGGGTCAGTAGCAGTTCCTAGTAGAGATAAGTGATTCTGGAATTCAGTAGGCATGTCTAAACGTGCATTTAAGCGTGCCTAAATTTAATGTGCAGTAGCTTAACGTGCACTCAGCGGGTTTAGGCAGATATCTATACATGCAGGCATTTAAGCGCATTAATGCTGTGTATATGGATTGACTTGGGACTAAAGTTAGTCCACACGCACAAAGTGAACGCGCTTTAATGTGCCTACATGTTCGTTAATGTGATTTAATTAATTTGCATCTAAATTTGATACCTGCAACTGCAGGTATCAAATTTAGGTGCGAATAGCCTAAATTCACCATTTTTAAAGTGTGTTAAGGGTGTGCATGTGTAGACGCATGCCCTAATGCACCTTAAATTTAGGCTAATATACCTTAAACCAGCTTGTATAGACACGCTCAATGAGTATCTCCATTAGAGGGGATGTCTAGACTAATTTTACTATTATTTGGGCTATGGTAGTGCCAAAGGGCTCTAATCAAGGCCAAGACCCCATTGTGGAAGGTGTTGCAAACACAAAAGACATGTCTGCACCACATCTATACCACTCCCAAGAGACCCACTTGAAGCATGACCATCCACTCACTCCTATGGATGCCAAACCCAAGGACTGTCACAATGTATGCACCTTAGAGTGGTGCTGAGCATGTACCAATAAGCACACCCAAAGCAAAATGTGTAGGAGTGATGGTGGGATGGATGCTCTGTACTAAGGCTACTACTTTACCATATTTTGGGGATGGACCACATATGGAGTGAGAGTCAGTGTGCAGGGTGCACTGCACAGTGGTGCTCCTAGGTTCCACACAGAGGCAGAGCAGTGAAGGCAGAAGGCCACATAAGTTGGCGAAGGTCACAAAGTCAGTGGTGGTGCCAGTTGCAGAACCTACATGGCACCCAGTGCCCTAATCACTAGACCCGTACTAACCTGAGTCCTTGAAAACATTTTCGCTCACTTGCTTCCCACTGTAACAAATCACCTTATTTTGCCAAAGGTGATTCAAAAGCTGTTGATCTGTAAAATCTCATGCCTACTGATGCGCTGTGTGAATAATAACCAAGGGAAGCCAGTGTTATGTTAAGACATTTGGTCCAGGCTTGAGATAGCCAGGGATAAATGAATGACAGCATGTGATAAATATCCTGAGAGAGATTTCTTCCTGATAAAACTCCACCAGCTTCACTTGCGTTACACCAAGGGGATTCTAGCTCCCCAGTAGCTATTTTTTCAGCAGTATATTTCTTCTTTCTCCTCTTTTCTCCATTTATTATTGTACTGTCCCGTTAGAATTGTTTCATCTATCTTTGTCTGCTTCCTTTTTTGTACTATACCACAATGTCTCCCCCATTTGCTTTTTTTTCTGTTGTTCGGTTTCATTCCAAAGCACAAAATGGTCCCAGTAACTTCCAGGCAGGGGTAGAAATGTTGAACTTCCAGTATTTGAAATTTAGGAAATTACACTCCCTAAATCTTAAGTAAAAGATGCAACTGGGAAAGTCTGATAAAGAAGCCACAGCTTGCACCAATTGAAACTCAACCCCTTGTGGGAGACAATTACTGCAGATTTAGTCTGGGGTAGCTGAGAAGTGAAAACTCACCAATACTGCATGAAATGGCAAGCTTCAGTTGTGCAAAGAGCAAGTCAGATCCAGAAAAGCCCCCTCCCTATCTCTTCCTGATCTTACCTTCTTTTATGTGAGCAGTTCTCATTCTTTGCCAGGTGCCCTTGCCTCCTCTTGAGAGGTATGCTGTAGTCAGGAATCCGTCTTCTCAATCCCATTTTCATTCCTCTTTGCCTTACAGTGACTGTGCCTGTGTGGCTATCTTACACCATCTGAAGATGTTTGCCCTTGAGGCCACCTTTGATCTGTGCCATGGTAGAAGGGCCTGGTATTGACTTTGTCTTCAGATTCATTAACGGCGGCAGCCTCATTTGTCAACCTGTTTGTTTCAATAGTGCTATGAAGATACAGAGCCCCATCTATGCCTCCTTCCTGGGTGATGACATTATTTCTGACTTAATTCCTCTTTCAAGGAATCACCTTTCTAGCTGCTTTGGATCTTCAGGCAAGGTCACTCCAGGTGGCTCTCTTCATTTGGTTTCCATGTCATTAATCAGTGTCACAGCTGCTTAGGCAAGGTTAGATCTGGTCTGTTCGTGGATGGAAGACCTCCAAGAAGCCCCAGGTGCTGCAAGAAATGGTGGTTGAAGTTTTAACATGAGATGATCTTCCATTCAGCTTAGTACTAAGCTAATGTCTTAGTAGGGCCCTTGTCCTATGTTATAAAGGCTTTGCCTGCTTGGTGACAGCAAAGATCTCATGGTTCTGTTTGTAAGATTAGGTCTTCACTAAATCCCAACTTTCTGATTTCTTAGGGCTGGTCGAACAAGAATGACAAGGAATTAAGATTAATTTTCTCCTGTCAGTCATCAGATAAATTACCTGCCAATAATCATTTCTGCTTTTCATCTAAATAGTCAAATAAGGTTAATCAAATAAGTTACCCACAATTTCCCTTCCTGATGGTCAATGAATAAGTTATTGGCAAATGTTTGGTTGCATTATTTTGACCCTCTCTAGTAATTTATCCACCCATGTAAATTCCTAGTGCATTTTTTGCAAGGAAGCTATTCCAGCAGGACTGGGGAATTGGTCTGGGGTGTTAACAGCGAGTGCTTTGCATGCTGCAGTGTGAAATGCCTTGCTGGGAACTGTGGTAACATCAACTGCTTCAAGAAGATGAAACTAAGATGAACTCCTTTAGAAACTAGGAATCCAGCTGGTCCCCAGGACTGTGTGGTAGCCATGAGTGAGGAAGCAGACTGCTTTGAGGGAGAGGGGTTTGCAAGGCTGGACCAGAGGAGGTTTGGAAAGCAGGGCAGTTCAGGACTATGTGAGAAGGTTATATCCCCCTTGTCTCATCTCAAGAGCCCTCCTTGTGCTACTGAGGAAAAATAATCTCCCATTTAGACCATGGTACAGTAGGTTCCCAGTTCTCCCTCACTACTGCCTAGCTTGGGGTTAAAAAAGCACAGTAAGACAAAGGGCCAAATTTGCAGAAAGCATTCACTTGTACTTGATGCCAGGCTCCATAGACTTAAAAATCCATCTCCTCCAGGCCTCGTTTTCTCTTCTGCAAAACTGAAATAATGAAGATATTTCCCTACTGGACAGAGCCACCATGAGGAGTCCAGTCTGTGGGGCACACAGACACTGGGACCATGGGAACTCTGTAAAAGTATGTAGGAAGACAATAGTTTGAGAGGCAGCTGTAAGGCTTGAGGTACGGATGACAAGTAGGCCCTTGAGAGTCAAATCTGCTGCCTTTGTTTTGAAGGGTCCTGGGTAGCATAGTATTTGCGGTGGCAAGGAAGCAGCTCAGAGAATGATGTTCCTGTTTTGTTGCCACATGCATTTTGGTCCAACATATTCCAAGGTAATAAAGCATCAGTAATGTTGCATCTTTACACAA
>NW_005841989.1:1952647-1954891 GCF_000455745.1 Alligator sinensis
GTCCCTGCAGCTTAGGGAGGATGTAGCAAAGCCACAAGAATACTAACAATGGCAACGGGACTGACACAAGGATTAGAGGGTAAGTCAGATGAGGAGAGGCTGAGGGAGGTAAATTTATATAGTCTGGAGAAAGCTCAAGGGGAGACACGATCAGAGTCTATAAATACCTGCAGCAATAGAAATGAAGGGAGAGAATTATTCACGGTCTCAGATGAAAGGAGGACAAAGAGCAATGGCCTGAAGCAAAGGAAGGAAAAGTTTGTGCTAGGTTTGGTCTGATGTGCAAGAGTTTCTAACCACTGAACATCTGAGGCACTGGCAGGAGTTCCCTAAAGATCTCAGGCGCCCCAGGAGCACGGCAGTACTAGAGGCATCTCCACTGCAGAGACCCCAGCACAACTGGTAGTGAGGAAAGGTAGTGAATAGCCTTGTGGGGGGCCAGGATAGATGGCCCACTGGTCTTAGCTAGCCTTCTCTCAATATATAGTGTGATCCTACAAAAACTGGGGAGAAAGGCAGGATTACCAGGTAACTCCAGGGTTCAAAAATATTGCCAGCTTGAAAAGTTCAAAAGTCTACAGTCAGATTCTTCAATGATGAGATTTACCCCAAATTGTGAGAGCTGGTGCCGCTAGCACTGGGGTGGGCAAAATGGCAGATCTAGCCAGCATCTGGACACCATTTCCCAGCAGCCCCTGCCCATTTTGCTGCAGCCAGTTTCCAAGGAGACCCCAGCAGTGGCGGGGCTGTGGCAGCATGTGATATGCCTGGGGTGTGTGAGCAACGGATCACAGTTCTGCCCCAGCTCAGACCATGCGGTCACTGCCGCAAGATCCAAGCCCCTGCCCCGGAGCAGCTCCCTGCCCATCCGTGTGCCCTGCCAGTGCTGCTGGGGCCAGTCTCCGTGGAAACCCAGCGTCACGCTATCACAACCCCACCGCTGCTGAGGTCTGCATGGAAACCGGGCACAGCAATGTGGGCTGGGGCTGCTGGGGAAAGGAGTCTGTCATAGGCCCAATGTGGCCCACAGGCCAGACTTTGCCCACCCCTGTGTTAGGAAACAGAGCCAGAGATGTCAGGGATTCTTGACACCACTGCAAAACCAAGAAGCCCGAAAGCTCAGGAAGTCTCTCCTCTATCTGAGCTGTCAGACTAGAAACCCTGAGTACCCCAGCTGGAGCCAGAGGTCTCAGATCTCGGCAGTTTCCTGCTTCAGAGCCAGGATGTGTGGCCTGGAAAGCCTGGGGCAGGCTTCAAGGGCCTGAATACCAGGGTTACACCCAGGCACAGATCCAGGGAACCCCCCGCAGCTGCTTTGTGAAACTGATATTCTTGTCAGCTTCACTGCTGCTTTTAACAGAGTTTAAAATAAAACAAGTGCCAGTTTCAGGGATCAGCCACAGGAACCAGGAAACTTCCAGTTCCTAGAATTAAAAAAAAAAATGGTTATAATCCAGTTTGAACTGAAACCATATTGTGGTAAAACAACATTACCTGAAAACCAGGCACCTGCTTTCCAGTCAGCCCTAGTGCCTGCTGCTTGTAGATGGGTAAAAAAGACATGAGACATATTAACCACAACTAGTAGGAGGCATCACCACAATAGTTCAGTAGGAGATTTTGCTAAAACATTCCAGTTTTTAGTTTTTCATTTAAATTCCCTATGGACTTTTTTTCCCCGCAAAATCATTTCTTTTTTTCATATATATATATTAGGGCTGTGAGAAGCTTCGGGTACTGATTCGATTCGGAGGAGATTCGGCCTGATTCGGTGGCCAAATCTCCAAATTTAAATTGAATCAGGGGACCAATTAAAATGTCTGAATCAATTTGAAGCTCTATGAATCGATTTGGAAAAGACTAGGAGAGCTTCAGCGATTTGGACAGTCCCCGCCTGCTGCAGCAGGGAGCTGGACCTGGACTCTGAGCTGGTAAATAGGGGGCGGGGGAGCTGGAGGAGGGCGGAGGGGACCATGGGGGGACCCCCACCAGGCCCCATCTCCTGCCTGTTCCCCCAGCCCCCCTGAGCACCCCCTGGCCCCCACCCACTCTCCCAGCCCTGTTAATAGCTGCCCTGCCCAGCCCCAGTTTCCTGGCTTTAAAAATAAAAAAAAAAAAAGCCCCATATTCACCAGTTGCTTCAGTGGCTATTGGGGCTGCTGGGGGCTCATGGCAAAGCCCCCACACACAGTGCAGGGTAGTGGGGATCACCCTCCACCCCACCTGGTACGAGCCGGGGAGGGG
>NW_005841989.1:1954915-1955338 GCF_000455745.1 Alligator sinensis
CCCCCCTACCCTGGCAGCAGCTGGTGACTGGGGTTTTTTGTTTTTTGGTTTTTTTGGGGGGGATGAGTGCAAGGGTTTTTTTTCAAAGAGCCAGGAGCTGGGGTGGGCGGGGTGGGAGAGCAGGCAGGGGATGGGGCCTGTGTGATTCAGAGATTTGGCTGATTCAGCAGCAGATGACTCGCCAAATCAGATTTGGCCAAATTGATTCAGGACAGTGATTCAAATCACAAATTGAATCACTGTCCCCCAAATCGGCCGAATCTGAATCCCAATCCAATTCCGAAGCGAACGCTAGCCACTTTGCACAGGCCTAATGTATTTATTTAGTTAGTTATTTTCAATTATCAGGGAGGAGAAAAACCCCGAACCTGTTTTCCAGGTGTCAAAAGCAGCAGCCTTCTCAGGCATACTGAACCGTCGGAA
>NW_005841989.1:1955369-1974239 GCF_000455745.1 Alligator sinensis
ACCCAGTGCAAGAGAATTTCCTCTAAGGCTGAGCAGAGCAGCACAGATTGCAGAGCCATCGAGTTCTTGGCTTGTCAGCTGAGTATGGCAGTAACTCCAAAGCACAACAGCGAGTTTGTAATGTGGGATTTGTGCCTCCTGGCCTAAATTATCACACACAGGAGCCATACAGCATATGTTAGATGGGAATAACTTTTTACCCTACTGATCCAGGCAGGAATTATCAATTGAATGATGTGTATTGAAAGGCTCTGCTGTGTCTTAGCAATACCTGGGGGCATCCAGTCTGTCAATCAATGCTAATGTTACTCGGAGATGTCAGAGAGGATGCAACTGGGAAACAAGAAAGAGAGTCCCTGTTTCTTTCAGAAGCTTCCTTCATCTTTTGGCATGCATTTCATCTATAGGTTTTGTTGGGCTTCTCTCAGCCACTCCGATTTTATCCTTTTTCCTGTAAGCCAGATCCGAAACTCACTGAAAGCAATGAAGAAAATTCCTTTGACTTCAGTAGAACTGAAGAAGAAATGGAATTTGAAAGTCTGTGGTAGGTTGTGCTGCAGCCTGAGTTTCCCAGTCTTGGTCTGGAATTTCTGGATAAAACCTTTTTTTAAAGAAAAATGTAAGTTCCTTCCAAATGATACATCCTAGAGGAAGTGCAGGCTTCTGGGATTTTTTTTTATTATTACAAATAGTTTTCATAATGTCAAAACATCCCCTTGTGACATTTTCTGAATTGAACATTTTACTTCTCCAGTTCAAAAGAACTTTGCATTGAAGAATTTTATTTATTTATTATTAATTTGTATAAAGACCAAAACCAAAGTGGGACATTTGGGTTGGTCTGAAACACATTTTTTTCCAATGTGGATATTCAGTTAGTGGAAAGCATGGAAACCAGCTCTGTTTCTGGGATTTTTTTTTTTTTATTAAAAATAGTTTTTATAATGTCAAACCATCTCCTTGTGACATTTTCTGAATCGAACATTTTACTTTTCCAGTTCAAAAGAACTTTGCATTTAAGAACTTTATTTATTTATTATTAATTTGTATAAAGGCCAAATCCAAAGTGGGACATTTGGGTTCATAGATTTCAGGGTCAGAAGGGACCTCAACAGATCATCGAGTCCGACCCCCTGCCTGGGCAGGAAAGGGTGCTGGAGTCAGATGACCCCAGCCACGTGTTTGTCCAGGTTGGTCTGAAACACATTTTTTTCCAATGTGGATATTCAGTTAGTGGAAAGCATGGAACCCAGCTCTGGTATACACTATTTGTATCATTACAAGAAAAGAGCAGCGCTCCAGCGTACAGGATAATGCATTTGAACTTGGGACCTGCTGCACTAGTAACCTGCTGTGTGATCTAGAGGAAGGGCCTTGCCTCTGCCTCTCCAGCTTGGACTGTAAGCAACTTGAGGTTGAGAGAGCTGCCCAGCAAGTGTTTGTGAAGCACCCAACACCAGGGGTGCTGGTTCTGGCTTGTCCTACTGTCATATACACAAGAGAAATGCACCCACAGGATTCCTCCTAGCGCCTTCTCCAAGTCCTGTTGAATTCAATCTTTCCTACACACCAGGCTGCATCACACCATCAGCTTTAAGGCATGAATGCCTCATGCCTTCCCTCACAGCTGTGCCAAGTAGGCATCTTGTATGCAACAGACCCAGAATTCCTTGAATGGTTTAATAAAACAGACTGAGAGGAATTTGGGTTTATGGCTTGACAACTAGTTCCCCTTGGACAGGAGTGTTTGCCTCCACTGGGTGACAATGTTTTAAGCCTGTAGCCCTAGGCACTGCAGCTCATTGCTAGTCATCTCTCCAATGAATAATACACAGGCTAGAATATCTCTGTGCATACATCTTCCTTTCCTATAGGGGAATTTAATGTTATCTTTGGGCATCCTGCTCCTGAGATGAAGAGATTACTTCAAACCTGCAGCCCACAAGCATAGCCATTGGTTTCAAACGCCATTAAGTTTCATTATAACAAATAAACACTGCAATGACATTTATAAGTTACCGGAGAGCACAGAAACACAAATATGAAGCAGATAAACTGCATTTGATCCAAATAATTACTGCAGGCAATATCGAGCTTAGTCTGAGCTGGCAGCCGGGTGCCGAGTAATTTATAGGATTCCGTAGGGCAGTGTGTTGCACATTGCTTTTTTTAAATTATGATGATGATTGTGTCTCTCTCTAAGGCCTAAATAGGTTAAGTTAGTGCCCTGCTGAAGGCAGGAAGCTTTTGCTGAAGATGAAAACAGTGCCAGCACCAGCTGAAAATACTACCGTGATAACTAGTCCTTGACCAAAATTGGGATTTCAAAACCCAGCCCCCTTTCTGTTTTCTGAGATGGAGGTACCTCCTCCTCCTGTCTGACCCTTTTCCAGGAGCTCTAGTCCCTGAAAGGACTGGCATTCAAGTTCAGCCATAGCTGCAATGTCTCAAAAAAATCCATTGTTTGTGTAGATTTTTGTCCCAAGCTGTCAGGGAACAGTGGGTTTAATGAAGCTTCCAGATGGTCATAAACTGATGGAGAATAGGATTTAGGTTAGAAATCAGAAGGCAATATTTTTCAGTTCGGGTGGCCAAAATCTGAAACCAACTTCCCAGGGAAGTGGTCCTTGCCCCTACCTTGGGCAAATTCAAGAGGAGGTTGGATGATCCCCTCTCTGGGGTCTTGTGAACCCAGCATTCATTCCTGCCTGTGGCAGGGGGTCAGGCTAGATGATCTGTTCAGGTCCCTCCTGACCCTAGGTACTATGAAACTATGGTAGAAATGACTCTGAAGGATTTCCACCATTTGCTTCTAATTCAAACGTGGAACCAAATCCCAGACGCCCCCGCATCTTGATCTGAACCCCAGTTGCTCAGCCCAGGATCAAATTCCAAAGTTAACCCATAATAAAAAACAAGATTAAAAACATTAAATTTATGTGTGTATATATATATATATTTTATTTTATTTTTTAAACATGGCTTTCTCAGATCGGAAAGTTTGCATGAACTTTGCTCCTCACTTTTGGGGACCCAGAGGTGTCCTGTCCATTAGGGAGCCACCAGTGTGCCTTTCTGAGCTTGTCACTGTACAGCTCAGAAAGTATGGCCTGCAGGCATGTTGGCTGAAGCCAGCAGGGATTCAGAAGTACTTGGGTTTATTTATGCCTCTAATTACCTGCCTGTTAGCCCAGCATGCCAGAATCCACTAATGTCTTTTTGGGTTTGGATTTCACACACACAACCCAGTGAGGACCACTGAAAGGAGCTGCCAAATCTCATGTTTAAATACACTTAATCCCCTTTCTGGGGTAAACCTTCTATTTTTCAACCTGGCCTAGTGGAATCATCATGTACTTTAAGAGCAGTGAAACTGGCCATTTTACAGGGTGTCATAGCATCACATGTTGTTAGGATCCTTACTGGGGACAACCACCCGTGGGTTCTAGGCATGCAGCAGGATGCCACTGTTGTCGGTACTGTCATGCAACAGCCTTCACAGTGCCCCTTTGCCTCACAGGAAAGGATCATATCCCTGAGAAGTGCACTTCCTTCCCTTCTATTCAGATCAGTGACTAAATCCCGGTTTCATTTCTCTATGATCACCGGACAGACCTCTGAAAAACTGGGAGAGCACTGGACTCAAAGGAGTGTGTAGAGTTTTGGGTTCAAATCCTGACTCAGTCATATATACCTTAAGCAAGTTCCTTAATGCATCTGGTCCAATTAGAGTTAATACCCCCCAATCTCACAGGTCAGGGCATCAAGATAAAATGCAGTAATCATATGTGCCAGGGTGATGAGAGCTATATAAATACATCTCATGTGAGTCATAAACTTAGTCATCTAAAAAGAAGTGCCCCGAACTCTGGGAAATTCTGAGTTGGAGCTGATGTCTTATGATTCCAGCACCCTACTACTGGACCAGAAGTTGCTGATTTTCTCCAAGCAAAATCTGCTATAAATGCAAGTGAGAGCAGAATCAGACCCAATAACCTTTTAATTTGCACTGCCAAATAAAGGAAGGGGGAGGGGGTAAGAAGAAGAAAAAACAGGCTTCTGTCAGTGTCCTGCAAGTTCAAGCATTGCCAGAGATCAGTGAACTGAGCATAGATGCAAACATTCCCTCTCTATAGCTATCTCTTCAAGAGTGAGCACATGAGCAAATTACCATGAGGTAAACTAGGGCATGAAATCAGCTACACTATGCCCATGTGCATACTCCTATGACGTGGTAACTCCTCTATGAAAGCAAGGTAACTTCTCTTGCATTTACCGCTGAGCAAGTACACAGAAGCAGGAAGTTAATATGAAGTAGTGGATGCTCTTCAAGTTCACACTCTTGCTTGCCTAATGGTAGTTAGTTTATGCCAGTGATGTCCAGCCTTCTGGCCTCATGGGCCAGATGAGTGGCATAGGGTTGGTAGCTAGGCTGGATCCTGTGAGGGGTCGGCCTGTGGGGTTAGTCTGTGGGTCCAATCCTGCATGCCCAGATCCAGCTATGTGCTAATCTAGTTCCATATGCCCAGAGCCAGCTGCACACCAAGTCAATTCTGCATGCCTGGATCCAGCTATACAATGGCCCAGTCCCACACACTTAGATCTGGCTGCATGCCATTGCAATCTGGTGCACAGGGCCACACTATCCAGTCTACAGGGCTCCTCATGGGCCCAGAAATTTGGCAGCGAGGAAGAAGACATTAATGCTGTCACTGCTCCCCTACCACCAAATTTCCAGACCTTTGAGGAGCCCCATGGACTGGATACTGCAGCTCTGCTGACCACATCTGGCCCAGGGGCCAGGGATTGAGCACCTCTGGTCTGTACACTTCTGTCAGACTCTTAAGGAATTCTTGGTCTCTTGAGTGAACAAAGAGAGGTAGCTAGCCATGTTTGTCTGTAAGTCAGGTAGAAGGCAGGGCAAGGTGGTATCTTATCTGGTTCTGAGAGGCATGAGATTTCATGGGTAACCATTTATGTGTTAAGTATGGTGTTAATAGACTATGGAGTCTTATCCCATTACCAGGCTGGACTAGGTTTTATAACTTCTGTGTCACTCAATGGGTTAAATACTTTGTATACCTCTATTGACCTATTTAATTTACCTTCTCCACTCAGCAGTGCCGCCTCCCTCTATCTTTTGCACGTCAATTCCCTTCTGTTTAGAACAGGGGTGGGCAAAATATGGCCCATGGTCTGCATCCGGTCTGCCAGGCCATGCTATCTGGCCTGTGGGCCCCTTGGAGAAAATTTTAGAAAATTAGTTTTTATCTGCCCCTGGCTGCCTGTCAAAGATGACAGGCACCAGCAGCAGCAGGACCAAGGGGGAGTTGACCACAGGACCCAGCAGCTGAACAGCAAGGTCCACCCATCTTCACCAGAAATTGGGATTTCTGGTCCCAGTATGGTGGCCGGGGGATGGGGCAACTGTCAAGGGACAGGGCTACCCATGCGGCCCTCGACAGCTCACGAAAGCTCAGCAAGCAGCCCTCCAGCCAAAGTAATTGCCCGCCCCTGATTTACGATATAAGATCTCTGGGCAGACTGTCTTTTACTTTCTGTTAGTAGCTTCCAGCACAATCTCAGCCAGGGCTGCTAGAAGTTACTGAAATAATATCTAATAGAAATAACTAGGTCTATGTTGTGTCAGGGTTGATAGTAGTCTTAGGTAGAGTTTAGATTATGGTTTGTATGGGATGGTTTGGATAGGGATAATCCTGCCTCAGGCAGAAGGTTGGACTAGATGACCTCAGGAGGTCCCTTCCAGCTCCACTTCTTTTTGACTTGTTAAAACTTATGCTGTGAGCTGCACAAATGTTGATAGGTTTTAGCGCCAGCTCAAGTTTGGAGAAGTCACACTACAGGCCATCAGGGGCCTGGAGGAGTGAAAAGGAAGAATCCCTCCTCCCCCTTCCATTTTGGGCTCCTCCCCTGCTCTCTGGGGCTCCCCCCTGTCTCCCCTGCTTCCTGCTGGCCCTCCCCCTGCCCTCAGGGCATTATTTATTCAGACTGTTCATGCTGTCTGTCCCAGGGGAGCAGGCAGGGAAGGGTTAACCTGCCTGACCCCACAGGTGTTGCAGGGTTGCTGCTCTTCTGACCCAGAGAGCAACAGCTGCAGCAGCACAGCTGGGCGGGCAGGTTAACCCTTCCCTGCCTGCTCCTCAGGATAGACAGTGTGGACACCCGCAAGTAAGCAGGGGGTGTGGTGGGAGGCAGTAAATAGGTATCTGGGATTCTGGGGAGGAAGGAAGGGGCAATGGGCCTGATCTAGGCCAGTGGGGAGGGGAGTCTGGTGGGGTGTTCAAATTAAGGTGAACACTCCCTGGCTGCACCTTAGTGTAACATGAGCTGGAGTGGCATCACTTTAAACCGCCTAACGAGTGCTTAGAACCAGTTTCAGGCATTAATGTGTAAACAGTCCAGGGGTTAAGAGTTCCAGCAGCTGCCCAAAATTACCATGTAACAAGGCCCTTACGCATTATATTTTAAGATTCTCAAATGTTGATTGGTGTTCGTGCTAGTTCAGGTTTAGAGTAGTTATACGTTCAAACTAAAAACCTTCTCTGACTATCCCCAGCCTGCATAGATGTGACGTGCCACTAGAGGGCTGGTGAGCCAGGACAGGCTTCTATTCCTGCTCTAGGTGGGAGTGGGCTAGAGAGATGGTTGGAGAGAGAGGTTGGTGAGGGCAAGAGCATGAGGCTGGAAGTGGGGGTTTTAATGATGAGGACTGGGCAGTGAAATGTGAGTTGGAGAGGCAATGAGTATGAATGGTAGCTGAGGCCTGGTGGTGAAATTAAGGAAGTCAGCCACTGAAGCCACTAAAGGATATAATAAAAAGAAATTTAAAAAAATAAGAAAAAAAAAGTAAGCAAAATTAAAGAAAGTCTCATATTTTATAATTTGGGATTGGGTTTGAGATTGGGCAGTCCCAGCTCACCGGGATACTACCCCTCCCCTGGGAAGGAAGCCCCAGCTCACTGGGACCCCAATTTGGCCTCCTACTTTGGTCTCCCCTCCACTCCCCCAGCCTTCTCAGACCAGTCTATGCCCCTTTGAGCTGCCCAGACAGGTCACATCCCCAGGGGGTGGGAGGAGAAGTTAGTTGGCTTGGTGTTAGTATCCCACCCTGGACAGTAGAGTTCAGGAGGTGGAAAATTTATCCATGCAGAACAGGAGGGTAGGGAAAGGGGACACTACATCTTGGGATGCTGGAGGACTGAAACTTGGGTGGTTTATCTTTGGAGAGAGGCCACACATTCATGGAACACGAGCTTTGTAACACACATCAGAGAGAAACTTGCCTTGGTGTGGTATCAATTTAAGACACCTAAAGGGTGCTTAAAGCTAGTTTACACATCTTAATGGGTGGACAGTCCAGGGGTTAAGAACTCCCTGAGCTGCTTAAAATTAATGTGTAACAAAGCCCTAAATTGAAGCATGGATGGAGCCAGGTGGGCCTTGCTGCTCAGCTGCTGGGTCCTGCCGCCAACTCCCCATGGGTCCTGCTGCTGCTGGCACCTTTCCTCTTTGACAGGCAGCCAGGGGCAGATAAAAATTAATTTTCTAAAATTTTTAGGGGCCCCATAGGCTGGATAGAATGTCCTAGCTGGCCTGATGTGGCCCAGATTTTGCCCACCCCTGTCTTAAATAGACAAAGCAGATCTTGCTGTCACCAGCCCCAGATGGGGAGCAGAGTCAAGGTCACTTGCCCACATAGAAGCCTGTAGCAGACAGGGGAACTGAACTCTGATCCCAGCTCATAGACTAATACCTTGGTTGCAAAGCCATTGCTTAACGCTAAACGGAGCTTCCTGTAAGGCTATCTTGATGATTCATCCCACCTTTCTGCTCATCTGACCTTTCTTCCACATGCCTGTCTTTCTTTTGGTGCTTTGCATATTGTGGTGACTTAATTTCAGGGTTAAACTGAATTATTCCAAAGAACAGCCTGAGCATAAAGCCTGCATTAAAAAAAAGCACATATTTACAATCATTTCTGCTTGGCAGAATCAAAACAAACAATGATTACAGCAGAAATCTGTTAATTCTCACTTCACTTAATCCTCAAACCTGATAATATACATGCACAACCTGAAGAAATATCACCTTGCTTCTCAGCATGGGCTAACACCAGGGTGCTGTACTGAGTTCCCAGGTTTGTGAGGTTTCTTTGCCTTTGTAACAGTGTAAGTAATCTGTCCAGGGGTCCCCTAGAAATAACACAATTTACACCATGGCAAATTATAGCCTCCCAATTTGAAGTGCAATATCAAGATAAGATATTGTATCCTCCTGCGTGGGAAGTATGGCTTAGGGTGCCTTATTACCAATATGGGTTTGATGATACATGCACTCCAGCAGTTCTGCTTACAACAGAAGCAGGTGCTGTTACATATATGATATTATGGCCCTATACAGAGGGTGCATCTACACGTGTTACTATGGTGATGTTGTTACTGCACTGTGATTTAATACTTCCAAAGGAAGTAACAGCCCATACTATGCTGTATGTATGGTGCACAGTTATTTTTAGCAGCTACTTTGCTGTAGCAGTGTGCTATACCAGGGAGCACATTGCTATGGCAAAGTAGCTGCTGGTCAGGCATGGATGTCTGCGGATGCTATGTCACTGTACTGCGTTGTTACCACATTGTTGTCTTAAGTGACCTGGCTGCTGTTTCGAGCCCTGCCATGGATTCCCTCTGAGTCCTTGATCAAGTTACTTAGTCTGCCTTTGCCTAAATTCCTGCTCTGTAAAATGGGGAAATGGGTATGTTCATGCTTTGCAGAGGTCTGGTGAGGATACATGCACATGGGAGGCTCAGCTATTCTGGTGACAATACGGGTGTAAAACTTAGAACTGATCAGAAAAAGTTCTAAGAAAAGATTATGTTGGGATTTCCTATGTTTGTGTAACTAAACTTTGGGTTTGTTCTACGGCACATGAGTAATACTTAAAGGACTGTGGCATGCAGGGCTGAGACTAGGTGGTTTACTCATTTCTTTTATTTTAATTGGTAAGAAATGTGTGATTCAGCAGAATAGAAAGGTTTCACAGACACGTGGATGGACCAGAGTTTAAATGCAACCAGGCAAGGTCCCAGTGGACTGGCTCACCCACCTTGTGCCCTCATAGCTCACCTGCCCTGAACCTAAGCAGATGGGTGTCTAGGAGCCTGAAACTCCAGGTGGTTCAGACTTCCAACCCAGCTGGCTTCCTGAGCTGCTTTAAGTGTCAGGTAGCTGCAGCAGAACACCAAGCAGGCCGCCACAGAGCTGAGACTATCAAGACTTCCAGGTTGCCTGGCTTCTCTTCAGATGGACTGAAGAGGATGTGGATGTCTGGAAGCCTAGGTTGAGTCAGGAGCCTCAACGTGTAGGAGCTAATAATGCCATGGTATGAGAACCCTAGGAGATAGAATGTTACCTTTTATAAAAGTGCAATTCTTTTTCAGTATTTTTAACAGAAAATGTCTTATTCTTTTGGTTAAATTGAAGCCAAAGTAGAAAGATTTCAAAATCTCAAAATCTTGTGTGAAACAGACCTACCCCTCTTCACCCTGCTCTAATAACCATGCCCAAAAGCTAGCAGTCTTCAACCTTGTCTTTTGCCCCACACTTATTGCTCTTTCATACATGAATGAATTCTGAGGACATGATACCATGCTGGGTGGGCTACACCAGCCTGACTCCCACACTCAGATGTTAGGCCACAAGGTCTTAAGCCTGCTCAAGGCCTCAGGACAGCCAGGAATTAACACTTGCCTCTTGAGAAGAGAAGAGCCCTTTAGACCCAACTTCCCTGGGAAAAAAGTAGTCACACCATGATGGGAACATCTCCTGAGGCTCATGGGAAAGCATGGGCTAAAGCTGTCTGTTAGGTCTGTGTGAAACAACACCATTCCGTTTCAACTTGTTTCAGTGGAACAGCATTTTGTTTCGATTTGAAACAACTGTTCTGTTTTGTTTCGCCAAAACAGTTTCACTGTTTTGACACTGTTTCAATGTTTTGCCCATTAGCTATAATGGGGAAGCTCAAAACAGCCTATAACTTTGTCATTTCTGATCTGATCTGGATGGCATATGCAGGAATGGTAGCCCCTTCTGAGGGCATAAAGCTTGCCAAGTTTCAAGGAGATCGGTACAGGGGGTTTGGGGAAACTGTACCTTGAAGTCTTGAAAGCAAAACTCATGTCACGTGTGTGTGTTAAGCCACAGCAGGGTCAAAACTGCAGGGATGGTAGCCCCTGGTGAGGCCACAAAGCTTGCCAAGTTTCAAGGAGATCGGTGCAGGGGGTTTGGGGAACTGCACCTCAAGCTGCGGACAAGCAAAACTCATGCCATGGGTGACACTGCGTGTTTTAAGGCTCAGCGGGGTGAAAGCTGCAGGCCTGCTAGCCCCTGCTGAGGCCACGATACCTGACAGCTGTCAAGGAGATCGGTGCAGGTGTTCTGGGTTCTGGGGCCCTGCACCTCTGGCTGCTGACAGGCAAAACTGGAACACACAGCTCAGTAACTGACACCAAGGCAGAAAGCAGGGCAGTTCAAACAATGCTGCCTTTTATGCAGTTTTTCCATCACTCCCCCAGAGCACTGAGATGGGAAGGGACCTCAGAAAAGGATGGCAGTCACTGGCCAGCAACACAGTCAGTAATGAAAGCAGTCCTTCCCCTCCCTTCACCCCTCTTCCCCCTCCCTCTCCTTACTTTAGATTCTGTTTCCCTGCAGGCAAGCCCAGCTTGAGCTTCGAAACGAAACATTTTAAAAATTTCAAACCATTTTGACTTGTCTCATTTTGTTTCGAGGCTGTTTTGAAGCTCTCTGTTTCATTTCAATTTCGCTGTTTCAAGCTCGAATCAAGTCGGAACAGTGTGGAAATGAAACTGCTGGCAAAATTTTGTACAGCCCTACTGTCTGTGTCTTGTGGATAAACAAAAAAGGGAATCCAGGAAAGTTAATCACATTCATTTAATCAGCACATTCAAGGGAAGCCATCTCTATTATTTTGGGGGAGAATAGGATTTGGTGACCGTATAAGTCTCCCAGAAGTTTCTATAGCAGGGGTGGGCAAAATGGCAGATCCAACCAGGGGCTGAACTCCATTTCCCAGCAGCCGCAGACTGTGTGGCTGGGGTCATTTTCCATGTAGACCTCAGCAGCAACTGCACTGTGATAGCATGGGGCAGGGTTTCCGTGACCAGTGCTGGCAGGGCATGCAACAGGGTGGGGAGCTGCTCTGGGACCAGGCTAGGATCTTGCAGTGGTGACAGCATGATCTGGAGCCAGGGAAGAGTTGCAGTCTGCAGCCTGCATGTTCCAGGCAGGTGCATGCAGACAGTGGGTTGCGGCTCTGCCCCAGCTCCTCACAACGGTGACAGCATGGTCCAGAGCCAGGGCAGAGCTGTGACCTGCTGCCTGCCCTGAGCATGCACGCTGTAGATCGCAGCTCTTCCCTGGCTCTGGACCATGCCATTACCACTACAAGATCCCAGCCCAGCCCCAGACCAACTCTGCGCCCCTGCCAGCATGACTGGGGCCGGTCTCCACAGAAACCCTGCCTCCAAACTGTCACAGTGTGGCTACTGCTGGGGTCTCCAAGGAAACTGGCCCCGCCATGCAGGCAGGGACTGCTGGGAAATTGAGCCAACTGTCAGCCAGATCTGGTCTGTGGGGCCGGACTTTGCCTGCCCCTGTGCTATAGAATGAACTTGAAGCTGAGAGCCTCTGCCCAGAGTTTCCAGGTCTTGATTTATAAGCCACAAACCCTTAACACTGTAGTGAGAGTGTCTGTAGTCAAAAGACGAGTGGCTGACTTCACTGGAGTTACTGAAGCAGCACATGCTTTGACACTGGTTCCCAAGTGAGCCTTGCAGCCTGGGCATTGTGGAACCCTGCCAGAATGGCTGCACTTTGACAGAGCAGCAAATGGTAATTTATTAGTCTGGGAGAGGTTTTTTACAAGTGCTGATGGCAAAATATTTCTTAAAGTCATTGTCAATTTCCAATTGGAGATAGGGCTGCTGGCTGAATCGATGTGAGAAAATCTCTTCCTTTCTGCTAATGAGACAGAAGCATCTCCTGTCTCAGGTAGGGGATGCTGATCAGCCAGATGCACAGGATTTATAGTGCCTTTGTAGTCATCCTAGGTACCTGCAGTACCATTGCTTTTCATTACTGGCACAACAGGCTTGGCCCATGTTCGCCAGGCAACCTTGGAAGAAGGAATTTAGCTTGCTAGCAATGCACTGTTCAGAGAAGCCTGTGTCTTCCTGGAAAAAGCATCTCATTGCCTTCTTGCCAGCACCTGGGATCCTTGATGGGGTTGTGACAATTTGTGAGCCCCGTGAGCTGTGATTCATCTGTGATATCTCCCACAAACCAAGAACCCTTGAAGTTGGAAGCTACAAGTCAAAGTGTAACTGCAGTCAGAAATGCTGCTTTCTGCAAATACAGCCACTCCTGAACTTCCATCTCAACTCACCATGTGTCTTTCAGGCCTATAGCATCCACTCATAATTTAGTCTATACAAGCACTCAGAGAACACCCAAGTGAGATAAGGACTCTTTGGTTCATAGATTGCAGTCCAGGGGTGGGCAATTATTTCAGGTGGAGGGCCGCTTACTGAATTTTGGCAAGCCACCATTGAGAGGCTATGGGACCTGAACCTGTTCAGCCTTCACAAGAGAAGGCTGAGGGGGGACCTTGTGGCCGTCTATAAACTCACTAGGGGGGACCAGAAGGGTTTGGGGGAGACCTTGTTTCCCCTAGCGCCCCCCGGGATAACGAGGAATAACGGCCACAAGTTGTTGGAAAGTAGATTTAGATTAGACATCCGTAAGAACTACTTCACAGTTAGGGCGGCTAGGATCTGGAACCAACTTCCAAGGGAAGGGGTGCTGGCTCCTACTCTGGGGGTCTTTAAGAAGTGGCTCATTGCCTCCCTGGCTGGGGTCATTTGAGCCCAGTTTTCTTCCTGCACAGGCAGGGGGTCAGACCTGAAGATCTACAAGGTCCCTTCCGACCCTACTTCTATGATTCTATGATCAAGGGCCACATGACAGGTAGCCAGGGGCAGATGAATATTAATTTTCTAAATATTTTATGGGCTCCGCAGGCTGGATAGAATGGGCTGGCGGGGCCCACCCAGCCCATGGGCCGCATTTTGCCCACCTCTGGTCCAGGGTCATGTCTGCAACACAGAGACATGGTTGCACCTGAGCCATGAGCAAGTTTAAACCCAGATAGCTGAAGCATCAATATGTGGGCTTCAGCACAGTCTATACAAGTCTGTCTGGACCCCAGGTTAGCACACAGATGACTAGCCTATGTTGAATTCCATACTGCCACCGCTACACCAAACCAGCTAGAATCTAGCTGCTACATAAATTAGGCAGCTGCGTAGGCATGGCTCTGTGTTGAAACTGCAGCTCTAATTGCAGTGAGCCCACACCCTCACTAGCCAAGACAGAGCAAAGGAAGGACTCGTGTCCCCGTTATACAGATGGAGCATGGAGAACAGCTGTTGTGACTTCTGAAAAATAGAGTAATGGGACAGCAAGGACTAGCCCTTAACCCTATGACTGGGGCATAGCTTGAGCTTCCATGCTGAATTCAAGATGAGAATGCCACCTAAGGCATGCACACTAGGTCAAAGTACATTTGGTTTTGGCATGGAAGCAGGAGAGGAAAAGGTTCCCATCCATCCTGTACTCAATGCCAGTGCCATATGGCAGATGGTCATGGATGAGCATCTTGATGACCACAAGAAAGATGGAAAACAAGATTGGTGAGATCATGCAGCCCTGTTTGATGCCACTTTGAATGGCAAAAGGCTCTTTAGTGGAGCTACTGCATAGGATGGTGGCAGCCATCTGGTCATGAAGGAGTCTTAGGACAGTGATAACTTTCCCTGGGTAGCCAAACATTAATAAGATCTTCCATGGAGCCTCACAGTTAGCAGAGTCAAAGGCTTTGGTCAAATCAATAAAAGCCATATACAGGTCCTGGTGTTGTTTGCGGCATTTTTCCTGGATCTGCCAGGCCACAAAAACCATGCCCAGGGTGCCTCTCAATGATCTGAAGCCACACTGAAACTCAGGAAGGATTTCTTCAGCAAGAGGGAGCCTTTGGTTCAGTAAATTCAAGCAAGGATCTTTCCAGGTGTGTCTACTGTAGCTCATCACTACAGTAACGTAGCGTGAGCAAGCACATAAAACGAAACTGACACCACGTTGCCATAGCAATGAGCTACATTGCTGTAGGATCTAAAAATAATTGTGTGCCACCAGGACTGCACAATACCAGTGGGTAATGCACGGTCATTTAGTACTTGCTTCAGCAAGTACTAAGTGACTGTGCAGTACCAAATGCACAGTCAGGGGCATGTGTAGATGCACCCAGTATATGGAACTTGTTGGTCATAGTTTCCCCACCAACTTTGAAGACCTTAGCTGATATGCCATTGGGGCTAGATGTTTTCTTGTTCTCCATCTGTCTTATCACTTGGTGAATGTCTTAAGAGATTGGTAGAATGGCAAGTGCTTCCCTTATTGGATGCTGTGGGATGGAGTCAATGATTTAATCAGTCACCATTGATTCTCGGTTCAGAAGCTTTAGGTAGTGCTTTTTTCCAGCAGTTTTTAATGGACTTGTTGTCTTTGAGGAGCGTACTGCCGTCTTCAGATCTAAGTAGGGTGAATCCGCAAGAGCTTGGTCCATACATAGCCTTGATTACACTGAAGAGGCTCTGCATGTCATAATTGTCATCAAATTGTTGGATTTCTTTCACCTTCTCTTCCCACAATTTGTTTTTGATTTCTCGAATTTTCCTCTGGGCTTCAGCTTTAATCTGTCAAAAAGTTCCCTGCTTCTGACTGGATATACGATGGTTTTACCAGTCACAAAAAACTTTTCTCTTCCAATTGAGAAGGGCTTTGATCTCAGTGGTTTTTTTCATCCAGCCAGTCCTGATTGTGCTGGGTGATAAAGCAATTGATTCTGTGCAAGCCTCATGGATGGACTGTTTTAGAGCTCACCAATCTTCCTCAACACAAGTGCTATAATTTTCAGTCTTAAGATTGATGAGTTTCTTACTGAGATGTGTTTGCAGGGCTTCATGGTGTCTAGGGGTTGAAAGGTATTAGATGTTACTGTCTTCAGGCTGCTTTGTAGAACTTCAGTCCACCGATGACTGTGCTGTCATTGCATGTACTGAGGAAGACCTACAAACAGCCCTTAACTGCTTCTGTCAAGCACGCCAGTGCCTGGGACTGACCCTTAACATCAGAAAAATAAAGGTGCTTCTCCAGCCTGCTCCAGGCCAATCAACACCACCAACTCTCTGGCAAAGATCCTCATTCATGGAAAAGAGCTGGAGAATGTTGAACACTTTGCATACCTCGGCAACTCTCTCTCAATGAAGGCCAACATAGGTGAAGAGTTCCCATGGCCCAGTCCCATCATTGACTCACCCGTCTAAGATAGTCCACCCACCTGACTCTTCTGCCATGCCTTTGTTGGAAATAGATAGTTGTTTCTAGAAGGGAGGCTGCCTATTTACTGCCTGATGCCAAGGGCATAATACATGGTTCCGACCTTCCCTTTACTGTGTCCCAAACCTCAGAGATGGCATCCAAAAATCACTTCCAATTCTCCCAGCCCCTTAGCTGGGCTGCATTTGGCCTCCAGCCCATACTTGGCCTCAGGTGTCCACAGACATTCCTGGGCCTCTCCACCCCCTTCACTGGGGTCACTACTCTAGTTAGCCTATGTGCAGTCCTTCAGGCCCCCTACTTTACACGGCCTCCGGCTTTCACTCCACCCCTCACTAGGGCCACTGCTCCACCCCTCACTGGGCTCCTGGGCTTTATACCCCTTGGGCCTCAGTTTCCCTCTTTAGTGAACCTTGGCCCAGTTGCACTCAATGGGCCTGGACCCTGCCTCAGGCCTCACTCAGCAGACCTGGTCCCTGTGCTTTTCTATCGGGGTGTGCTCCCCTAGCCTTTCCCCTCCACCGGGTACTCACAAGGAAGCAGGGGCTGAGGCTTTCTGGTGCCCCATATTTGCCTTTTACTAGGGAGGCACATGTGTGGCATTTCCTGGAGACTGCCCCACCACAGGCAGACCCACCACACTGTCCAACCCCAGCAGGGTGCAGTTTCAGGTCTCACCTAGGACCAGGAACCTCCTCCATCCCCATAGTTCCTACCCTGCCCTCCAGATGTTGTGGTAGCAACAGTACTCAGACCAGGTGACATTCATCCTTTGGCTCCCCAGTTGCAACTGGCAACTCTGCTCCTTGGGTCTGGTCTTATACCCTGGCTGCCCAGCCCTCCTCCAATCAGGTGGCCTCCTGGCTGCCATGTGACCACCTGATTGTCTCTGCTCTCCGTGCCTGCTAAAGCCCCTTAAAGTGACAGGCACCAAAGGTGCCCTGCCACACAGCACAGGTTCCAATGTGCCAGCTCAGCCTTTGGAAGGCTGAATCACCTTGTGTTCAATAATCGCAACATCAGGACTCGAAAAAAGCTCCTACTATACAAGGCTGTGTTAATATCAGCTCTTCTCTATGACTGTGAAGCTTGGGTGACCTACGGAGACCACCTGAAAAGCCTGGAATGCCATCACAAGCACTATCTCCAGAAGATCCTTGGCATAAAGTAAGAGGATCATTGCACAAATGCCAGTGTCCTCACTGACGCTAACACAACTAGTGTGGAAGCGTTGATTATTCAACATCAGTTGTGATGGACAGGGCATTGTGTACGTATGGTTAGAACAATTGCTATACTCCCAACTCAGACAAGGACAGAGGATATGCAGGGGCCAGAGGAAATACTTCAAGGACACCCTCAAGGCCAGCATTAAGAAGTGTGGCATAGATACCACAAATTGGGAAAAACTAGCCCAGGACAGGATTACATGGTTACGCCTCATGAGAGAAGGCACATCTTACTTTGAAGAAAATCATCTCACCCTGGAGGCAGGAAAATGACAGAAATGGAAAGAAAGGAAGCAAAACCAAGAAATCTGTGGTCTGACCCTCCCTTTAACCACTACCTGTGATGGTTGCCAGAATGTCTGGGACTCTAGGATTGGCTGCCTTAGTCATCAACAGACTAATTTGCAACCCTTTAATTGACCCATGGGAGTGATCATCCTCAGCCATGAGAGATGGCTGATGTACATATGACACACGTTAGGAACAGGTGTGAATACCAAGTAACAATGACCATTACCTGGAAGCTAGATTTTCAGCCTCCTTCTCTGAATATGCAGGGGTTTTTTAGTCCAACCCCTGCACTGACTTGAACGTTGCTTTAGGGGAACAGTTTTATTTTCCTATTTCCTGTGCAGCACATTATCTTGTTTTCTAGCAGTGCAGATACAAGGAGAACAGGCATTTAATCTCACAAGAGGTAATTCTCAGAGCCTGTGCTGCAAGGATGCTGGCAATAAATATCCCATGGTAAGTGTACTCTTACACCTTTCCCAATTGGTAGCTAATAACAGAGCAGGCGATGACATTTAAGCCCTTTCTGCATGGCTGATCAAACTACTCACAGTGGCTTTGAAATCAGTGCTGGGATTTCATGAAGGTATCAAAGCAAGTGGAGGACTTGATAGTTCAGATCTCTTGCCTGTGTGACTAATAGACAAAAAGATTTCTAAAAGGTCTAATATCTTATTCAAAATTTCCCTTTCTCATATCTGGAACTACTTAACAGACACAGTGGGATGCTGATGTTTCTTCTACAAGCTGCATTATGGAAATGTCTGCCATTTTTGTGATATGAGCTCATCAGCTCTTTCAAAAGAAGTCGGCTTGGGCTGGGTGAGTACTTGGATGGGAGACACAGGGGCAGGATGAAGCGATCCTGTTCTGTCTGAGTTGGTACCCAAGCTAAAGGCTGTTGTGTTGCCGTCTTTGGAACGCAGCCAAGGTCTTGGTTATCGGTGGCACTTTTCACTGAGTTTGCAGGACTGTCAGTCTGCTCATATTACACTCTGCCTCTTTAATTCCCCTTGGACTTAAGTGGATACAGTATTCTTCCCATCCTAGGAGCTGTTAACTGCTTGCTTCCTG
Source organism: Alligator sinensis (assembly GCF_000455745.1). NCBI lineage: Eukaryota > Metazoa > Chordata > Crocodylia > Alligatoridae > Alligator > Alligator sinensis. The sequence goes on from NW_005841989.1 coordinate 1,973,459, forward strand.
GATTACAGTAATGGGAAAATGGATCTCTTCTCTACTGAGGTCCATAAACAACAAAAGAGAGAGTACATGGTAAAGCATCTGATTTCACCAGATGTGCTGGGTAGGATGGACACAGCACAGCACCTGGCATGCATGGAGCTGCAGCTTGGTAAAGTGAGATTTCTGCTTCCTGTGAGTTTGGGCATGGCCTGATGAAAGCAACTCCTGTTTCCCATTTGGGACTTTGTGCTCAGTTTCCCGTTCCTTTTTCACTGGTCAATTGTGAAGTAATTTACATGCCTCTGGGCGTGTCCACACAAGACTCTAATTGCACAGTAGCTGAATAATACTGTGCAGTAGTGCGTCACAGCACCAACAGTGCTAATACAGTACTGTGCAGTAGGTCTGTGTGAAGTGGCTAGTATTTGCTTTGGATTTGGATTCAGCCGATTTGGGGGACAGTTATTCAATTCAGTGATTTGAATCACTGTCCTGAATCAATTCAACTGAATCTGATTCAGAGATTCAGCCACAGCTGAATCTCCGAATTAGCCCCATCCCCCACCCACTCTCAATGGCTGCCCCGCCCAGCCCAGCTTCCAACCCTTTAAAAAAAAAGAAAAAGAAAAAAGCCCTGACTCACCAGCTCCTGCCAGGTGGGGGTGTGATCCCCACTGCACTCTGCTGCACCCCACTGCCCAAAGCTGCATGGGGGGCTCTGCCATGGGCCCCCAGAAGCCCCGAGGCCACTGCAGCAGCCGGTGAGTGGGGGGGGGGGGGTGAGGGGGGAGAAGGCTGGAGA
>NW_005841989.1:1974249-1987773 GCF_000455745.1 Alligator sinensis
AACGGTCCCCATCTCTCTTTCCTGCCCAGGCAGGGGGTCGGACTCATTCATCTGTTGAGGTCCCTTCCGACCCTAACATCTATGAATCTAAAACAGCCACAGGCTTGGTTCAGTGGCAAAAATTCAGCCAGCTTTATTGTCTACAAGCACAGCCCTAACACATTTTGGCCTAACAAGTACATCAGACCAGGAGTTAAGGCATTTGTACCTTGCTAAGGAGGCAGCTGACCCAGAAAAACATGACATGCTTGAGGGCACTGCTGCCAGGGACAGCAAGTTTAGTGTGTAGTCATAACTTGTACTGCACAATCACAGATGCGTTTGGTGGTACCTGGTTGCCAAGGAAGGTAATTGAAAAACAGTGGCAGACAGCTGGATAATGAAAGAGGGAGTGTGCTATTGCTATCCACATGACGATTACCTTCTCCACTCTGCTCTCTCCCTGTTTGCACTGTACTTTTCACTGACTGATGATTCCATAGAGCATTGTAAATAATGTAGCACTTTTGTCTGCTTTCTTTTCCTAGTCATCTGAAAAATCAATGCAGACATATATTTTAAAGTGCAATCAGCCTTATGTGGAGAGCTCATCATCCTTAACTTGAAGAAAAGGGCGATCTGAATGAATCTTGAGAATGAGCCCATTCTTTATTGGGTTGATAAAGGGGGCCATGCAAAGTGGTGTAGGAACAGAATGCTTTAGTTGCTAAAAGAGCATGTAAACCTAGCCACAGATTCCTTCTCTCTCCAGTCCTATTGCTGGTAGAGAGTCTTATTAGTATATAGTTTCCTGTAGCCATTCATCTCGTGGGATATGATCTGAGGCATGCTGAGCAGCTGCAGCTCAATAAGAGTTGAGGGTGCTCATTCCATGGAGAAAGAGAAAAGAGATGTGCAGTAGGGGTGTGAAACTTTGGTTACTGATTCGATTCGGTGGAGATTCAGCCTGGTTCAGCGGCCCAATCTCCGAATCCAAATCGCATCGCTGAATTTCTGAATCCGAAATGAATCAGGAGCCCCTTACTCTCTCTGAATTAAATTGGAAACCTCTGAGCCAATTCGGAGAGATTCAATGATTCAGACATAGACCCAGCTTTATATGTTTTTTCTACATACCTCAAGGTACCAGGCAGCTCGTGAAAGCTGAGATGGTGGGGCAGATGGAGCGTCCCACAGAAGCACAGGGGGGTCCCCAGCATACTTGGTGGTGGACTTGGAAGTGGACCAGAGCACTTCCAGTCCACTTCTGGGTCCATTGCGGAGTACACAGGGGACCCCTGCCTGCCACTACCCCGGCTCAGCAACTGATGCCTCCTGGGTCTGGGGAGGCACCTGGGGTCCCCTGCAGCAGATTGTCAAGCCGGGAGGTACAGGGGGTGGTCTGCTGCCAAGCATGCGTGGACCCCCCGCGCTCCTGTGGGACGCACCATCCACCCCACAAGCGTTCATGAGCCATGCCTGGTACCTTGAGGTATGTAAAAAAAAACATTTAAAGCTGTGTCTATGGCCAAATCTCTGATTCTCTGAATCAGAATCAAATCTTGAGATTGGATTTGGCCGAATCAAATTGGGACAGTAATCTGAATCAACTAATTGAATCACTGTCCCCTGAATCGGGCCAAATCCAAATCAAATACGGCCCGCTTCGCACACCCCTAATATGCAGGGCCCCAGGCAAAGGCTTATTTTGCTTGTACATCTCATATCTAGGATTCGTCCTTGGCTGGTGCATTCAGAAAGGGGTGGAGGGAATGTCAGCCTTGCAGTTACCTACAAAGCATCTTGCTCAAAGCACGTGGTGCAGTCACTACAGTGATCCCCAGATACATCTTTGGGCTTTTCCTACCAATTTAATTAAATCACTTTGTTTAATTCTACCAATTAATTCCCTCATTTAAGGACAGATTATATCCTCCTAACTGTGTTGAATAGCACTTCATACACTGCAAAGCAATGGGATTAAATCAAAAGGTAATCTATAGAGAGGAGATATGTCCCTTACATAAAATGTCCAAGAGACCTAAAGTACTGAGATCTACTTTCCATCACCTGGCAGAATACTGGCATGACTGATCCTCACAGAAGATAGCAAAGGAGTCACATTGGTGCCATACGTAGGGTAGCCCAACATCTGTGGTATCATTGGGTGTTCCATGTCTTTATACCATATTTTCTCCCATACCATTTGCCCCCAAGTAAGATATCCACTTTGTTTTGATAAAGGCCAAATGAAGTGCAAAACATTTTCCTAACAGAGTTATAGCTGCAAAGAGCAGGGGCAGAGCTGAGTAGGGATGCATTGATAGAGATTGTTGGGGCTGATACCAATATCCAATTTTTAACGAGGCATATCGGCCAATGCCAATCTGATTTCTGATACAGCGTGGAGAGCTGTCTCCCTCTGGTAAGTCCATTGTGGTGGAAGGGGAAGGAGGAGGGGACGGGCATGGGGAGGGGGGCAGATCAACCTCCCCCCACACCTTGTGATGAGGGAAGGGGCAGGGGCAGGCACTGCCCAGCTGGGGTGGGACAGGGCACTCTTCAGGGAGTGGAGGGGTGGCTCCCACTGCTGCTTGCACCCCAGGAGGGTACGGGGCAATGTTCCCTCTAAGAAGTAGCAGTCTGTGAGCGCGCCGTTTTGGTCCATGAGCACACCGCTTTGGTTCCGCCTCCCCCTTTCGATGTGGCGCAGTCCGCCAGTACATATCCCAAAGTAAGTGTCCAGGTGGGAGCAGGCAGGGTTCGGCCACCAGACGAAGGTAAGCTCCTCACTCCTCATGCAGGGCAGGCAGCGGCTTCTCCCCGAAGTGAGGTGAGGCATGGTGAGGCGAGGCGGAGGTGGGGACAGAGATGGGGATGGGGATGGGGGCTGGGGCTGGGGCTGGGGCTGGGACTCCCCCATATCGCCTCAGGGAGGAAGGAGGCACATGGAATCAGGGCTGGGGAGTGGAGCAGTTCCCCAGAGCCAGCAGAGCCCATGCCAGCCCCCAGCCTCTGTCCCCACCTTGCCTGACTTCAGGGAAGAGCCGCTGCCTGCCCCGTGTGAGGCTCTGCCAGCTCCAGAGAACTGCTCTGCTCTGCCAGCTCTGGGGAACTGCTCCACTCCCCAGCCCTGACGCCATGTGCCTCCTCACTCCCCGAGGCAATGCGGGGGAATGGATCAGTTCCCCGGAGATGGTGGGTCCCACAGAGCAGTTCCCTGGAGCCAGCAGATCCCATACCAGCCCCCATCCCAGTCCCTGTCCCCGTCCCCGTCTCTGTCCCCATCCCCGTCCCTCCTCCCACCTTGGGGAGGAGCCGCTGCCTGTCCTGCATGAGGAGTGAGGATCTTACCTTCAGTAAGTGTCCCATGCCAGCCGCAGTGCCTCCACTACACTATGGGCCCACTATAGGTGGGTGCACGGCCTTAAAAAGTTTGTGCGCGGCAAAATTTTTACTTGTGCACAGCTGCACATGCATGCAGCTTAGAAGCAGGCGGCGGCACTGGGAGGGAGCTACAGTGAAATTTGGGGTAGCTGCAGCCCCCCTCTGTAGCCCCCGCCCCAAGCCCAGCACCTGGCAAGAAGAGCCCAGCTGTAGGGCGCCCGCCCTGCCCTGTGCAGATCCAGGGACACATGCCCCACCCCCACCCCCCAGTGCCCTCTCGAGGTGCAAGCAGCAGCGGGACCTGCCTCACCCCAGCTGGGCAGCACCTGGCCCTGCCCCCTCCCTCACTATGGGGGGAGGGTTGATCTGCCCCCGCCCCACTCCTTCCTTCCCCCCTCCTCTTCTACCATAACAGACTTACCAGCTGGAGGCTGCTTTCCAAGCTGCCGGGCTGTGCTCCTCACTGCCTGCATGCTGTGCTGCGGCTGTGCGCTTACATGAGCATTTATCGGGCAAATTATCAGCCCTATTGGGCCTATTTCTGATACAGCCAATTTTCTTTATATCGGTATTGTTTCGATATTGGAAGGATGTATTAATGCACCTCTAAAACCTAATCTTCAGCTCACTCACCCTCCCTTTCCTACTCAAGCCAAAGCTACAATTTTAACCCTTTCACAGCTCAATTGTCAGCAGTTCTGTCAGCCAACAGCTGCAACTGTAGCTGCTGCTAAGAAGTGGACTCCCTGGGCAGCTGTAGGAATTTAAAAAGAGCTAAAACTGATCTGCAAGTCTATGAAATAGAAGAAGAGAGATTAGCACCAGCTACCAGACTGAAAGGTTGCCAAACGAAGGATAGCTTAATTAGTGGGACATCAAGACCATTAAAAGAGAGAGAGGTTTATTAACATCTGTGGAATGGATGATAATTAGCAGGAATCAGGTAGGCTATGCTATACTAAGCCAGGAAGTCATATAGAATATGCCTGAATAGAAATGCCATTTCTGATGTAAGAAAGCAGAAATCAAAGCAGGGTGCACGGACACCACTCCCCCACCCCTGGATCTGCCCTTGCTGAACTCTCCATGCAGCTTCTGCATGGAAGAGAAGGAAAAGAAGCAGTACCACCTTGTAGCTTCTCCATGCTTCTATTTTGAGCAGAAAAAATATTAGCTTTCTCTCTTAAGACAAACACCCCAAAATTGAAAGGCTAATTTTGAGGGGGAGGTGCACATGGTATGCAAGTAAATATGGCATATGTGTATAGTTGTTTTGCACAGTGCCACTAGATGGCGCTCAGAATTAATGGAACTCGGTTATGTCCACACATATAATTAGGATTAATGTTAGTACTGCCCTCAGGCCCCTGCCTGCTATCATCCATACTGAAAGTCCCTTACCTTGACCTACTGTGGCAGTGTAGCCTGACCCCAGAAGCCATGCTGATTTTCAGGGCCAGAAATATGTTTGGAATTCACCCAGATACTGTTGGCCTCCAGCACAGAAAGTCTGGCAGCAGCATTCCCACAATTCCTTGTTCCTCAAAGAACAGGAAACACAGTGTAGACAGCTTTGGTGCAGCATGGTCTAGATGTGGAGGCTCACATGTCCAAACTCACATGGCTTGGACTGAAGGGTGGGATTAAGAGTAATCATAATATCAGTGTAGACCAGGGATGCTCAACTTTTTGACCCTGTGGGCAGATGAGTGGTGTGAGGCCTGTCAGCAATCTGGATTAGGCCCTAGGCCCTGGCATCACCCCCCAAATGCCAGAATTGGGTCTCGGGCTCAACAGTGCTCCCTACCATCAGGATTGGGTCCCAGAGCCTGGCACCACCCCTTCCTGCACCCTGTATATTGGGATTAGTTCCTCGGTGCCTGAAAGCATCACCTGCACACCAAGATTGGGTCCCAGGGGCCTGGGACCATCCCCTCTAACCCCATCCATGCCAGGATTGGGTTGCAGGGGGCAACACTGCCCCCTCCCACCCCCTGTGTGCCAGGATTGTTTCCTGGAAGCCAAGAGCCCCCACCCCCCACTCCACAAGCTGGGATTGGATACTGGGGGCCTGGCACTGCCCCTTCCTATCCTCCACATGCCAGATTTGGGTTCTGGGGCCTGGCACCACTCAGCTTGGGGCTGTTCACAGGTTAGTAGGATCATTAAAAATTGTTCCTGTGCACTGAAAATGGCTTTATTGTAGCACTACATTCATCCTCTGTGGATTTCCAGAAGAAAGAGACCTCATATGGAGTGGGGGGTAGGGTTTGTTTTATTTAGTTGTGGCCTTACAGAGTCAGAAATTCCACCAGAAATCACCCCATCCCTGCTCTCAGCAAGAAAACCCAAATTTAATCAGCAACAGTCACATTGTTCAGTAACCACAGGCCTGTACCTCTGGCAGCAGCTCCTCAGTCACTGGTCAAAGGCCTCTGTTGGTACTGGATTTATGACCAAGGTATCTTGTTCTGGGCGGACCCAAATCCTCAGACCGACCACGACTTCTTCCATCCAATAATCGAGAAATTGTATTGATACACAGTGATATCAGATAAAAATAATGCAGGCAAAGCAAACAAAATAAGCCTGCTTCTGTACCAGTTCCAGGGTTCACAGGGGAAAGGTATGCCTGGCCAGTACATGAGCTTCACCCTGTGGTTCTTGAATGTCATATGTCTGCAGCCTTGGAGGTTGAGGTCCACTTCCTTCCCCCATTGGGGTGGATGAGATGGGCTGGTGGTGTGCCCTCTGTCCATGGTGGACTCTAGATCCCCACCGTGGGGACATTTTGCGGCTCTGAAATCCTTCTTTTTGTATTTTTTCTTCTCTGATGACTTTTCTTTTCTGGGTACTGTTGATTGGTTTCCCTGTGGTCATCATGCTGTCCACATCTTTTTCTGTCAGCATATTCCTTTGTTCCAACAAACCCATCATATGCATACATCTTAATTTGGTCGCTTGCCAGTGTCTTAATTGGGGTATGCCCAGCCTCCTAATTTAGTAATTTCACCAAAACCGGAAATCCCAGGGGTTTTGCAGCTGGGCACTGTGACCTGGCCAATGATGCAAGGTCCCTTATCTCTCTTTATGGGTTTTCAGGGAACAGTCTGTTGCATGTCTTTAATTTCGTAGCCTGCTTGTCTTCTGGCTTCAAACACAGTGGGCCCTGAAGGAAACTTTGTCATAAACAGGCTTTTAGAAACCAGTTAACCCTTGCCATTGCCCTGGACCATTGTTCTAATGCAGTATCTATTTTACCTGTAAGCCACTTCCTAAAAGCAAATCTCTAAATATAATTTTTCTAGCCATCAGCCTCCTTCCCTCTATTTCTGGCTTTGGCTAATTCTCCCATGTGACTTTGGGGCCGGTTGCACTGACCATCTTCTGAGCCTTTCCCTCAGCTCTGAGCTCAGGCTCTTAGCCTGTCATGTCCCTGCAGCAGCAACACATGCCCTCAGCCCCTTCTTCAGTGGTGTCCTTATCCTCTCATTGGAGTTCAGCTGGCAGCTGGATGCAGGGTCAGGATTTCCTCTCAGCTCTCTGGAGAGCCAAGAGTCTGAGGTGCAATTCTTCAACTCCCACCAACATGTCAAGGGTAAGGCCAGCCTTTTTCTGTGGAGCAAAAGCTTCACACCTCAAAAATGGATTTTGGGAAGAAAAATCGGCCATTTGGGTCATGGGCGAGTGGTGCCACCTTAGTCCAGGGGTGGGGCACATGCCTTCCCTGCGACCAGTCCTGCCGACTGGGAGGGGAGTCCCCCCACGGCTGACCTCGCTGCCAGCAGGGGGGGACTGGTGGAGGGGGGGAGAAGGCGGTCCCCCACGGCCAATCCTGTGGCCACTTCTGGGAGCGGCTGCAGCTATCAGCCAGCACTTGCAGGGGAGGCACCAGTGATCCTGCCTGCCCCCCTTGCCCATCACCGAAGCAGAGAGCTCAGCTGGTCAGGGGGTGCACTGGTGCTCTCAGGGGATGCACGTGCACCCCCGTGCAGCCCCTACATGTCGCCACTGATTTGGGTCCCTAATCATTTAGGTTGCTGTTTCTCAATTGTAATAATTAATAAGGAGAGCTACTGTCCTGTGACCATTCCTCTTCCCCCAGTACTTCTACACCCTCTCTCACCAGAGAATTGATACTTTTCAGATGACAATGTAAATTCAGTGATCCACTCACGTAAAAGGGACCATATTGTTTCAGATTCTAATGAAACATGGTTCCTTCTGTAAGCCACTTGCTCTTTATTACAATACTTGCGCCTCATGGGTAATGAAATTTAACTGTTTGCCATTCCCAAATGCCTTGCAGCAGAAGGAGTTAGGCAAGATACCTATCTTTAGAGTGACCGCATGTCCTGTTTGGCTAGGACAATACCAGATTTTGGAGGCCAGTTCCAGCTGGCTGGTGAAAATTAAAATAAGTGTCCTGGGTGTAGGGTGTGAGGCAGGGAGGCAGAGAGGCATGAGCTGTGAAATAGGAAGCCATAGCAGACAGCAAAATTTCCCTAAAATAGGTTAGCTTGATGAGTGGAATGACCATTAAAAAGGGGAGACGATTGTTAACACCTATGAAGTAAAGAACAATAGGTCATTAACGGGCCATTGACTCCCTTAGCTGCCTGAATAGTAATACCAGAGCTGTGCCATGGCGTTCCACCTTGCCTCTGCCTGCAATGACGTTGCTGACTTGAAGTGGGGGACAGCGTTCGGATTTCACATTGTCCCAGAGGTCACATTGTCCCATACTGTCACCCTACCTATCATGAATCGGAGATTCAGCCAACTTCCTCCTCTTTCCATTTGTCAAATGTCTGCTGGCAAGCTATTTCTTTACAAGTTTCTGTGGTAGTCAAAGTTACTGCACCAAGCTCTCATGCAAACATATTTCAGCCTTCAGGAAAGAAGGGTGGCTCAGTGATCTGGGCATTAGCCTAGGAGTTGGGAGAGTCACTTTGCGTGAGATCATGTTAGAGTTTAGAGGTGCTAATTCTAAGGAATGTTATTATGTGTTAAGGTTAACTAGTGCTAGTGATCAGTCACATGTTCAGGGTTGATACCCTCTGGAGCCACTTGGATCACTCCCTCCACCCCCAAAATACCCCTGGTGCCCTCTGTCAGCCGCCAGATCCACCCCCCTCCCCTTTCCCAATTGGCCTCTCCATCCCAGAACCGCTGACCTGCCACCCTGATCAGCCTGAGAGCAGCAGCTGCACCACCAGTGTGGGTAGGTTTCACCTCCCTGACTAGTCTCAGACACTCTGCTGTGTGCCCCCCCATGCACCCAGATCTAGCCCCAACTGGGCCCCCCACATCTGCCTGGCAGCTCCTTGCCTTCTCTTCACTTGCAGGCCCTGGTGGGGGATGGATCAGGGCACAGTGGGGTGGCATGGTCTGCAGGGACCCCAGGAGCAGGCACAGAGGGTAGAACCCCCTCACTGGCACCTCTGCCACTCTCGGGCTGATCCAGGTGGAAGGGCACTGATCTAAGGGTGGAGGAGTAATTGGGGGTAGAACGGAAATTGAGGTGGCAGGGGAGCATTCTGGAGGTGGAGGAGGTGATTTGGAGGTCGGGGGGGAAATTTGGCAGGCAGAGGGGTCAGTAGCTTTGCATCTCCCCACCGACACACCCACCCCCCTTCCTCATACATCTCCCTTTGGCCCCCTCCAGTTGTACTCACCTCTTCCCTATATCCCCCGCCCTGCTCAGGTTTACCCCTTTTCCCTCCTTTACCGCTTACCCCATCCCCACCCACCTGTTGCACAGCTGTTCCCAGCTGTCAGTCTAGGGCCATAGAGTCCTGGATGATAGTGAGTTCACCTTGAAGCAGTGCCTCCTGGGTTACTGGAGGACTGCAAATTGGTGATCTGGTGAACCCCCAGAAGTTAACTCAATTCAAGGTAGATACCCCAGCTCAAAGATAATCTTTGCCCAAGGTGGTGTAACTTTAGAATGCCTAAAGGACACTTCGCACTTGTTAATGAACCTTAATGTGCGATCATTCAAATTTGAAGTGTTCTTAATGTGATCTAATTGTAATGTGTAGTCTCACCCTTTGTACCTCAGTTTCCCCATTTGTAAAATGAAGCTAATAGCACTGACCTACCTCCAAGGGAGTTAAGAGGATTAATATATTAAAGCCAGAATATCAAATGGATGGTCTGAGAGCTGAAAAAGAAACCCCTGGATTTGTCCCATGGGGCTTTTGAGCATTGGCCAGCTAACCCAGGGCTTTACTCCTCTGCTGCTTGCACCCCACCACCCCATCTGCTGCTAAATTTCCTTTTTTGGTTTGCCATTGGTGATAAAATCAGTGGCAGTCAGCAATGGGAAAAGAAGTGGAGGGGGAGCAGAGAGCAGCAGGGCATTAGCCCTCTGGATACTGGCCACTCTGACACAGTGGGTCTGGCAACTATAGTGAGAAGCCTCATGGCCTGGATCCGGAGGTGGGTCATCATCCACCTGCCCCCGGCTATGGCTTACCCCTTGGCTGCTGACAGGCAATATGGCCTCCCAGCTTGCTAACACCTCTACATTAAAAATATAGAGTAATCACATCTTACATTACTTTGGGCCAGAGAATCTCTGAAAATAAGCACATAAAAGCGCTAAAGGTCCCTGGCTGTGATTCTGGGTGCCCAACTGGAGATGCCTGAAAGGAGTGCCTGACTTTTAGAAAAGAAGTGTTCAGCACTTCCTGCCTGTCGCAGGGCACCTCAGTGCTCTGCTCCTAGAGAGTGGAAACTGCCAGGGAGAGAGAGCCCTGGCAAGGCGTAACGAGCACAGCTGTGGGATGCCAGGGATAACGAGCACAGCTGTGGGTTGCCGGGGCAACTAATGAGAGTCAGCTGACCGGAAGGGGCAGGGCCTGGCCCTTATAAAGCCAAGAAGCAGAGGCCTGAGGCAGTTCCCTACCAGCAGCCAGAGAGGCAGGAGCTCTGGGAGCAATGATGTGGGTAGAAGCCTAACAGCAGGTACCGCTTGCCTGGAGGTACTGCTAGCAGCAGCTCCTAGATACTGGAGCAATGGTGTTATAGCCAGACGGCTGATATTTGAGTTATAGCCAAGGGGCTGGAGTTTGTGTTCTGTTGTTGTTATAAGACCGGTGGTTTGGGTGAGGCTATTGGGGGTTAGAGGAGGCCTCGTAGGGACCCACAGGGGTGTGGAGCCCTAGCGCCAGTGAGGGTGCAGTATAGACCCACAGTACCGTATGGATCCAGGCGCCAGCAGGGGCACAGCATACGGGGGTATAGACCCCAGCTCCAGAGAGGGGGCAGTATTAATAGAGGGAAGCCCAGCGTGGGCACAGCGAGCCCCAGAAAGGGGGCCATCGTATTGAGAGGCCCAAGTTGGGCACGGCAAGCCCCAGAAAGGGGGCAGCACTACTAAGAAGCCCCCAGTGTGGGCACGGCGAGCCCCAGAAGGGGGGGGTCGCATGACTGAGAAGCCCAAGTTGGGCACGGCGAGCCCCAGAAAGGGGGCAGCACTAAGGAGAAGCCCAAGTGTGGGCACAGAGAGCCTCAGACAGGGGGCAGTATGTTAAGACGCCCAAGTCGAGCACGGCGAGCCCCAGAAGGGGGGTTGCAGGACTGAGAAGCCCAAGTTGGGCACGGCAAGCCCCAGGAAGGGTGCCATCTTAGTGAGAAGCCCAAGTGTGGGCGCGGAGAGCCCCAGATAGGGGGCGGTATTATTGCGACGCCCAAGTTTGGGCACTGGGAGCCCCTGATAGGGGGCCGCATTGTAGGGAGGCCCAAGTTGGGCACCAGAAAGCCCCAGAAGGGGGCAGCACAGGAAAGAAGGCCCAGGGAGAACGGTAAGGGGCCATATAGTGAGAGAATCAAAGTGAGAGAATTAAGACAACGGTGATTACATTGGTTAGGCGTGGACTGTGGTATTGGGGAGGAAAGGAGCCGCAGACAGCACCCCCTAGCGGAGGGGGCAGCATAAGGGCAGCCTCCCGCTAATTAATTAATTAAGACCAAGACGTGGCAGGCGAGACAAAGCGGGCGGTTGCCCAGAGACAGGTGTGTGGGCCACATTGAGGGCGGCCCAGCGTGACGACCTGTCACACTGCCCCATACTGCTTTTGTCCCTTAGTGACTGCAAAGGCCTAGATACGTGCTGCCTAGGCTGGTACAGGTGCGGTTGATTCACAGGCACTGAGGAGCGCACAGCTTGAGAGAGGAGATCCCTCCTCCTCATTCCATAAGAGGCGGCTGTTTCTCTCAAGGAGTTTCCCTCTCCCTTCCTATTGCTCACCTGGGTCCTGTCATCCTCTTCTGCAGTCAACAGTGAACGAAGGAGTGCCCAGGAGGCCCCGGGGAAGGAAGTCCCTATCGTGACACATTGTTTCTAACCAGGTTCTCCCATGTGGTATTTGGCAAGGCCGGGTCCTACAGGACATTGCTATTGCGTGACCATACACCTTCCTCAACATTGGCCGTAAAAAGATTGAGCCGACTGCTTCTAGCAATAGTGTGACTAGGGGAGGGTGAGCAGGGCACCAGCCCTAGGTCCCAATTTAGAGGGGTAGGAGCAGCAGAAGGTAAAACTGTCCAGTGCTTTTTCCCTGCCCCACCACCCCCTGGCAGCTCTGCGCAGGGCATAATGACCCTGAGTGCCTTGCTTAGGTCTAGCCTGGCTTCCAGCTCTTGCCCTTCTTCCTGCTTAGCCTTGTCTCCAGGTCCTACCGTGGTTCCTGCGCAACCTTATCTCCAGCACTGACTCTGGTGTGGATCTTTGGCTCCTGAACTTCAGCTCATTTTTTTTTGCATTTTGCTTCTGCTCCAGATTCCTTTTGGCAGCCCTACTTTAACCATTGTACTGGACCGCACCACAGGTACAGGTTCCTGTGAATGGCTTCCTGCATTTTACTGCTTCTGCTTCTGCTTCTGCTTCTGCTTCTGCTTCTGAGGGGGATTGGGAGCTGTCTTGTAAGTGAGGCCCTGCCTGCTGCTTCTCATCAGCAGCATGCAGCTCTCCTGCCACTAGGGTGGCCATTAGAGGTATGCGAAGTGGGGCCTATTCAATTTGGATTTGAATTCGGCCCAAATCGGGGACAGTGATTCGATTTGTTGGTTTGGATCACTGTCCTTGATTCAATTCAGCCAAATCTGAATCTGAAGATTCAATGCTGATTCAGAGAATCAGCGATTCGGACATAGACACAACTTTAAATGTTTTTTCTACATACCTTGAGGTACCAGCATAGGTTGTGAATGCTGCAATGCTGGGGTGGATGGAGTGTGTCACAGGATCGCTGGGGGGAGGGGGGGCACATGCCTGACAGTGAACCTGGAAGTGGACCGGGTAGCATTCTGGGGTCCCCCCTGCACCTCCCAGCTCGGCGATTGGCCATGGGGGGACCCCAGGTGCTTCCCCCCCCCCCCCCGACCCAGGAGGCCCCAGTCGCCGAGCCAGAGGGGCACAGGCGGGCCCATTTCATGTTCCCCGGCGGACCCAGAAGTGGACGGGAAGTGCTTCTGGTCCATTTCCAGGTCTGCTGCCAAGTGCATTGGGGAGCCCCCTGTGCTTCTGTGGGACGCTCCATGTTCCCCAGCATCACAGCACTCACAAGCCCCTGTTACCTAGAGGTATGTAGAAAAAACATTTAAAGCTGTGTGTATGTCCGAATTGCCAAATCTCTGAATCTCTCCGAATCGATTCAGAGAGATTCAAGGGTCCTCTGATTCAATTTGGATTCGGAGATTCGGCCACCGAATCAGACTGAATCTCTGCCGAAATGAATCAGGGGCTGAAGCTTCACCCAGCCTTAGCGGCCATCATAAAGGACGTTCTGGTTTTCTGCTACTCTGTCCTCTGTTCTCTATTGATACAAAACCCAGCACCTTTATGTCATAGAGGACATAAAGGCGTCTGGTTTCATATCAATAGAGGACAGAGGATAACCAGACTGTCCTCTATCATGGCCACTGTACCTGCCACTCATAGCAGAGACCTTGTCCCTGGCAGCTTCTCTGATAGCTTTCCTACAGCACTTAAAAGTTATCACAGAGCTCAGAGTAGGCACTATGCCAATGCATCGCAAGAGATAATCCTTCTTCCCAAAAGCATGTAGCGAGGCAAACTTACTTGCCTACAGTCAAACAACAGGTCAGTAGCAAAGCTGAGGTTAGAAAGGCCCCAGTCAGCACTCTTTC
>NW_005841989.1:1987804-2030246 GCF_000455745.1 Alligator sinensis
TGCTTTCTCCTCCTCTGTTTCCTTTTCCTTTCACTCCTTTCCCTCTATTGCCTCCTGATGCTGCCTTCTCCCAAGATAGCTGCCTTGCTTCTTTCACCGTGCTATGAATCTGGTTTAGTTTTGTCACAGGGCAGTCGGCCTGCGAGCTTGTAACTCGTTCCTTAGACACAGCTGCAGAAATCACATCTCGCTTGCAGAAATATTTTTGTAAACCTAGTGCAAAAGTGGGTGGGAAAATGGTGAATCAGAATTGTTTGCCCTTTACTGAGATGTCCATAAATGTTATTTCCCCCGCTTCAGAGCAACAAGACAATGTGGCTTGGCAGATTCCCAGAAGAATTTTTGTTTTCTCTACAACAAGGGTTGAATCATTTTTCACCAGACAACTCTACTCCATAATAAACTGCATACCAGAAGCAAGAAAGAAAATAGTAATAATATGATGGCACTGCCAGCTCTCATGATTTTCTCATGAATCTCATAATATTTAGTGCCTTTCTTAAAGTTTTGGACCCTGAAGTCATATGAGTCATCAGAATCTCAGCTTCCATTTAAAAATAAACCAATTTTCTAACACTTCTGGTTATGATGGAATCAATTATTAAAATAAATGTGAAAAATTCAGAAGACAAATAAAAATAATTCCAAATGTACTACGTTTTAAATCTCATTTTTAAGCCAATCTCATGATTTGGGGGAATCTGACTCATGATTCTTGAGTGCCTGGGGGTTGGTAATATTAGCGTACTCAGTACAATCTGTTGTTTTTCCATTTTGGAAACAAATGGATTTCAATAGCTGTGGAAAGTGCTGCTGGTTTTGTTTCAGAGAGATTTTCTTTGAGGAGCTACAGGAGTACCGAACCAGAAGGAAGGCAGTCCTTAGGCTGGTCTAACTATATAAATAGCTCTGCTCAGAACTGTGCACAGCCAACTCAGAGGAGCAGATGAGACTCTTAGATCAAGAGCCTCTTCAGCTTTCTGTGACACCAAAGCCCTGTCTATAATGGCAAATTGACCCATTGCTGACAGTCGCATTCAGCAGAAGGGCAGCTTGCAAGTCTAGATAGGTCCTGGTGTTGCTTTGGAAACTTGCCAAGCACTGTAGTTCATATCTCATTTACATGTTTTTTTACATATATTTTTAAAAAATCAACAAGTGCACAAAATCCTAATATTTGCTTCTGTTGCTTATATATTTCCTTCCAGACGAATAGAAACAGATGCTTGTTTGAATTCTCTCAGGGGTCAGAGTCAGCTCATAGTGACTCCCGACAGTGCCTGCCAAATTTTGGCTTTCATTTAGTTATTTATGTAAAAGTTGCCTAGCCCTTGTGATTGTGATGACAAACTTCTGAGTGCGGAAGTGGAATATCAGTGTCTTTCCAGGTTATGGTGGTAAAAATGCCAATGTCCCATCAGCCTCATGACTTTCATGATTAGGATGGAGTTGGGGAAGAACTCCTACAAGCTCTAGAAGTGAACTGCTGTGCTGCACATGGAAGCTAGAAAGGCAACTGGAAAGCTGATCGTTCCTCCTGAAAGCCATGGGCCACAGTTGGTGTAAACTGTTTTAGCTACATTGCATTACACCAGCTGAAGGTCTGGTTCTCAAACAACTCAACTCTCTGTAAATTGTGGGCTGTTCTGAAAGAAAAAACAGGTCCAGCTGAAATGGGAATGTTATCTGGAGCTGTTGCTGTTCAAAGTCCTGCTGACTTCACCTGAGAACTGGGCTCTTCACTGCCCTCTAGGCCTTTGAAATTCTCCCTCTGTATCTATCCCCTGGGGAAACGCTTCAAGTGCTAAAGGGGAATTTGGGATTGATTTAAACTCCTGGGACTTTTTCCCACTTTGCTTCCAAGTGTTGGCACTTGCACCTGTCCAATATGAGTCACCAATGTCCACCAAATAGTACTGCACTGCTTGATACCCACTTTGCATCCCCGTAATGGTGACAGCTCATTAGGGAACCGTAACTTGAACTGAGAGAATCCATTTCTTCATTTCTTAGCGAGGTCTAAATGAGAAAATCACTCATGGTGTCTGAGGGATGACCAGGCATAAGGGCATGCTACAGCCCATGATGTCTCAGTCTGTTCTCTCTGTTTCTACACCATCTGCATCACAGCTTCCACAGCTGCTATCTCTGGCACAGCACGTAGCCTAGGGAAGTCACTCTGTGCACGCGCACGGAGGCAAGAGCTGCTATGTGAACTGTCCTCTTCATTTCAGGAGGGTGTTGACTCTGGAGCCTACTGACCGAATGGCAGTTTGTTCCTGTGCTTGCGTTCTGAGCAGAGACACCCCTGCTAAAATAATGGGTCCTGGGAAATAGCAAGTACTTGTCTGTCGTATTAAATGCCAGCTGCACAATCCCATTAAACACCTTCCCATACAACTAGAGCTCTGTGAATAATAGATTTATTTTGGTTCAGTGGCTAATCCACTCTTCTTACTGAATTTGACCTGAATTCATGAATAGTTTATCTCTGACTCCTCCCCTTCCTCCCCACTCCCACACTGCACCTTGGGCCAAATATATAATTCACCTAAAATATTGACCCACGTGTAAATCCAACACATAGCCAGAAAATTAATGGGGTCCAACTGTGTCTCCATAATCCAGTTGAACCCCAGGCTTTCTCCTGGTTAAAAGGAAGCAGTTAAGTCTTGTCTACACTACACTTTTTATCCATGTTGTAAATTAATTAATGTATTGATAATATTTGTGAGGTAGATGTGGCTGTGGACAGATGCCGGCTTCATGTCAAAGTTTTTCACATTAATCACATGGAGGGAAGAGAAGGAAAGGAGAGTCATTCTGTCTTTTCTCCTGGTTTTGCCAGGGCTGTTAGTTGCAAATCAAGAAACAAAAAAGAAGGGGAGGGGGGAAGATATCATTTCCTACAGCAATTACTAAATGAAATCTCTGCTTATTGCAGTGTTTCTCAATCCGTGGGTCATGACCCAAAAGTGGGTCACAAGACTATATGAAAAGATTGTGGACAAACTTTAAAAATAGATCAACAAGCTTTAAAAATAGATTATCTTTTAAAGGAGAAAAATGTGGGAAACCGCAGCTATTCCCTCGCAGGTTGGTAGAGCTCCAGCCTGCGAGGGGCTGCTTGGGACCTCCCATGCCCCACACACTGGGGTGCTGGGGCCTGGGCCACTGGGGCAGGACTGGCCATTGATGTTTACAAATGGGTCCTGGTACAAAAAATGTTGAGAACCCCTGGCTTGATGGACATTTTCAGAGGGCACGGACACCACTTTGTATTTCTGCTTTCTCATTACAACTCTAGCAGCTCCCAGCTGACAACCTGATAATTCTTGCCAATAAAACAATCTCTTTTCGTTATTGCTGCTCTCCAACGCTGTCCCTGTTTGACTGAGTTGCCTTGAGAATTGGTGAGATTAAGGAGCGAGCTGTGAAATCCTTGTTAGTGGATGGAAAATATAAAACATTGCAAAATGATCGTTTTTCTCCCTCTTTTTTCCTCCCCCCCACCCCTTTTCCTGATCAGTGCTGGCAATGCTTTCTCTATTATAGTTCAAAATCTCATGAAAGAAGATAATAAAAATAAATAAATAGATAAGCCAGAGAGCTGATTAAAATTTCCTGTGAAATCAAATTTGTAAAACT
The DNA here is from genome assembly GCF_000455745.1 of Alligator sinensis. Classification (NCBI taxonomy): domain Eukaryota; kingdom Metazoa; phylum Chordata; order Crocodylia; family Alligatoridae; genus Alligator; species Alligator sinensis. The sequence goes on from NW_005841989.1 coordinate 1,991,453, forward strand.
TAAATCAGAATAAACTGTGTTTCTACCAGTATTCAAGGCCAATCTGATTTTTAATGAGACTCCTCAGAGACTGAACTGGAATCTCATCAGGTCATGGAAATGTGATAGCACTCCGCAACACATCCTTCTCTGCCTATCTGAGGGAGGGGGGTAGAACTGGCTAAAGAAATGTGTTTCAAGGGCTCTAAATCCCCTCCTTAAACTTCAAGATACTCCTAAAGAATTCCCTTGTCCCAGCTTTTCCAGCGCTGCACACCAGCCAAGCTTCACTGTCCCCAGGAGATCATGTCTTCCTGTTATAACAACATAATGATTTACAGTGTTAAACTGTTTTAGGGAGTCACTGTAGCTACCAGTGGTGACATCCCAGGCAGCAGCCCAAACACACACAGGATTAGAACCCAGGACCTTGGCCTTTAAAAAGACAGACCATTGCAGAATGAATCCCATGAGGCATAGGGTCCTATTGTGCTAGGTGCTGTACAAATAAGTAACACAAAAAGCAGAGCTCACAAGGTGTCCGGATGATCTGAAAATCAGAATCAAAGCTTTTCCCTTTTTTTGTAGACCTTTTAGTTCCTTAAGGGAGGGATACATGTTAGGCCTGTGCAAAGAGGCTAGTATTCACTTTGGATTTGGATTCGGCCGATTGGGGGGACAGTGATTCGATTCGGTGATTTGAATCACTGTCCCAAATTGATTCAGACAAATCTCTGAATCAGCCAAGCCCACAGAGCTCCCCATGCAGCATGGTGCAGCGGGGGGCAGCAGGGATTGCCCCCCCACACACACTCCCGCGGCACCCGGTGAGCACTGGGGCTTTTCTTTAAAGGGCCAGGAGCTGGGGCAGGCAGGGTAGCCATGGGGGGGCTTAGGAAGTGGGCAGGGTTCAGGGGAGACTGGGGGAGCAGGCAGGGAATGGGGCCTGGCAGGGGTCCCATGGTCCCCTCCCCCCCCTCCTCCAGCCTCCCTCTCCCCCACCTCTAGTACTTACCAGCTCCAAGTCTGGCTCCAGCTCCCTGCTGCAGCCACCGGGGACTGCCCCAATCATCAAAGCTCTCCGAATCTTTTCCGAAGATTCGTAGAGCTTTGAATCGATTCAGACCTTTTAATTGGTCCCCTGATTCAATTCGGATTCGGAGATTCAGCCACCAAATCGAGCCGAATCTCCTCCGAATCGAATCACCACCCGAAGCTTTGCACAGCCCTAATGCATATGCACTTAAACAAACACATGCACACCCACATGGACATGCACCTAGCACAAAAGATCCTTTCAGTAATGGATCAAAAATATGTATGGATATTTTGGGTTAGAGTCATTTTTTTCAGAACTGTTTTCTAATTCTTACCTTTCTGGTATAGATGGAACTGGAATCAAGTGTGTTCTGATGCAGACAACTGAACTACAAGGTTATTCCAAATCTGATCCTGCATTTAGCACTAGAGTTAATTGAAAAACACAGTTTCTCTTTTGAAAAAAAAGTTGCAATTTTGTTTTAATCAGGACAAAACCATACACTTTTGAAATAAGAACAAGAAATTCCAACAACTTGAGCTTAGAAAATGTCAAAACAAAGGGTGATAGTCTATTACCGTTTGGTGCTCTAGATCTTACTTCTATTTGGTTGTCTAAGCTATTAGACCTAAGGACCACTTAGACGACCAAGTGGAAACATATTGTCTCCCCTGGTTGCCGTTTTCATTTCAACTTCTATTGCACCTTCAAGGAAAGCAAGGGGGAGGAAAAGGAAGATGTGTCTCTGGATAGAACTTCCTTTGCTTTTAGCTCTAGAGGTCTGAGCAGCAAAGAGGGTAAGGGTCCTCTAATATTAGGCAAAAGGGTAGCCAACACCGCCATGATAATTGAGCAGTTTTGCATTTATCTGCAAATACAGAGGGATGTTGTCAAATTCTCTAATGTTGCACTTATAGTTTCCCTTGTGTATATTATCCCAGCAGCATCTGCAGCTCTCGTCAGGCTGAGTAGGGAGAATAAGTGCTGTTTTCTCTGCCCCCTGGTGATGCCACAGACTGGGCATCATTAGGCTGTCATTAGACAGCTGAAATCTGAGCAGATGCCAATGGAGCATGTTCAGAAGAAATGTTTCAGTTGCTTTTAACTTTTGAAATGGTAATTAGCTTTTTCTCTCTCACTCATCTCACTAACTTCAGCTGAGGCGCTGTTCTTCAAGCACAGGGGTAGGCAATTATTTGGGCTGGAGGGCCACTTCAGGAGATTTGGTGAGCTGTTGCAGGCTGTGGGAGCAGGCAGTAGTGCTGACCCACCACAGCACAGCGGAGGGAAATTGGGAGGCAGTAGATCCTATCTGACCCAGGCCCACCTGCCCGCATCCGCAACTAGGGGCACTAGACAGAGCAGGTGGGTGGGCAAGCAGGGTTTCCAGACCAGCTGAGATCCCTGAAGACAGGGTGTCCTCAGCCAGGCGGATAGGATGGGGCCACGGGTGAGTGGGGAGCAGCATCCAGGAGTGGGATGGGCAGGCGGGGGCTGGGGCCAGGATCACCAGGTAGTGCTAGCATGGGGCCAGGGCCTGGGGTAGAGCAGCAATCCGTTCCCCACATGGCCTTTCACTGTCACCACCTCGTGATCCCAGTCCCAGACCTGGTCCCAACCCGCCCATCCTACTCGTGCTTCTGCTCCCAGACTCTGCTCCCGCCCATCCGCAGCTCCATCCCATCCTCCCAGCAGAGCACGCCCTGCCCACAGGGTTCCTGGTTGGTCTTCATGGAGACCCCACCTGCCCGCCTACCCCATCTGGTGCCCCCAGCAGTGGGTGCAGGGTGGACAGGCCAGGATGTTTGGGTAGCAGGGTCCAGCGGTGGTGGTGACACTAGCAGTGGCAGCCAGAAGGAGCTGCCGCTGCTGGGGTTGCCAGGAGGCTGAGTCCATCTGCTGTGCTGCCCCAGCCCCCCTGTGTGCCCAGGGGCACTGGGACTGGCTGCACATGCCACGGCCCAGGCTGCCCCCCATGCCTGATCCGGGAGGGGCTGAGGAACCTGCTGTGAGCTAGAAACAATCACTTGGCAGGCTGGATCTGGCCTACACACGTCATATTTTGCCCATCCCTGCTCAACCAGAACTAGCCACATGCTGCCTGCTGGTGGATTATTTCAATTCAACCTTCTGTGAGTTATTTCCCAGCACAAATTTAGGCATTGTACCATTATGCTGAAAAATGTGCATGGGCATGGTTACTGGGTTTGTTTTTTCTCTGTTTAGCTCAAAACTTTTTTCCCGCAAGTCATAAAGAGCTGAAGGGATTTTTCAGTTTTTAATTCAAATAACATCTCTACTTGAATTACTAAATCCCATTAGAAGAACTTTAGCGACAATCCACAAATGTGCAAAAGGTAGTGGATGTCTCAACATAATGATAATGACAGCTTTCACTGTTGTGAAATCTCTGGGATTATTATGGCAACAGTAGTATGGAAATGCACATTACTGATTCATTGGGAGATGAGTACAGTCAAAATGGTTAAGGTCCAGATTTTTTAATTCACCATTATTTTGGCTGCCTCCATTTTGGGGTGTCCAATTGAGTAATCTTCAAAGATGCTGAGCACTCAATGACCTTCAGATCCTGTGCACTGTAGTTGGATGTTAGATGCTTGGCAGCTTATAAAACCATGCTCAAGTGTCTTGAGAAAAACACTTATAAGTAGTGGGAACATCTTAAAATGTAGAGCTAAATGCATTCAGCTATAGTAAAAACAAAACAAAGTCACAGTATCTAGAGTGAGCTGGCTGTTGAAAACACTTTCAGCAAGAACTCTGAATGCTCAAGTAGGTAAGAGCATCTGTTTTGATAAGCACCATGTGTTGACTAAACTATGTCACGATGAGGCAAAATTCTCCCCTGTGCACATTGCCAGTACAAAGCATACCATTTAATTCTTCAAAATAGGGTTGATATGAGATGTAAGTGGTACACACGTCTTGGGATGGGATATGGCCTTTGATTGGGGCTTTGCAGGCCAGAGTTGAAGAGTCATATTGCTAGAATGACTAGAGAAAATGCATCAGGGCTGGAGTTGAGGGAATGGCAATACACATGCAACTCCTTTGTGCTGCACCTGCTAGCTCTGTTCAAAGTGTACAGGATGTGTGCAAATAAAACAGGCTAGGAGGAAACATTGGGCACCTATTTCATAGATTTTTCCCTCAATAAAGAATTGAACCTTGCTGAACTCTGCCTGGGGTTTTCAGGGGAGAATTAGTAATCACCCAGGTAAGACACGCAGACTATAACTCCGGGTGGTGGAAAGGTCTACACAACAGCACCTCAGAATATTGGATCATGATTCTCTGCATTGCATTATAAACATAAAATGTTCTTGTAGTGTTTCAGGTGCAGCATGTGACCCTCTCCTTGTTTCTTGTATCTCTTTCCCTTTCTCCAGGTCAAGCGTCTTCCTTTACTCAGCAGCCTCAAGATCAGGTGGTAATAGCCGGGCAGCCTGTGACCCTGCTGTGTGCGATCCCTGAGTACAACGGCATTGTGCTGTGGATTAAAGATGGACTTGCCCTAGGAGTAGGCCGGGATCTCTCAAGTAAGTCTTTTGAGATTCCTCAGGCTTGTTTTATTCAACTGTGGTGATAGCACAGAGATGGGTAACTCTGCAAACACCGCAGACAGAAAAGGGAGAGGGGGGTTCCAGAACGGGGAAAGCACACTGCATAGACAAGTTCTTTTCTTTGCCTGCACATTCATTTATGTGCCATAATTACTGCACATTAAGTTTAGTACTTGGATAAGCAAGTACTAAATCAATGCATGGTAATTCGGCACACGGGTTTTTTCAGACTCTAACCGATTGATCAGTAGCCTAATACTACTGTGCAGTGGCGTATTAGCATGGGTTTTGCCCATCACGCTACTGTCCAGTGTTGTTAGGCTACTGTGCAGTTAGCATCTCCTGTAGACACATCCAGTTACTCATAGATTGGTATCATTTATAGATGTGTGAGACTACAGCTGAATCCAAACAGCAAAATAAAGGATTGGTTAGGGTCTGAACTGAAAACATGGGTTCAACCTCCCCCCAAAAAGTTTGTTGTTTTCAAACAAAACAAAACAAAATATTTCTTTTTAATTTTTTGTTTATTCAACCTTTTTCCTCTCCTCCCCTCCCCTTTTAAGTTTAGGTCAATATTAAAATGAAAACAGTTTCAGAACAAAAAATTGAAATATTATGAACATGTTGAAATGAAACATTTTCCAAATATTTTTCCAAATATTTTCCAAATATTTTTTTTTAAATGCGGAATTCAGTCCAAGCTCTCAAATTATTTTGATTTCCCCTAAACTGCATTTTCTTATATATGTATTATCTGATGAAAATAATTTCACTTATCCCTATTATTTAATCACACACAGATGACTGAGTTTTCTGACAGCAGACAAGAGCTTGCCAAGGATTGTACTCTATTTCTGATGTTTTGCTGAAAATGACACAGATTTGCTGTTTTGTGAAATATTTCACAGAATTGTGGGGGTTTCTACTGTATACCCCAAACTCAAAAAAATAATTAACAGAGAGACTGCCTCCCTGCCCTCCCCCCGCCCCCAAATTAACCAAAATGCTTCCCTTCTCCCATGAATATAGACATTTTATTGTTTTAGCAAAAAATTTTAATGCACTTTTCACCTATTGTTTGCTTCTACCTCTGACAGTTCAGCATGTGAGACTCCAATTCAGCATAGGGCTTCAACAAATGTTTAACTTTAAATACATGTTTAACTGTTTAACTACCAGTGACATTATATACACCTTAAAAATTAAGCACAAAACTAAGTGCTTTCTAATTTTGAACCTAATGCAGTGAGCTTTTGTCCATTCTTCACACCCCAAAGCAAACTTATTTGGCTTGGCTATGGGAAGGAAATCATTTTCCTGACGTGCTGTTGTAATTCACTGCACCTTTGTAAGCCGCTACTGAATAAAAGTAAATACATATTTCACTAGCTTTGGCTGTTGTACAAATGTTATCAGAAATATACATGCAAATTTTAAAAAACTGGCTAGCATTGATGAAATGTAGAAGGCAGGTTCAGCTATTGCCTGTTGAAATACGTTGTGCTTGCCATTGCCATCATTGCATTATGAACCCTGATCCATATGATAAGGTTGAAATCATTTCACTCTAGAGAACACAATAAAAGCAGCTGGTGATTCTTTTTTATGAGGCAACTTAAGATCTGATTCTCAGAAGCACCCACACTATTCACTGCTGCCAAGGGAGGTTATCAGTGCTAAACACCTCTGAAAATCAGACCCTAGATGTCTCCAGTATGGCATACAAAACCAGTGATTCTGTCTGAAAAATCTGCCCAGAGTTAGAGGAACAGACTCCAGGTTTCTCAGATGCTCTGTGGTACCCTCTAAAACAGGATTCCTTTTTGGGATTGCTATTCTTTTCTCAACTTTCCTTCAGTAAGCAATCCACTCTTTAAAAGTACAGGATGTGAAAGCTGTATTCCATACATTACTACATACGTTGAAGAATCCATCTTTACCTACATGAACTGGTAACAACAAGCCCATTGAAGTATGTGGCTTACGTGAACGACTTGAACAATTAACAAAGCTGGGTCTGCTTTAGTAAGAGAAACTGCCAGCTTGTGTGATACCAGCTCAGCTAGTCATCTAATTAGCTAAACACAAACAAACCCATCATTTGTATTTCTTGCGGTTCAGGAGAGCAAATCCTGCTGTTGATAGCTTGCAAAACAACAAAAACATGAGAGAGTGCCAAGATGCCTGTGCTACACAGTGCATTAATCACCAAGCTAGGGGAAAGGCAGGGTGATGGCATCCTTTTCTACATCACCATTCAGGTGGCTTACAAAATGACGTGGGCAACTGATACTCCTTCCAAGACCCTAGCAGGTCTTTATCCTGCAAGGCTTCCAGGCACATGGATAGTTCTATTAAAAATAACCAGGCTATTCATGGGCTTAAAGTGAAGACATGAGAGAGCTGTATTGAATCAGGTTTATAGGTTTAAATCACTGCTTTACACTTTCATTGCCTACTGTCTGAGCTCATTAGCTACATTAATGAATTAAGTCACATAAAAGGGCAGTGGCAGAGCATGGAATAGTAGGATTTCTGGCAGCATTGCTTATTTCGAGAGCAGGTAGTAATGTGAGTTTTCAAACCAACGCAAAAGTCATGGCAAAAGCAGCAATTGGCAACTACCATGGAAAAGGACTGCCTGTTACAGACACAGGAGGCTCCAGGTCTGAACCGTTCATAGTCATTCACATGTAGAGTTTCATTTCAGGTTTATAGAAACTTTATGAGGCAAAATCAAGTTCCATCTATCTAACTAAACAGAGGCCAGAGTGCATGAGATCACCTTCATCTTTATTATAGGGATGTGGTTACAGGCTTCAGCATGCACTGTTTCACTTCACAGCACAGACCTTTGGGGTCAGATACATGTTAGATGTGATCTTTGAAAAGCTGGTAATCTGCCAGTGTGACTTTATATACAGTACTCTGACAACACAACTGAAGCAATCCATTATTTCTTAGCTTTCACCCCTTTACTGGGGTTTCCTTTACATTCCTTAGTCTGCATTCCTTCTTGAACTTTTAGGATCCCATAAGACATCTTTCTCTGGTTCTCCTACATCTTAGGATCATAGGAAAGTAGAGCTGGAAAGGACTTCACAAGCTCCTCTAGTCCAGCACTATGCTCAAGAAAATATTGTCCCAGACTAAATCATCCCAACCAAGTGTCTGTGCAACCTGCTCTTGAAAATTTCCAAGGGTGGAGATTTCACAACTTCTCTAGGTCACCTGTTCCAATGCTTGACCACCCTCATGCTCTCCAACCTAAATGTCCTCTGCTGCAGCTTGAGGCCATTCCTCTCAATCCTGTCCCCTACAGCCAAGGTTCCCTCTAAGGTGCACGCGTGCGCAGCCACGCACAACTAAAAGTCTGGCCGCGCACAGCCTTTTCAAGGCCGCGCACCAGGAGAGGAGCTGAAGGTAAGCTCCGAGGCGAGGCGAGACGAGGCGAGTCAAGGTGGGTCAGGGGCCTGACACAGGCTCTGCCCCGGCCTCCAGCCCCAGCCCCCTGGCCCAGCCCCAGCCCCCAGCCCTCAACCCCCTTCGGTAAGTGTCCCACGCCGGACCGAGACGGTGCGCTCACGGACCGAAGTGGTGCGCTCACGGACCACTGCTCCTTAGAGGGAACATTGCCTACAGCCCCAGAGAAAAGCCCATCTCTATCCTCTCTGTCATCAGCCTTCAGGTATTTGAAAGCTGTTATCAAATCTCCCCTCAGTCTACTCTTTTCCAGACTAAATAACCCTAGTTCTTTCAGCTCTTCCTCATGAATCGTGCTTCCCAGGCCCCTAATGATTGTTGTTGTTCTGTGCTGGACTGTTTCCAACCTGTTCACATCTTTCTTGAAGTGTGGAGCCCAAAACGGGACATAATACTCAGGGTGAGGCCTCATCAGTGCTGAATAGAGTGGATGAGTCATTTCCCTTGATTTGCAAGTGACAACCCAGGGTGCTGTTGGCTTTTTTTTGCAACAAGAGGACACTGTTGGCTCCTATTCACCTTATGGTCCACTGAAAGGGTCATGGTCAAACATTTGGCCAACCAGCTGGAAGCAGCCTGTGGAGTCATATGATCCAGCTCGTGGGTCTAAGACAAACCCTGGTTTGGTGTGCAGGCTGGATCCAGCATCATGAGTGCTGCATGTGGTCCAAGGGGCTGACACAAGGCATGTCCTACATGCTGCACCCATGCCAGACCGGCTCTGTGTGTTGCCTCTGGGGCTGGTTTGGATGGGCTATGCCAGAGCCAGTGCACAGGGCCAGTCTGGCAGGGCACCGCATGTAGCGTGCACCCAATGCCAGCCCCTGGACCATGTGCAACCCATGTGGCCAGTTCAGCCTACATGCCACATGTAGCATGCACCAGCCCCACTCCTGGGTTTATGCTGAAGCAGTGTGCGGGGCTGCACATGGTGCCATAGGAGCTGCACCCAGGACATGGGGCCTGCACAAGGTGTTCACTGCATGTGGTGTTCTGCCAGCCTGATCCTACACGCTGGCTCCAGCACAGCCCAATCTGACCCACAAGTTTGTTCAGCAACCCTCATCTGACCCATGAGACTGGATGAGCTTGACACCCCTGGTGTGCTGTAACCCCCAGCTCCTTCTCTGCAGTACTGCAGCCAAACCAGTCATTCCCCAGCCTGTATTTGTGCAGGCAATTATTCCATCCCAAGTGCAAGACTTTACATTTGTCCTTGTTGAAACACATCTGATTACTAAGGGCCAATCCATTTTTCCAGTCTTTGCGGGTCATTCTTGTTCCTATTCATGCCTTCCAGAGTGTCTGCAGCTCTACCCAACTTGGCATCATCCACACACTTGCTACGTGTGCACTCAATCCTATTATCCAAATCACTCGTGATATTGAGTAATAGTGAACACAGGACAGACTGATTTTCAATCCATTATACTCTTGAGATGGGGCTAATAACACACACCTGATCCAGCTGGCAGGCTGAGTCAGGAAGATCATAGAACATGATACCTGGCCATGGTCGGCTTGCCGAGTGAAGCCTGGAAACCCAGTTCTTCACTTTAAACTCTTCATTTTCTGGCTGTTAGTGTGTGACTACAGCTCTGCTTGTATTTTTCTACAGGCTATCCACGCTATTTGGTTGTTGGAGACCATTTGTCTGGGGAGCATCACCTGAAAATCCTCAGAGCGGATCTCCAAGATGACGCCTTGTATGAGTGCCAAGCCATTCAGGCGGCCATCCGATCCAGACCAGCCCGGTTGACTGTTCTCGGTAAGTCTCCCTCTCCTCTGGCATAAGCACGCTGGGGAGGTTATTACGTTTTCCTCCTTGAGATATACTTTGTGGCTCTTAGATAGGTTTTTTTGTTTTGTTTTTTGGGAGGTTTTTTGGTAAACCGTTTGCTTTGGGAGAGAACTGGTCAGAGTATGCTGCTGGATCAGGGTTATAAGCTTCAACCATTTGAAGCAAGAAAGAAATTTCTCAGGGCTGATTCCAGGTATTCTTTTTCCTTGGGCCATCCCCACCAAGTTAATATTTTTTTCACACATGCTCCCACAGAAAGACAGAAGGGAAAGCTGTATTAAGAGATTGTAGCTAAAAGACTTCTTGCTGGTACAGTTCCTTGTGCATTCACCCTGGAATTGTGCCAGTGCACTGTATACAGGGGGGTGTATCTTGCTCTGGAAAGGGGAATAACTATGCTGGTAAAAGTGGCAGTTTTATTGGCAAGTTTCAAGATTAAGTATAGATGCTTGCCAGAATGGACCAACAAAAGGCAGGCTCCTCATAAAACTGTCTAGTGTGAATCAGGCCCTAGAGTAATTCCTCTGAAACTTTTTTAAAGGAACAACATTTTTCCTTTTCTAAAACTTGTAGAGAGATTCACATTTGGTGTTTGGTAAATAGTTTCAGTTTTCAAAACACCAGCCTTTTTGAATGTGTGCTTTTAGCTTTGAAATAGGAAAGGTGGTTTTTCATTCAAAAAAGGGGGTTAGTGAATGTTTTTATTTGCTCCTGTTATAACTGAACAGCAGAAAAACAATTATCGACAAAACAAACAGTTATTGCTGAACGTGTGGGTCAGTGGAGTCTGTCTATGCGGAAAAACTGAGCTCTAATTTGTAAATTATCATTCCCATAAAACACATCTTCTATCGTAAATAGAAACCACTGAGTACCATATATTTTCACATAAACAGCAGCCTGCATCTATTCCACACATTGGGTAACCCCAAAGATAATAATGTTTTCCCTTTGATCCATAAAAACATCTTCCTGCTCAATCAACATTTTGCATTAGCTTGGAGTTCTGGCATACGCTTCGACATGAAAGAAATCTGCAGATGAATGGGGAAAGTAACACAGCCATGTCATTCAAGTCCCATCCTCCTGCTCTGTTTACTATCACTCTGTGCAAGCTACATCGCCTTCCCCTCCCTAATCTGCACCTCCTTCTTGTGTTGTAAAATAATAATATGTTGCTGAAGACATACAAAAGAAATAATATGTTATTTAATTAGACATAAAGATTCCAAAACTAATTCAGTCCCAGGGTGCACGGGCATATGCCAGAACTCTGAGCTACTGTGAAGCGTTGATTGAGCAGGAAGATGTTTTTATGGATCAAAGGGAAATCATTATTATCTTTGGGGTTATGGAATATGTTGAATAGAGGGTGGTTAATGTTTATGTGAATATACATGGTACTTGCTAATTGGTACATTTACCTAGGATGTTCAGCAACTTGCATTTTGCAATGCTTTTTTTTTTAAGTAAATTAAAGTTATAGCATGCTAGAAACAAACTCCTTTCAAAAACAGCATGGGATTTACATGTACTAAAGCAGATGTTCTTGGGGAATTTAAAGTTGACTGGGGAAGAATGACGGGTATTTCACTCCTCAGAAGGATGAATCATTAGCGGCCCGTGGACCAGAGTTCAAGCATCTATTAAGACACCACACATCCTTCATTGTGTTATCACCCAGGAATGACAATGAAGGTAGCCACGGGCTATACATAGAGATTCTGCAGGCTGCATTTTGTCCAGCTCTTGGTAGGGGGAATTGGTAGGTATATAACGAGCAGATGTCTCTGGCAGTCCCTTGTATTCAGAGGGAGATCCGGTTCCTAACAGCCTGTTACGCTATTCAGCACATTGAACTATAGGTACAATATACTGTACATTAGGGAAACAAAGAGCATATTTGTACTGGGAAATAGATAGAAACTTCAAGTAGTTACCGAAGTGTAATGCCACCAGCTGTGCAGATGTTTCTGGTTTTTAAATCGTCATGCAGACTCAGCTGGCCTGCTTTATTTCTGAACTAAGTGGGCTCCGCAGGCTGCTCCATGATGAGATGGATATAGTTTCCCTGAATGACAGTTCAGTGAGTGGAGGGAATGTGACAGGTTACCTCAGTCACTGGAGCTGCTGCTTAGAGCACAGGTCAGGAGTCAAATTTTGCACTGACAGATGCTCTTGGGCGACTCACTAAGGACAGAAATTTCAAACTTCAGTGCAATTACCAGGAGCAGTTGGTGATCATAATCTCTGAAAACCAGACCACTCATGTAGGTGCTTAAATATGGAAGAAGGCACTTAGCTCCAGTTTGAAAACATTGACTATAACTTCTCTGGTCCAAAAACAGTGAGGTTACACAGCTGAAAGCCAGGGCAAAATCTAAGTATCAAAACTCACTCCTTTGTAGTATATGTGTAATAGTATTGGGCAGTGTCAGAGTTGTACTGTGAGTTCCTGACATAGTGAACCCTATAGAAATGCCAAGTGTTAGGGGCAGTGTAAATGATGCTGATTTGATTGATAGAGAGTGTAACAATATTGCAGGAAAACTTGCTCCGAGGGCTCGTTATTGTTTAATATCCAGCCAGTAGAGAGCCACATGACAAGCAGGAAAAAAGTAGTATCCCAGGTTGGGAGATGTGGGGCTGGGGAAGAGCCAGAGAATGCATGTTAACAGGGCATCAGGCTGGATGCAACAGCTAAGGCACCAGTTGGTTGCAAAGAGAAAACTGGGCAGCTTGATAGCTGGGATTGAAAGCCAGGCAGGAAAGCAGCCTACTCTAGCTGCCAGCCACAGACTAGGGGTAGAAGCTGGACAAGAACAAACAGCCTGAGTCTGCATACCTTATCCTAGACTGCCCCTTGGGTTAGGAATAGGAACTTCTGCTTTAACTTCTGAGGACCTATGTGTGAGGATTTCTGTAGAAAAATGTAAGTGATATGATAGTTTGTGTCATTTATTTTTACAAGACTTTCTGTTTTGCTTTGGCTTTTTTGGTGGAAAGGAAAACTGTTTAGTCCCTCCCGCCCTCCTTTTCCATCCTATTTCCCCATATTTTTACAGGGGGAAAAAATGGTTGAATTTTTCAGGAAAAAAAGCCCTAAAATATTGTTCATTAGGTATGGTGCAGATAATACCAGACATCTAAATGGGATTGGCCCAGCCCATCATAGTACTAAATGGGATTGGCTCAGCCCCATTGACACCCTAGGGTTACATTCTGTTAGCTTGCAGTATAGTACTCAGCCATTAGATGTCTCAATGTGCTAGTAAAGGGTGCCGTCTCTGACAAACAAGAGAAGCGAAGTTGGGACTTGATCTATGCAGGTTATTTGTTAATCTATATAGTATGCAGATGCTATATTTAAAAAATGCTTGTTTTAAGAAGATCTGTGATTCCATATAGTGCAACACAGCATTTAAAGTTCATACAATACAGAGAGGTAAATTTTAGTGGAAACAAGCTACTTGCCTTATATCCTTGGCATACTTCAGCATAGGCAGAACTTATTGGGGATGGTTCTCCCTTCTCTCTGCATCCATAACAGCCTAAAATCTGGGGTCAGAGGCCCAAAGTAGCTCTCTTGCTCCAGCTTAATACAGGTGCACAAAGTACTGATACAGTACTAGGCTCTGAAGCTGGTTGTGCTCCCAGAGAGAATACAGGAAGCCAGACAAGACCAGCCAGGTGTTTGACAGGTGAGAAGCCAAGACAAGTCTAGCCTCAAGAAAGCGAGGCTTTTACAGACATAGCTCCACTCTGGAGCGGAAGTTCTCTGATTCCAGAATGACAGCTCCAGCCATATAACATGATTTTATTGCCTTGCAGGGCTTCCTGTTCTCTAACCCTCCAGAATAAATATTTAAGCAGTGCAAGTGCTGACTCAGACCGTGTGTGTGTGTTCCCACACTGCCACCTACATATATCAATACACACACACAAACACACACACACACACACACGCACACATTTCGTTCACTGCCGACCTAGCAGATTCACTCTGCTAGCCTCCAGATATGTATTTCCCTTCAGATCCCCTTTTCTCTGATCCAAGAGATGCATAATCAAAATGAGATTATAAAACATTGGAGCAGGAGCCTGAGAGTATATTAATAAGAAGTTTTAACCCAGCAATCTCCAAAAGCTGGGAGAAAGTTACCCTAAGGTTCAGGGTGAGAAGGTTGTCCAGAAAGTTTATTGCTGTGCATTTTGCTTCAGAGTTCATGGTGCACTCCAAGGGGCTTTATTGCTTGGACTTGCCTAAGGAAGGAGTCATTAGTACATTCATACAAAACTGGCAGGGCACGGGTATATCGTGTGACTCTGATTAAGAAAAAACAAACAAAACAAAGCATGGCATGCTGTCTGTGGGTAGAGTGCAGGCATTGGAGCCAGAGAAGCAATTGTATCTCTCACTGCTGGTGGCGCTAATACCAACCCCAGCACTGTGTGGGGACTGGTAATGAGGCCAAGCAATTCCCTTCAGGGGCAATGATTTCTCTTTATTTACAGGGGCTTTTGCTGCGTTTATAGAAGGTGGTAATTCGGCTGCGACTGTTTCTCAGGGATGCAATCCAATAAAACAGTGCACATGGCCACTATAAAACTATACCGCTGTACAAATAACCAGCAGCCTGTGTCCACAAACTATATATAACCCTGTACAATGACAGAGGGCCATGGGTCTGCTCCAGAACTCTTCCAGCCACCTTCCCCATTTTGTGGGGACCCTACTTTGCAATGAAATGCCCATGAATCCTAATGATCCTTGCATTTTCTGCAGTGGAAAGGTTTCCACGTCACCAACCACATCACCTGTAATCAGCTGGCTACTACAGTAGTGTCCTCTGGGGGGGTGGAATCAGTCTGGATGTCCCAGGCCCTCAGTTGCTGACAGCCAGTGGAGAGCCACAGTTTGCTTGAAGGCCTCTTAGCTGAGTAAATGACACTTCACCTTGCATCTTTGATTCTCCTCTGAGCCGCTCCTGTAAATAAGGGATGAAGTTGCTCTAAAGCTGTGGGGCCTTGTTCTCTGATGTTCTGTGTGCCTCGCTAATAGAGGTCTTAACCCTACAAAGCACACAAGTCACTGGAAGTAAATTAAATCCCTAAATAGGGGAGGAAGAGAAGATAATTTTCAAAGGTATTTTGTGCCACCAGCAAGAGCTACTTGGCTCTCTCTGGCTTTGCTTCTGGGAGATGATGTGTCCAAACATTGTCTTTGGCTTCCATCCATTCTGGCATGGTGCTAAGGCTTAATTGAAGCCTGAGTTATTATGTTATACTGAGTCCTGCATGTCAGCTGCCCCCCGTCTCATGCTGAGACTGCAGGTTCCACACACGCAGGGGGAGGAACCATAACTCATCTCCAGCTGTGTGTACAAGGCTCACAATATTCAGGGAAACCATTTGTCAAAACCCCATTTTAGCTCTGAATGTCTGATGACCCCAAGCCTCAGTCATGTGGTACTGGCTAGCCTTTCCTCTGATTCCTAGTAGGGATGTGGTTGGCAATCATTGGCAAAGTTCAACAGTAGATCTTTTTTGTTGGCTTCTGTTTCAACTCTAACTTCCTGCTTTGCGAGCCATTCTGCCCCCTGAAAATGCCTCTGCCTACACCCTCCCCAACCTCAGCCTGGTGCTGCTGCCTCATATGGCTTGTGCCATCTGGGTCTACACTCAGGCTATGCATGGAGCACTCCAAGGAAATCCCCAAATACTATCAAGTCATTTTTTTCAGCGGCTGTCACTCATGTCTGATACAGCTTCCTAGATCTGATGTCTCTAGTTCCCCAGCTCAGATGAAGAGCTACACCATATTTTAATTATTTAAGATTTTGTCACATAGTTTTTAAATCTACATGGTTAAATGTAGTGGAATGGAGCCTTCCATAACTTTGGAAGTCCAAGCACTCAGCCAGATGAGTCTGTTAGTATCATTTATGCCCATTCACTTCTGGGGTAAAAGCTTTATTCTCAGAGAGGGTGAAATAAAGTATTCCCTTGTCATTCCACTGAAATATCTATTTGTGATGTATGTTACCTCTCCCCTCCCCTGCCAGTAACATACACCTGTATTACTGACAGGCGCATATCACAGGACTTCTGCATCCATGCATTGAGTAATAATATACACATATAGAATCTTTCACCCCATCGCTTCTCAAAGTCTTTCAAAACTTTACTCATTGTGTGACTCACTTAATTCCTGTCTAAATGCATCCACTTCTGAGGTGGAGCACAGAAGCTGTTTAACGGTGCACATCACACAACATGCAGGTTAGGACTAGAAGTCAAGTCTTTTATCCAACAGGAGCCACACAGTTTATGGTGGCAGGATGTAACACCCCTAATTGGATGCATGCCAGGACAACAGTCTGCTATTCCTACAAAAACAGGTCTTCGGGTCTTTCACGACCCTAGATCATCAGGGCTTTGTAGCACCTCCAGTTAAAGGGTCCTAGCACATTGGGTGCTCACTGGGTCCATAGTGACAGGTATGGGAAAGCAACACCTTCTGAATCACAGGTGCACGCTGTGTTGCAGTCGGGTGGCACTTCTGGGGGGCATAGGGTGATTATTAAAACATGGACCTACAAGCAGAGGGGTATGCTCTGTCAAACCATCATACCACTTCCTACCCCCAATGCTATCAAGCAAACTAAGCATGCAGGGCTTCAGTCAGTCTACAAGAGAAACCACCAAAAGAGACTCACATTTGAAACACCCGCAGCAGAGTGAGAAGCTAGTACTTTATAACTGAGCCAACAAAAAACAGCCTCTTTATTTCCCCCCTTCTTCTCCTTTTGAAATATCCATGAGCAGATTGTTATTCCTTTTGTTTTATTTGACAGACAAAATCATTCAAAAGTTTTTGCACTTTTTGATTAATCCTGTAGATTGTGAGCCTCTCTTTGTGAGCTTTTAGTTGCCAGTATAAGTATCAGTCATGAAAAGTTATCAGTGGTTGGCTGTCAAAGGGAAGAATGTATCAAGCTGGATTCTCCAAGGGGCTGTCCTGGATGTCCTACTATTCTGTAGGTTCACTAGTGACTTGGATGGTGGAGTAGAGAGCACCCTTATTCATTTGCAGATGATACAACACGGAGAGAGGCTGCATGTAGTCTGGAGGACAGGATTGAAATTCAAAATGATCTTGATAAATTGGAGAAGAGATTACTGAAGAAGGCTGTTGAATCTCCATCGCTAGAGGTTTTTTTAGGAACAGGTTTGACAGACATCTGTCAGGAATGGTATAGCTATTGTTGATCCTGCCTTGGGGCAGGCGATAGGCTGGAGGGCCTCTTGAGATCCCTACCATCCCTATTTTCTATGATTCTATAATTTGGAGTTCATTATCTGAGCTGCATCAGTTAATGACAGTAGGCCAGATAAGTCACATGGTGTGTTAGTCTTCCCCATGAAGAAATGGCAGCAATACTTGATCCCTCTAACATTTGGGGAAGTGAACAGTATTGGCTTATCTCTGGAGAGATGAACTTGCACCTGATACATCTGAAAGCACATGTGGATACAGGTTGGGTGCATCTACATGTATGCTTTACTGCAGTGTTGTCTAATTAGCTCCACAGTAAAGCATCACCGTCTACATGTTCAGTGCTATTAGGCCGCAGTAAACTAATTAACTGTGATATAGGATAGTACTGTCAGGACAAATACTATCCTACAGAGGAGTTATTTAATGCACTGAAACACACATGCGGACAGGGACCTGCTGGCTAGAGACTTGCTGGCTAGCCTCACACTGTAGCACCCTTTTGCCACAGCCAGCCCCTCTGAAGCACGTTGAGCCAGGGCAGAGCACCTCTGGGCTGGTGGGCTGACCTCCACGGCCCCCTGCCAGCCAGGGCTGCTCTGCCCCAGCTCAACATGCTGCAGTCCTGGGCACACGTCAACAGTGTGCCCAGGAGCAATCAACTGTACTACGAACTGCACCAAAGTTTATTCCAGCGCATTAATAGCACATGTAGATGCACCCATTGAGTTAAAGGATGAAAAGTGGAAGCTTCGTCCACTAGATGGTGCTACAGATGCCACTGGATTGACATGGGCTAGGGAAGCAAATAGTGTCAGGCTCTTGTGTAAGTAAAGGCTGGAGGGAAATTCTCTTTTGCATTATTTGAAACCCTAGCTTTACCTCAAAGTGCTGAAGTGAGGCCCCAGGCAAGCTGGGAGCCCCTGACTACATCCTCGGTTTCTTGATCCCACTGGCATGGATAATAGAGAATGCACTGGCCTAGACATGGCTCATTAGCTTTCTGCTAGGGTCATTCCTGGAGCGTCAGGACGAGGTCCACTGACTCAGAGCTGGGTAACAGAGACCAAGGTCAGGGCTCTCCCCCTTCAGGGGATGTTGAGAAGAGAAGACGCCTTGCCAGAGCCCCAGGATGACACCCCCTAGGACCCACAAGACTGTTTTTCAGCAGCTGGAGGTAGTAGGATGCAGTGTGTCACAGCCTTCCACATCCCTACCCTTGAGCTGTGTTGAGGGACAAAGGCCCACAGCATTGCACACAGAGCACACAGAGCCAATTCAGGCCTCCGCTGTAATCACCGTACCCTGCTCTGGCACCATTGGATACTGGGAGGGAATTTCCCTGGTGCAAGAATAAGACACATGTGATTCTTGGCTTCAAGGGCATGCCAAGAGAGGCTCGTAGCACACAGTACCACAGCCCAGCTGAGTTCCACCTCAGTCTATAGCCCTTATGTCCCTGCTACAAATCAGAGCAGCTCCTAGCTATTGTAACTTAGGCCGGTGGCCACACTGCTTCCCCCACCCGCAGAGCAGTCCAAAGTCAGGATAAGGCAAAGAAGTCTGTTGTTGTGCCTGTCCTGCTTTTCCACAGCGTTCTTCCCTGCACAAATGTCCTAATGCTATTTTTATCCTTTTCCCAAGCCCTTCTCTGTAAACCTCAAGCACCTCTGATGGACTGGAACAGGCTGGAGGCAGTGAAGATGGGGGAGGAGGTACAAGCTGGAAGAGGGGGCAAAGGCAGCTTTATACTCCCCGGGTTAAATGTACCAATCTATCCATTTGGTAGCAGGACTTGAGCAGGGCAGAATCGTGTGAGCCACTGGAGGGCCATTTGCTACCTGGCACATCTTTAATGGAAGAGCTTCCTAATTTATGATCTGTTTAACTAAGATGGGGCATTAATTAAATAAAGTAAAAGCTTGATTAGGACTCAGAGAAATTTAAAAATAAAATCAGATGGCAATCGAGCAAAATTGCAAAGCAAACACTTTGGCTGTAACCGCTGGAGAGTTCCCTCCGGTCTTCCATCAAAGCTCAAAGCAGGGAGGGCAAATACAAGAGATTATATAGCCAACAGATGTGTGTTGTTAAAATATGCATCTGCCAACCGCACGGTTTAAGGAGCCAGAGGGCTAGCTTGTAGATCCGACTGTACTCAGGGGACCGTGAATGAATTTCAAGCCCTGCCAGTCGAAGTGGGATTTGCAGACACGTTAATTAGTGTTGAGTTTCCAGCTCTTGAACGCAACCAGGCGAGGAGAAACTTTGAACGGAGCAGTTGCTTCCCCAGGA
Source organism: Alligator sinensis (assembly GCF_000455745.1). Taxonomy (NCBI): domain Eukaryota; kingdom Metazoa; phylum Chordata; order Crocodylia; family Alligatoridae; genus Alligator; species Alligator sinensis. The sequence continues at coordinate 2,010,916 of NW_005841989.1, forward strand.
GGGAGAGGAAGGGAGGGGAAGAGGTGAACCTCCACCTGCTCCGCTGATCTAGCAAAGGAGTGATGAAGCGTTAGCCTGTGCTGGCCAGGGGGCATGCCCAAAACCCATGGCAGGCAGGCAGAGGAATTAAGGTCAGGCAAAGCATGTTTCCAAGTGAGTGACAAGGCTGCAGGGAATCCTGATGTTAGCAGTGCTTTCTCCCTCTGCTGGCATCGTCACAGGTATATTCCAGGCTACGTGGGTTTTTTCATGATCACTGCTTTATGTGAGCCTGAGTCCCCACATCAAGAGGTAACTCAATTTCCCAAAGAACGAGTTGAACCTCTAGGGGTGGGGAATCAGAAAAAGGAGTCCTACACTGCGGCTGGCCACAATGAGAACCATTCCCCTTGTATCAGAGGAGCTCACTTTGCAAATTTTACTTAGACCTCACCAAAACAAATATTACCTTTCTTACTCTACAAAGAGGTAAATTGAGGCATTAGGACAGAGATGGGCAATTATTTTGACTGGAGGGCCACTTACTGAGTTTTCTTGAGCAGTCGAGGTCCACATGGGTAGCCCTGCCCCCTGTCCTGCTGGGTCCTGCCGCCAACTCCTCCTGCGTCCTGCTGCCACTGGCGCATGTCAACTTTGACAGGCAGCCAGGGGCAGATAAAAATTAATTTTCTAAAATTTTTAGGGGCCCCATGGGCTGGATAGAATGGCCTGGTAGGCTAGATGCGGCCCATGGGCCGTATTTTGCTCACCCCTGCATTAGGAAGTTACTCAACCCAGGTCAAGCAGGCGTTCCAACAGTGGAGTCCAAGAGTCCTGTCCCCCTGCCCCCTGCTCACATCAAGGTCTGAGGAGAATCAGGCTGCAAGAAAACAACTGCATTCTTTTCCTTCTGGCAACAGATGATGATGTCTGACAGCATCAGACTGTAACAGCCAGATCACATTGAAATATAACACTGCACCAATGTGACGGCTGCAGTGAGCAAGGCTAAGCTTCACTTCATCTCCCTGGTCATTAGGAGAAACTCTCTTAACGGGGCCCCACTGAGATGGGCAGGCCTGAAATCAGATCCACCAGCTTTTTTTGTTGTCATATGAGCCCCACACATGACATATAATCCCTTTCATAAACTTATCAGCCTCCATCTTAAAAGCATTTCTGTTTCTTGTTCCTACTGCTCCTGTGGAGAGGCTATTCCTACTCTGATGGGTAGGAACCTCGACTTTCCAGCCCACATTTATTCACAACCTCTTTATTCACAACCAGTTTATACCTCTTCTTTCTTGTGCCAACATGGCCCTCCTGCTTAAATGTTTCTTCCTCCCTTTTGTTCCCTACCACCCTGCCATGTTTATAGAGCATATTACCTATATTTTCTCTTCACTTTTGTTCTGCTTAGCTCTGAATCTGTGACAAAAGTGTTATAACGATGGGTCCTTTGGTCTTTGGAGAGCGCAATCTCTCTCTCTCTCTCTCTCTCTCTCACACACACACACACACATGCGCACATACGCACATGCACGCACACAAAGTAGATTATATTCCCTCCAATGTGGAGCCAACAAACAGGACGCTTGCTCCATCCCACCCTGCAGATCTCCGGAAATGGCTGGGTATTTCCTTTCTGCTGATGGGTGTGAAACGTCTTTTTCCTGAGGAACACCTTTGCTCTTGGGATGGCACCTAGTCATGGGCCCTGGTGTCAGAGGAGAAGAGCAGGCATCTCAGCCATAGCCAAACAGGAAAACAACTGGTACTCATCCTCCCACAGTGACCCAGAATCCTGCACCTGTCCTTGGCTGCTGGCCTAGCGATGCCCCTGCCATTGTAACACTCTTTTCTCTTCCACTGGCTAGCTCATGAATTGCCAAGATAGAGGCTTCCTATGGTAGCCTTAGGCAGGGAGAACACAGGTTTGGTCTGTGAATTAATCCCAAAGGTGATGTCTGCAGGAGATGACTTGAGGACCTATGGTCATGAGGCCTGCCTGGCAATTCTGTGGAGAAACCTTTGGCCATTGAAAGAAACACTCTTGCCTCTGCTCTGTTCCTCTGCTCCAGACATGGTGCCAAACATGCCCTCTCCACGCTAAAGAAACACGGATGACAGGAGGCCCATAGAAGTGGTGAATGTAGGATTTCTGCCTGAGGAAGAAGGCCGGGGTGTTGAAGACCTCTTCTAGGGATTAGTGCCTGTATGGGGGAGCAGGTTGGGAGGGCTGTGGGAGGCTCATGTTTGCAGAAGGGCTGGGCTCAGGATGAGGGACTGAGCAGGTCTGATGCTCATTTTGGGAGAAATGGGAGTGGTACTCAGGAAAGGGATGAGCTTTCTGGGTTAAAGAGGAGACAAGCCAGAGCTGGGTCCCTCTGCTGAAGAGAAGGGCACTCTGACAGAGGGAGCTTCTGGTGCGAAGCAGCTGATGTTCAGCTGGAGTGTTACAATTAACGAGCAGTGTGTATCAAACAAGGCTGAGGTCCCATTCCCTTGGTCTCCAAGGGCCTTTTCTCCCTGATTAATGACACTACAGTGATTAGAAGGCAAAGCATAAAACCACAGCCTCCTCGGTGTCTCTGAAAGGAGACATCTGATCCACACACGTATGAAAGGATCTGTGCAGTTGAGGGGCAGGAGCAGGGCTTCCAAGAGTCTCCGTACTGGGACCTGGTGCCTCCAGCTCTGCTCCAGGAAGAGCCTGGCAGCCCTATTTGCAACACTTTTTTTGCAGCTTGGCACAGAAAGAGGTTTCATCTGGGTGCAGTGTTGTTAAGAAACATGGCTAATACCAAGGCAGAGGCTGGGGGGGGAGTGTAGAGAGGTCAGCGAGGGAGAAAAAGGAGCCAGTTCCATAAATGTAGTGTTAATAATTGATACACAATTAATTTCTACATTCACCTTTTGCTGTCCGTTTCTCTGCCTGCTCCCCCTCCAAGGCCTAGTCTAATATTAACTCTGCCTTCTTGAAAGTCCCATTAGAAATAAAGCTTTCCTAAATCAATGTGAATTATTTAATACCGCAGATTAAGTTAATTTAAATACAGAGCTTCTGTCTTTTAATGTGACAGCTAACCAGAAGCAGAAACAGCAAAAGAGGGTTGCTAAGGTGGTCAAGTGGTTTCAAGTTAAATGATGGCCTTTTTTAGCACCTGGATGTAACACTGTATGAGAGCTCCCCGGGGGGGATCAGAGGTAGACAGAGAGTGACATTAGACGCCTGCCTTATACTTAGTAATAAATCACCTTCCTGTCCATTTAATGGAGCTCCTAAGAGGTGATCAGAAACAGAACGTCCATTGCTTGGAAAGGCCTGTCTTACAACGCTTGTTTTAGTCTCAAATCGGGGTAGGTCTGGCACAGGCTGCTAAGTTAACCAGTTGCAAGGAAGCCACTGGTGGACACGAAGGCAAGCTGCAGCACCTGGCATGCATCTGAAAGCAAGTGGGGCAAGAGGGGATCCCAACAGAGCTGAAGGGTCTTGTAGTTTGTGTTTCTGTTAGACTTTGACTCAAGGACAGCCTTGCCCTAAAAGCGTATGAACCCCCTCGACCACAGCCATCACTGAAGTAGGTTGAAAATGCTTTTGGAGAAACTGAGGCAGAGTTGCTGCTGTGCCTCACCAGGAGGTAGTATGCAGCACTAGCACCTCAACCACAGGTTCAGAAGATTATTTATTGGATGGAGGTTGCACCTAGGAGCCTCAGGCACAAACCAGGACCCCTTGCACAAACACAGTAGCAAAGGTCAGCATAAAAGAAAAGAGGTACCTGAGTGGATACAAGAGGTAGAGGAAGTTTAGGGTAACAATGAGAATATGGGTCGGCGTGTTCAAAGCACCGCACAACAGAGGGGTGGAAGTGACCCTCTATCAGCACTGCCCTTCTTGTGGCACCCTTCCCTATGAGGGTTTGCTTTCAGGGCTGCTGGGACTTCACGGGAAACGCACTTCCTTCTGTTCCTTCCCAGCAAGGAAGATGTGAAGTAAACCCCGTGCTCACATGTGCTCTGCTCTTCTTTTTTAGAGGAGACAGGCAAAATTGATTCATTTATATCCCTATTAAGTGCATCATAGCCAGGCATGTGGTACAAGTTTGAGTGCTGTATTTCATTTATCTGGTTGTCCTGTTCCCTGCTAAATTCATAACTCTCCAGTAATGCTTTGTATGAGTTGTGGAGAGGAAGCAAAAAAGGGGAGTGTACAGGAGTCTGGATGAACCATGAGGCAGGGCCATTCAAGTTCTGTTCTAAGTCAGTCCTCTTTTATTTAACATTAAAGACCCACTCTTGGTTTCTTCAGGGCTACTTCTTTCACCATCCTACTTACTCTGCGTGGGGTTACAGAGCTGGTGAGACAGCAAATAGCACAGTGCATCTATTTGCTGTGAAAATACCAAAAAAGCTCCTCCTTAAAGGACCCTACAGGGACATTCCCAGCTTAAGGCAGGGAAGTCTGGAGCCTTTTCAGATAGAGCCCAGCCTAGGGGCTACTTCCCACAGCACCATGACAGGGGGATAAAGATTGTTCTGGTCTAACAGAGCGCAAATCAGCCACAGTTAATCTGCCATAATGTAGCTAGAAATTAAATATGGCCTCCTAAGATATTTGTCAAGCATATTAAAAATAAATTCCTTGCAAGACTGTCAGGTCTGTATCTTAAAACACATCAAGCAACTGATCACATGCACATTCAAATGCCTAGATCTCCAGCAATGAAGGATATGCCAGATGTAGTGACAAACTAGCTGGAACCTAAATGCTTTGAGCTCAGAGACTGTGCTGCCATTTTATTGGTGTCACTTAAAACTCCAGCCCCTGGAGTCAAGCAATAGAATAAAATCTCATCTTTTGTTTTAAAAGTAGGTAGATTGCTAACCATGATCATTGAGGAGAAAGGCCTGAAGACATGAATGCCGGAGACTGAGAAACAAAAATGCAAAAGAATGCCACATTTGGGGAAAAAAAATTCTCATTTGTGGAGCCCAAATCATAGTTTCTGAATTGCTGCAGTTGGCAGGGCTTTCTTTATGATGATGTTCTTGTTTGTATGGAGCAAACGTGCTTGGCACTTCACAGGCAGTTGGGAGAATCAATGAGAAGGACAAAGAGCTTTCCAGATTCCCTTTTAAACAGCTCTCTAGGACGTGGCAGTAGCGATAAATCATGTCCCTTTAACCTCTTCCATGCCTGCTTATGCAGCCAGTCACCCAAATGGCAGGCATCTAGCTCCTGGGTCATTCAAGGAGAAGCTTCAGGCCCGATGTTTCCAGCAATGATGGCTGTGAAGTTGCCATGAAATGATGCAGTGGTTCTGTAATTAAGTCGTGTCACCCACTTTGCACGTGGATCTGGACACATCTATATCAGCCCGCGCCAGCCTAAACTGCACTGGGCTGCCATGCTGCCATCTGTCTAATCGCAGGCACTGCGCACAGCTGAAGGAGGAGACAATCAGCCTGGCTGCCACTGGTGCTCAGATCCTGAGTCGTCTGTGATTGGCAGCGAGAGACCTGCTTACCTCTTACCCACTTTGCCATTGGACAGGCTGTCAAATCATTAATGAGGCTGTTTTTCCTTAAACAGCCATGACCAGTGCTGACATTTCGTCATGTCCAGTGAGGCTGCACGGCTAAAGGCAGAGCGTGAGTGGGGCCCCAGATGTGAGCTTAGATGTACAAGGATTTGCAAACATAAATAAGGTCTCCAGCACTTTCAATTTCATATGGCTTTAGCAAGAGATAATAGCTTATCAATCTGCCTGGAAAAGCAAAAGGCAAGAAAGCAGGGGCTTCCTGCTGTATATGGAAATCACTAAAATCCCCAGTCTTGTTCATTGCACCAAAACTTAGCCCCGCTTCGGGGCCGTGTGTGCGCACCCCTACCCTGGACAGCACCACGCATACACATGCATCTCTCTCCACAATACATGCACACACACACACCCCTTCCCCTCTAGCACACATATACATGCATGCATATATGTGCACACACTGCCTTCCTTCCCTTTACCATGTGGAATCCAACGTTGCTGAGCTCCTTGAACGGTGCGGGCAGGAATCAGTCACTGCTAAGAACTTGGTGGGTTGTTAGTGACCTGACAAAAGTATTGACTCTCTCTACCCTTGTCAGGTGACAGAGAAGAATGAAGCCCTCGAAGCGTGACATCACCTGAGCGACAGCCCCCGCTCTCCTATTGATCCTGCCTAATGAAAAATGAAACTAAGGCTTGAAAGGGGCAGGAGCAGCCATGGAAATAACGAAAATGTAAAGGGAGAGGACGTGGCAAAGCCATCACTCAGGTAGTTCTCCCCGAAAGCCTTTTTGGCAGCCACATCTCATTCCTGATCTCTGCTCCTGGCTTTTACAGAGGGGAGAATTTAGTGTTTATGAAGTTAACAGATGAACAGCAAACTGGTCAAACAGATGAGGACTGGCTCTGGGCAAGCTTCTCCTTCCAACTCTGCCAATAGCCCTATCTGGATTCACAGCCATTATTGTGGACCCAGGCTTTCCATTCAGCCTCCAGTCCTGACCCCACCACCCTCTTCTATTCCAGTTGTACTGCTCATTTGCATTAGCAGTGCAGCTCAGTCCAGGTTTGCAGCCTTCTCCTATGCCACATGTGGTCCCTTAGCCCTAAATATGTGTACACACACACATACACATGCCCACACACATATGTGCACACACGCACACGGTTCAGCCAGTGCATATCGGTGGTCATTACCTACTAAACTAGCTCTGCTCTTCCAACTGCAGCTCTGCCAGTGCTCCCCAGTCCTTCTCCCCCTTTCCCACCTCTTTGAAAAGGCATTACAGTATTCTGCAGTCATTGCTGCAATCCCTAGATTCTCACTGGAACTGTGCACTGGTACCAGTACTTGTGCTTTGCAAGATCTTCTGGATAACTGAGTTGATAAGCCTGTTAAACCCGCTGATGAATCTCAGCACTTTTATCAGTTCATTCCATTTAATATCTAATATTTTCTGGAGATCTATTGCTTTTGAAGGCATTTCAGCGTTTGTCTGAAATCTGGTAGATTTCCACCTTACATGTCTGGATGCTAAAGTAAAGGCAACACTGGTGTTGAGGATTCATAGTTTGGTCTGGGAGCCAGAGGCAAATCCAGGGGAGGTGCAGGGGCACGATTGCACCCCCACTTTGATTCCTGCTTCATCCAGACTTCAAAACCAACTAGCTGGAAGGAACAGCAACATTTCTATTCAGGCAATGCTTAGAGAGTCAATTGAATTCATGGCTCATTATCATCTCCTGGATTCCTGCTAATCTCTCTCCACTCCACAGGTGTTAATGACCCTCTATCTTTTTGATGTTCCACTATTCAAATTATCCTTCTGCAATTTTGCTCTCTGTTAGCCATTCCTGGTAATGTCTCTCTCCTATTTCCCAGCCCTGCAGACTGTTTTTAGATCTAACTAAAAACCTTAACTCAATTGTGGTAATATTAACTACAGTGCAGAAATGACTGACAGTGAAGTATTGGAAGCACTGTCCAGGTGCTCAAGAAGGATAGATTTTGTGTTATGAATCTGAATAAGAGATGTACATTTAACTATAATGACTTCAGAACTAATGGCACCGTATCTTTTGACTTTTGACAATTGTTGGCCTAGTTTGTTGTACTTTCTTAAATTTTGTATATAATCTAGTGCATTAGTACACATTCCAGTACTTATATTTGTTTGCTTTGACCTTACACAGAATAATATAGTGCTAGCCCCTAGCATTTTAGTACAGATTCTAGTTTCTCTTAGACTGGAGGAAAATGTATTATGTGTGAATATGCACTACACCATCTGCACCCCCCTTTTCACATGTCCAGATCTGCCCATGTTTGGCACTATGGGATTCTGATTCCTGAATCTTGTTTAAGCTTGCAAATGTACCTGCCCCCTTCTAGACTGTGCTGCATTTTCTTCTGGATACCCCCAATAGTTACTGCCAAGATAGGTGAATTGCTCACCTCATGTGATCCTTTATCTCCTGAGCAGCTGCTTGACCTGGGAGCTGCTAGGGTGCTTATTAGATTTATTTTTTGTATGAATAATCAGCCCCAGCACCTTTGGTCCTTGCTTGTGTGTTGGTTGAACTGCTATGTAGAAGAGCATTTTCATCAGCAAAATCTAGGTCCTCCAGGGCTCTGGTGTTGAGTCCTGCCATGCCTGTGTTGTGCTCATCAGCTAATGAAGTTAGTGGCAGTGCCAAACAAGAGAGGGGAGAGAGCGTATCCTTCTTTGGTACCATTCACTCAGTCTGTGTTATATGAAGTCCAAATCTGAAGACAGCCCTGGCCTATATGGTTTTAGATCTGGAAGATGGGCCTAGACTCTTGACTTAGTTTAAGTTACGCTGTTCTTTGCATTATTATTCACATCTGTGCAAAACAAGCACAGGGTGAATGTGATGCACAACAGTTCTGATCTGGGAGCATCCTGCACTCACTTTGCACAGGTGTAAATGATAAGACAATGTTCAAGGTAGGAGAAGGTCAGCCTCACTGTGTATATGCTTCAGGCTGCAAAACCCATCCACATAAATACTCGGGTACGTGGCCCAGTTTGAGCTTTGTGGTGCTGTGGCTACACTGCTATCAGCACCTGAGCCAGCTAGTTCAAAGCTAGCTTGGATATTTCGCCCAGTTTCCACACCAGCCCCATTTCCACCAAGCCATGCTCCTTCCCTGTTGTAATGTTTCAGTTCAGACTTTTCCCACCTCAGTGAGGCATGAGCCGAATATATCAGATTTCCTTAACGCACTCAACTCTGACCTCAGCAGAGAGAGACAAGGGATTCATGGCAAATTATGGATTTAAACCCTGTGATGAATCTTCATTATAGCATGAAATGAGAAAAGAAAACACAGCTAAATGGAAGACCTCCCTTGGGCAGCAGCGTGCTGAAATCCTGGAGAAAAATAGGAAGAGGCTCATTTCCTTTAACTAAATATTGCTGAATTTTAGCAGGCAGGGGACTCTGTTTGCCAGTTAAAAGTGAAATATGGTAGATTAAAGCAGGGCTGTCCAACTGGTGGCCCTCCAGGGGTTAAGTTGTGGCCCCTGGGCTCCCAGCCAGATGCCATTTCCCCTATCCCTCCATCCGCAAGAGCAGCGAGTCTCTAGACTGACCTTCCCTCCGTCCCCAGTTGCTTGGAAGTTGGACAGCCCTGAATTAAAGGGCCCAGGACCCCTGGGCTATACAGAACACAGGACGTCCCACAACATGGCAGCTCCCCCCCCCCCCACAAATTTGTGACATCCCCATTACATGAGCCAAAAACATAATTGGTTAGAAGCTTTTTGATCTGCTCATGGCTATGCATCCTAGACTGCCTATCCCTGGTAAGACAGGTACCCTGAGCTATTCACCTGGGACATGGCCCTGTGAATAGCCACGTTTGTAGAATTGCAGCGTGGCAATTACCTAGGATGAGCAGTATTAGTTGGTATAGTCTGGGGTCACTGCTCAGAGTGTGGTCCCATACCCATAGCTGAACAAATATAACCAAGTCCAGTTGAAAGTAGGAAAACATTTCTGTCACTTGTACCTGGTTCAGATTTCCTATGCCCTGCAGTTTTACCTTGAAGGGGAGGTTCACCTGGTGGTTTGGGCAATGCAGATAAGAGAGGACTAGTTAACTGGCTAACCAATGGAATAGGAAACAAGCTATCCCAAGAGAAAAGTCCTTGCCCTCTAACACACCCATTTCATTTTGAAGCCAGTTAGCAGCAGTGGTAGCATTTTGTGGAATCCGTTGGTTGAAATTTGCATAACAAATTATAAATTCACCAAAAATGCAGAGGTTTTATTGGAGGGGGGAGGGGGAACAAAATTACTCTTGGATTTGGATCAAATTCAATTAACATTTTTGGCCAGAAAAAATGGGGGGAAATATTTTAAAACTGTCAAGACATCTCACTTTGTTTTGACATTTTAGAAGTGAAATGTTTTGTTTCAGAAATGCCAAACATTTCTTTTTGACATTTTCATAATGAAATGTTTAAAAGTTCACCTAGATTAACTAAAAGGAAAAATGTTTTTAAAAGGGTAAAATAATATGAAAACTAAAAAACCGTTCCATTTCAAGTCAGATAAAACGTTTCAGATTGATGCAGAATGAGTTTGGTGGGTTTTTATTCCTCTTTTTGGCTGAAAAACCTAAAAAAATGTTCTGTTTTGATTTGACCAAAACAAAATATTTTTTCCTGTATTTTTTTCTTTTTGGTTCAGCCACTAAAAGGAAAAATCCATTCTTCACCCATATCTGACTATAGACCTGACTAGAGAGTGCTGCTGACATCACAGCGGCACTATGCCAAGCGTATAGACACACAGTAAAAGTAGTAAAGATGACCTTAATACACAGGACAGGAAAAGTCTGGGTGGGAACAGAGGTACCCAGAGAGAAAGCAGGGAGATGCCTAGGTCATGTGGAAAGACCAGGAATAGCAACCTAAGTCTCTGAGTCCCACCCCTGCAGAGCCCTGTTCACTTACTTTAATGACAGCTGCTCTTCACGTCCCCAGTATTGTTTGTAAGCAGCTGGAAGATGATAATCCTTGCCCGTGTAAATAGGCTGCCTTCCTATGAAAGGCATCGGCATGATAGTCCAGACCATGCCAATGCAGGGCCAATCTACTGCCAAAGACTCATAAGGAAAATACACACCTTTTTCTACTGACACTCCAGTGTGCCACATCAGTCCAAACCTGAAAGCTTCTTTGGGGTGAAGGGGTAATGCTTGCTTCATGGCCCATTGAGTCTTTGATCCAAATGATGAGCATACCAGAGATTTTCAAGCCAGAAGAGGCTCTTATCGTAAGTGCCAACTTTTATTTTTGCCAGGGGGTGCCCAAGATGATGGACATGTGGAAAGTTTTACGCATTTCAGGTGACAGCCCTCTTCCAAGAGGGGCCAAGGCCCTCTGGCCCCCACATACTCGGCACCTCTGGCACTTATGATCATCTAATCTGACCTCTGGCAGAGCCTTCTCCCCAAGGGTCATTACCTCTGTTTCACAGATGCAGAGCTGAAGAGGAGAGAGAAATCAGGTGATTTGCCCAAGGTCATTTTGAAATTTGGGCAGAGCTGGACTAGAACCCAGCTGTGTTAACACTCAGGACTGTCCCGCAAGTGCAAAGCCATCCCTTTTTCTGTGCGCAAATGCCAGTTGATTTCATTTGCCGTGGTAGCTTTCCTGATACAGCCCCCTGTTCATTAGGCACCAGTCTGAAATACCTTTCATCCCTGCTCCTCTAAGTCATTTCAGAGAGGCCACTTCCCAGCCATCCTGTGCTAATAGCCCTGCCTTTCAGCAGTTACCAACTAGTCGTGGATTTGATCCAGTTACTCACAGGCAAGGAAACAAATCTGACTCATCCTGTCCCCTCCTGATGTGCGATCTGCCCTCCGCTGCTTTCGCTGCCCACATTCCAGTCTGGTGGCTGCAAAGATGCAGACTTCGATTGGGTTAATTCCTTTCACAAGTAGTCGATGAAGCAGGCTCTCCAGTGGTAGAGATGACCCGAGAGCCTATTGATATTTCTACGGCTTCTATTGAGCTGTGCACTGGAAGTGGAAGCAGAGTCTGAAGTGAAAGCATCACGCTTGGGGTACTGTGGCCTGTAGTTTGATCTGCAGTGTTTGAAATGCCTTCTCAGTGAAGCAGATCATCCGTATCTAGCGCAAACTTGTGCAAAGCCTTCTGTTATTTTGCTAGCAATCAGCACCAGCCTGGAGAGGAAAAGAGAAAACAGGCTTACCGATGGAAAAAAGTTTAGCATGAAAGGAAAAATGGAGATGTACCAAGCACCATGAATTCCATGGCTTCCATCACCGCTGGAAGGAAAAATGATCCAGTGGCTGGAGCTGGCCTCTAGGAACTGGTCTCAATTCCTTGCCCTTCCAAAGAAATCTCTGCATGACCATTGGAAATTTCTTAGCGTCAAATCCAGAAAAAAGACTTAACCTTTAGGCATCTGGCTTTAGATTGGAATCCCTGACCTTGAGTTAGGTGTCCAGGCTCCGGATCCCATGCCTGGAAAGAGTTGGGCACCTCAAGGATGCTGCTCCAAAGCACCCTGCATGGGGATCGCTGCAGCGCGCAACCCAGGAGGCAGTGCTGAGACAGCCCCTTGCTCAAGTCTGCAGGGAGGTGCCTCCAGCCACTTCAGAGCTGGAACCTTGTCCTAAAGGCAGGCACTTCTATCCATTCCTTAAAGGCCTAAGACAGGAATATGCTTTTCCTTCAAAACACCACTGAGGGTGGTGTGCCACTGCTCCCCCTTGCATACAGCCCTCTAGTGTGTAGAGCACCTGACCCAGATGTAGGAGACCAAAGCTCAGTTGCCTCCTCTGCCTGAGGGGATTTGGACTGTTTCTTCTCATTTGCATTGAGCAGCCTTGGATAAATTACTGACCAGTCCTGGGAAGCCAGACCAGAACCCAAGTCTCCCCCCTCCAGCCGATGGCCCTGCGCTGTGCCCATTCTTGCTCCTTCTCTCTCGTGGACATCCACCTGGAATTCTCTTCTGCCCAGGACAGCATAAATAGGATGGGTTAGAGAGCATCTCCTCCCATGAATAGCCTGTAGGCTAATGCCAGGGGTAGTGGGAAATGTGGGGTTTGATTCCTTTCAGGCAGAGGAATGAAAGGGACGTTAGGTCTTCCACTTCCTGGGTGAGCGGTCTAACCACTCAGCTTTTGTACAAAGAGAAGCTCCTCTTTTGCTGGGTGTAAGAAGACAGTGGTAACAGCTGCTGTGTTCTGTGACAAGCCTGATCCTGTTAGCATCTGTTGGGATGCTCTGAGACCTCCAGATGGACTGAATCCTTCATCAGACCAAAGTGGAGACACGTCTAATTTTTGGGTGTAGTCATGAGCTGGATGTGAAGCTGCTTAGCCGTGATTAGATGGAGGCCGTTTTGGTTATGCTCAGAAATGCAACTCCAAGCACCTGGGGAACTTTGAAATAAAAAAAATAAAGAATGGATGGAGCTTGGGTAGCTCCAGGGCAAAGCAGCAGCTGAGTGGAGGTTTTAAGATCATGAGTTTGGAGGTATGTGCTTAATTTCCACTTAGACCTTGTTAAGTGCCCGGGTCTTTTCCTGGATCTGGTCCTTAGCCTTTCTGGGACTTCCAGGCTTCCCTGCTGCACAATGGAACTAATAACACTTCCAAGGGGTGGGGAGGGCCTAATACATTTGAAATCATGAGGTGCTTGGACACTGTAGAGACCTTAGATGGCCAATTCTTGCTGCCCCAAGCTCTGTGTGCCTCTGGAGAATTACCCATGAAAATTTGGTAGTGAATGAAGAATGACTTTCAAACCAGAGACAGCATGAAACACTGCAAAGGAAAAGTTGTGCCTTTTATGATATCACATTTAATTGCTAACGAAAAATATTGCACCTTCTTCATTTGGTTCAGCGACTAAATACCAGAGAGCAGCTGCCCCACTTGTGCTGTATACCAACTGGTAGGTTTAAAAGATACAGAAGGCATTTAATGATAATGATGATGATTTACATTTATATAGTGTCTTCTATCCACTGGGATCACAAAATGCTCTATATATCTATAGATAAAAATATACTGTAAGGCAACCGCTGGATCCACAACTGAATTGCAGCCACCTCTACAGTGAGATGGCAAGCTGTTCAAGAGCACATCTTAATGGCATTTATAAAGCTCCCGTCCCTCTTCACTGTCATAGCACTTAGGGTGCCATACGGGAATTCGATAATAAAATCAAGTTGTAAAAACACTTTTAAAAGAACAATGCAATAAAAAACCCTCACTGTTGTTAAACTATGCATCCTGGAAGTGGGGGGATCAAAAGAAAGAAGGTTCTCAATAGAAAGGATGTTGTCGTTATTGTAACCCTCAACCTTGGAGACTAAAACTTCTTTACCTAGGGTTGCTCAGAAGTAGGGTAGGAAGGAGCTGGATAGCAGAGGATAAAGTGGCACCACACCTTGGGTCCCACTGCAACAAAGTCTTCATTAACCTATTGGCCAATAGTGCGGCTCCCAAGAGACAGGCAGCCTCAGGACACACACTCCCAATGGGATGAGGTCCTTGGTGGTGGCCCTCAGCCCTGCACTATTTGACTAACTGACCACACAGTGGGGCAGATGCTTTGTGGGTTGGTTCGGGGCAGGGGTGGGGGGTTGCTTTTCTTTGGTGCAGAAGGTGTCTAGCACTGCCAGAGAGAGCATGCTGGATTTAAAGTCCAATTTGGTCTAATCCAAATATCCTCAATATGGATTGAAGGACCCATGAGATAAATGCCAAGGTTTTACACAATGCCCAGCACCAGTTCTTACTCTGAAACCAATGGCCAAGTTGCCTGCCGGAAGGAAGTTCCCTACTAGGCTTTTAATGTGTTTGGTGTCTTTTTCAGCTGGGATCTGCTAGGCTGAAGAAGAGAGGCAAGAGAAAGAGAGAAAGAAAATGAGTCCTTACAAAAGGCACTTAGCGATATTCATTCAAAATTCATAGGCACAAAATTGCAGTCTGCACAGATTTGTTTCCTTTTGGAAATTACAGGAAACTACAGCCACCAAAAACTGTTATTCAAATAGCCACTTGAGATGATTAGACTTGCTGGAGGTTGTACTTACACACACAGCCCCTGTATTATCAGACTCGTTCCAAGACAGGGAGGTGAGGCCATGAAAAGAGGGAGCTGGAAGTGTGTTATAAATGTGACTGATTGGCAGGGGTTAAATCCTGCCCCATTCATGTCTGGGTTACTGTTATTAGCTACCCACAGGGTTCAGGCCAGACAGGTCCTTGTGTAAGGTACACACCACAGGGAGGGGTAATGGGTTTTGATACTAATTCTAGAAGTAGTTGTACTTTGCAGCTGTATTTCTTAGTTTCTGTCTCACACAGTAAGATATTTCACTCTCTCCAAAATACCTTGTACACAGGACTATCTTAAGGGCATTAGATAGTTCATATGTGTATATCCCTTCCACTGCCTCTCCCATGAATACACACACACACACACATATATATATATACTTTCATCTTCCCTCACCCTCACACTTTTACACTCATCTCTAACCAGATACATGCACACGCGCGCACACACACACACAAGCATCTATATGCTCTCACACACACTTATTTCTCCTACATACACTCCCGCTACAAATACTTAGGTACCTCTGTACTTTGTAATACACAACATCCTGCATCATGCATACAAATACATGGGCATGGCCACCTAACAGTACAAAATCGATTGCACAGCTTCACATCAGTCACTTAGGAAGGAAGACTCTTCTTCCCCTCTTGAATGTATATTCAAAGGAGGTCAAACATCTGGGGAGCAGTGGCCTGCAGGTCAGCAGTGAGAAACTTATATGCCCTCTAGACACTGAGTGCTGGAAATCTGATCATTGTACAGGCTTTGTGCAATACATGTGCTGAGATGGTGAGACAACCTCCATACTTTTCCTCTAAAGATTTTCCTAATTTGCTTGTGAAATATTTACCTGAGCTGTGTTATGGCAACAGTATGTGGGGCAGGATTGCAAGGCTTCTGCCAACCTAGTCCCAGCTCAGACACCCTTCCCTCCCCCTTGCAGCAGTGTCCCAAGCCCAAATGGATCCATTTTCCATTGCATGACGTCTCAGCCAGGGGATTGACCATTCACTTGACTCCCATCTGCTTCGGGCTGGTGGATTATCCTGGATGAGTCAATTAATGTTTTTACTTTTTAATGGGAAACTCGTCAATGCAAAATAGAGATAAATAAGAAAGTAAGCTCCCCCCCCATGTCCCCTCCCATGGCTGGCTTCCAAAAAACTGTTGTGTTTTCACAAGCCGATCAAGGTGTTTGCAAATGTTTGTACATAAACAAGCTTCCCATATGCAGTGTGTCAGGCAAGCATTGGCAGCTGAGAACACACACTTTGGCAGGGATGCTGCTGCAGGGAACAGCAAAGCTCTCAGTGAGCCATGTAGCACCTGCCGAGTACCAGGACCAGGATGTCCTTGACCTCTGCTGGAATCTGAACCTGGATTCAAATTCGACAAATGGCCATAGCATCTTTAACAGGCCCGAACCTCAGATATAAGCACCCTCTTCCTCCACCTGCCTTTGAGAAAGCCTGGCCCTGAGTTCAACATTTTATTTCTGTATATGGGTCTGTGACCTGGTGTCAACCTTTGGTTCTAGGAGGCAATAGGAGTAGGGGAGTAGTCAGGTAGGGAGAGTCTGAGCCTGCCCTTATCTACTTATCTCCTCAGACCTGAAGCCTGAGCCTGACCTCATCTGCTTATCTCCTCACCCTTTGAAGGGTCTTCCAGCACCCGAGTAGAAAATCACTGCCTTGGAGCAACGTATGGAACGGCAGAGATGTTGTGCTGACTCACCCTAACAACCAGAATAGATGGGGCTCATTACTCTCACTTCAAACCAGGAAAAAACGCTGAGTGTGTCTGAGGAAAAAGAAGGCTAAGGGGAGGGATGAGAGGTCCTTCCGGGAGAAGTTATTAGTGTTTCTGATATCAGTTTAGCGTAAATCAGAAAGTCCAACACAGCAGAAGGCGTAAGACACTCTATTGACATAAGCAATAAGACAAAGCCCATTTTTCCATTTGCAAGATTTTTTGTTGGTAAGATGAAGACATTTTGACCAAACACTGCCACACACACATTATCACTCAACACTTTGAACTCAAATTATAGTGCTTTTAATTTTCTGTTTTCTTTGATATTTTACAAGACTTAACGAGATCTTAAGTCTCAAGTCCATTGCTGAGAAGCTGTTGGGAAATCTGGACTAGATCTAAGAATAGCTTAAGTGCTATATTCTCTTTCTTTACATTGAAAAGGTGCTTATCTGCTTACGAGAATAGAGGCCCTTGTATCTTATCCATACTGAAATCTTATCTAAACCAGTCCAGGTGGTAAGGCTGAGAGAGAGACATAATTAAGAACGAGACAGATGAAATGCTGACATTAGTATTACTTAAATGTCCTGTACCTTTTATCTTATATATTTTTTAATGCTGGTGAGACACAACAGGAGAGAAATCAGCTTTTATCTCTCTCTCTCTCTCTCTCTCTCTCTCTCTCTCTCTCTCTCTCTCTCTCTCTCTCTCTCTCTCTCTCTCTCTCACACACACACACACACACACATCCACACACAACCTGAGCCATTTCACACTCTAAATAAATCTTGTTTAACTGGTTCTGTTGGCAAGACAGAGAAATAATTAAGGCGAAGGTGGTTGAAATGTTGATGTTATTACAGTAATGCAACAGCCTGTTTAGTTTCTCTGCCGATGAAATGCAACCAGGGGGAAATCAGTTTTAAAGATTACCTCCCAGAGATGCAAATTGGGGAGCGGAAACGATGTAGTCAGGAAGAAATGGTCTCAAACTAGGAAACATTTCAAAGTCTGTGACAGTCTCTTAGGGGCTTTTAAGACCACAATTTACCTTTTGACTGCATTCTATTTTCTCTGAAATCCTTTATTTCTCTCTTATTTATTGACTGGAGAGACAGCACAAAAACTAGAAAGTGATTCTCCAGCCGCTGGTTTTAAAAATCCATAGAAGAAAATTATTCCCAAGAGGGCACTTTTTTTTGGTATTTATTTTTTTTAGCACTCTGTGTGAACCAAGACTTAATTGAATCATTCGGCCCAGAGGGGTTTCAAATTGGAGGATATCAAGGTCAGTATCCCCTAAGTGATAGAGGCCCGTATTGGCGAAGTTAGAGCTATGATGCACTAGAAATAATTCCTTCTTCTTGAGAAGGTGCATTTTAATCTAGGCCACCAGTGAAAGGTGCTTGACAGGTCTCTTTTCATTGGTGTGCCAACCTCTATTTCACTGGTTATTCTGTAGCGGTGTGCAGTTAAATCTGCCTAGTGCCTATGATGCAGGTCAGAGAGCTTGACTGGAAAGACTGAACTGTAGGCCTCTAAAGAGCAATGCTTGAGTCTTTACTAACTTGAGCCAAAAGACCCAAAACTTTCAACAGAGCCAGTAGTGAACTTCTTAGCACCTATACCTGGTCTTACCACTAGAGGGGAACAATGGTGTTAGTTCTCTGCCTATATGTGATTTATTTTGGAAAATATTAGCACAGTAACTGAGCCACCTACATACTTGAATGAGACAAGGTTGCACCAAAAGGAGGGGAAGGAAGGAGAGCATTACCCAGTTGGAGCAGCTGAGGCAGGGCTTCCCGGCCAATGGTTCCATGAACCAGGACTGGCACTTCTAGCATCCTGGTCCCCCACATAACATCAGATAATATAAATAAACTAAACAGTTGCAATGTAGATTATTACACAGTCCGGTGGGTAGAAAATTAGCTTATGGGATGCACCCAGAGAGTGGTGGTGGCCGGGTTGGTTTTGACATCGAGAAATGTGAGCAGTGGAGTCCCCCAAGGCTCTGTCCTGGGACCGGTACTGTTCATTATCTTCATTAGTGACTTGGACAAGGGAATGGAAAGCACTCTGTCCAAGTGTGCAGACGATACCAAACTATGGGGGGAGGTAAACATACTAGAGGGCAGGGAGCGAATCCAGGAGGATTTGGATAGGCTGGGGAAGTGGGTGGAACAGAATAGGATGCAGTTTAACAAGGATAAGTGCCTAAGATAAGTGCTAAGTGTTGCACTTAGGGAAGAAGAATCATCAACACACCTATAGCCTGGGAGGTACCATACTGAATAGCACAACAGCGGAGAGGGATCTTGGAGTCATAGTTGACTCCAAAATGAACATAAGTCACCAATGTGATGAAGTAATAAGTAAAGCTAATCTGAAGTAATAAGTAAAGCTAACCACACGCTTTCTTGCATAAGTAGTTGCATCACAAACAGATCTAAGGAGGTGATACTTCCCCTTTATGCGGCATTGGTCAGGCCGCAGCTGGAGTACTGTGTCCAGTTTTGGGAGCTGCACTTGAAGATAACCTGGAAAGGGTTCAGAGGAGAGCCACCCGTCTGCTTAAAGGCCTACGAGGACCAATTGAGGGACCTGAATCTCTTCAGCCTCCGCAAGAGAAGGCCGAGAGGTGATCTTGTGGCCGCCTACGAACTCATTTGTGGGGGGGGGGCAAGCAGGAAAGAGGGGATAGGATGTTTACCAGGGCACCCATCGGGGTAACTAGAAACAATGGCCACAGACTGAAGGAGAGCAAATGTAGATTGGACATCAGGAAAAAATTCTTTACAGTGAGGGTTGCCAAAATATGGAATAGGTTTCCAAGGGAGGCGGCACTGTTCCCTTCCTTGGAGGTATTTAAGAGGAGATTGGACAAACACCTGGCTGGGGTCAT
>NW_005841989.1:2030277-2040306 GCF_000455745.1 Alligator sinensis
ACTCTTTCCTGCCCAGGGCAGGGGGTAGGAGTCGATGATCTAATAGGTCCCTTCCGACCCTACAATCTGTGAAATCTATGAAACTGAAACCAAGGTTCTCCATGGACCTGATGGGGGCTTTTCCATGGCAAGAACCTAGAAATTAGGGCGAGGAGGGAACTTTCAGATCCCAGTCTGTCCCTGAGCTGATAACCTCAGGTACAGAATTTCTCCATCATCTGCACGATCCTATTCTTTTGTCTGCTCTAAATGCTGTATGTAATAGAGGGAACGTCTCCGCTGTGGTCACTGCTGTGGCTGCAGTATAGCAGATATCCTTGAATTAGCCTTATACTAGTAAGCTCAAGTGCTGGTTGAGTCAAGCCCAACATCACGGTGCGGCGCTGTGTGTGTGTTAATTTACCCAGTGTAGTGGGTGGGTTTTCCCACCTGCACTGAGCTCCATGCCACCACACCCGACTACTACCAGTCCTAGGCAGCATGCGTATCTCCACACCTCCCTTCAGCCACTTTTTAGCCCACGCAGACATACACAGTGCTCATCACTTTCTTTTGAAGGCAAGGCCACAGCTTTGCTCCTTGTCAGTCAGCTGCTTTTCCATGATGCTCATTTTAAATTCTCCCCTGTGTTAACTTCACCCCATCCCTCACTTGACTCTGCCCACTGAGTCACACTCCAGTTTCCCTGTCTTGCTGCTCCCTCCTTGCAGGCATCTGTAAGTGTAGTTACTGCATCCACCTCAGTCTCCCCTTTGTCACTCTAGATATATTTAACACTTTTCCTCTGGCCTCATCAGTCAATTCTTGCAACCCCCAGATAATATTTTGTAGCTCTTGTCTGAACCCTCACATGTTTGTCAATACCTTTCTAGCTGGTTTCAGAGACAGCACTAAGACAGGTCTGTGTAGAGCAGTGGGCCAGCTGACCTCTCTGCCCAGCTGACGACAGGCTTGCCTGAGCGGAGAAAATGGAACCGTAGGGCATTTATACCCATGCTTCAGAAGTGGAGAGTGGTGCAAGGCCCTTTAATTAGAGTCACTCTAGGGGTCACCTTAATTAAAGTGCCTGGAGTGTCATGTGTATCAGTGTGCCCACGCTGAAAAAAGGTGGTGGGGGCGCTTTAACTGAAGCTCATCAAACAAGCTCTAGTTAAAGCATCCCGATGCCATTTTTCAGTGCAGCAGTGCACATGATGCTGGAGTCTGCTGTAGCGTGGTAATTAGTGCATGTCAAATCTATGCAGTATGACTGTTACAACTTGTTGTGAGTGGTCACCCAGTAATGTTTACTACCATCTCAAACATGCAACGTGCTCTGATTGTTGGTCCCAGCCCCGGGACCACACAAGTTTTGAACTGGCTTCAACTGATTGTCTGTCCTAGCTCTGCGACCTTCCAGGGCTGCAGACACCAGGCTTTCATCGTGGAGGAACCTGACAAGTGAAAGATCCAGGATTCATCCTCCTGACACACAGGGCCAGCCTGGAGGGGGAGGGAGGGGTGTATCAGAGTGACTGCCCTGGGCCCTGCACTTCGGGGGGGGCCCATGGAGCTGGACTGGCTTTGCATCCAGCTACTCACCAGCCCCCCCCCACCTCTGCCACCACATCTGGGTCCCACACAGGCTGATTTGCCCTGTGCTCCACACCCTGCTACGGTCATCTCTGCTGACACATGTGGCTTTCCTTGTCCCACCTCAAAGCCTGGTAGAGCAGACGGGTACCTGGCTGATGTCAAGGCTGGATGAGGACTGCAAATTGCTTGTATGATCTCTGTGAGGCAGTCTGACAGGCCCTGAAGATATATCACATAATACGATCTGAAGATACTCCTTGTGAGAAAGTTTGCTGCAATATGAGCCCACTTAACATGTATTTCTCTCCTTGAACACACAGATGCTCATGCTTTAAGTGTATTTAACACATCCTAAGTGCAATGTGTGACATAGTCCTCAGTTTCCCCTGTGGACATAAATACTCACAGCTGTATACTACCCTCAGGCTTCAAGTCTGCTCCCAGGGATGTCACAGTTGCTTATGGCTCTGGGAGCTGCCTCCACAGCTCAATGGCCCATAGAGAGAATGGTCAAAACACATTGGACTCTCTGGCTAGGGACAGACATTACACATCAACTGGCTTAAGTGATCAGAAACCTGTAACAGAGCAAATGTTCAGTGCACGCAAACCAGTTTCAAAATGGCCAAAACCAGTTTGAAATAAATGGCAGTGGGGTCTGCCCACCCCAGCCGCCGCTGCTTACTCTGTGCCCAGGGCAAGCAGCAAAATAAGTCCCCTCCTGCCCCCCTCCCCCTGGCATCCGGCAGAGGGGGCTTATTCTGCTGCTTGCCCCAGGCACAGAGCGAGGGGCAGCGGTGGCCCAGGCGGGCACACCCTGCTGCAGTGCCCTGGGGTAGAGGGGGGAATAACCCTGCTCTCTGCCCCCCATCTAAGTGGCCCTTCCGGCCAGCATCTGGTCCTGCCCCCGCCCTGCCCCCTCCCAGCCCCTGGAGCAGTGAGGGGACAATGACCATGACGGCGACAGCAGCCCCTGTCATGGTTTTCGTGAGCTCAAACCCCTTGCCGGCGGGGGCGGGGGGCACACTGCAGGGCTGGTAAAGCTGCTGCAGACAGCAGAGGGGGGGATGCTGGGGGGGGGGGGGTCGAGGGGCAGCGGTGGCCCAGGCGGGCACACCCTGCTGCAGTGCCCTGGGGTAGAGGGGGGAATAACCCTGCTCTCTGCCCCCCATCTAAGTGGCCCTTCCGGCCAGCATCTGGTCCTGCCCCCGCCCTGCCCCCTCCCAGCCCCTGGAGCAGTGAGGGGGGGGGGGGCTTCTCACACAGTCCACTGGAGCTCTGCCCGCCCACCCCGCAGTTGGGTCTCTTGCCAGGAAGGGGCTCGCACTCACCAGCACCATGACAGGGGCTGCTGCCCCCATCAAGGGCCCTGCCCCCTCACCACTGCAAGGGTGGGATAGGGGCACAGCCAGATGCCGGCTGGTAGGGCCCCTTAGGCGGAGGGCAGGGCTTATTCCACAGCTTGCCCCAAGCAGGGAGCGAGCGGGGCTAGCAGACTGGGCTGTGGTCCCCCGGGGGGAGTGGGTGTAGAGAGGTGATCATTAGGTGTGGACAGATGGGCAATTACAGTTCTTTAAAGTATGTTTGGGGTGGGAAGGTGTCACTCCGGGTCCCCCATACTTCTGTGGACCCAGCTCTTTGGCTGAGCGATGTCTCCTAGGAAGAACTGTTGTCCTTCTCTGGGGGTAGAAATCCCGTGATGCGGTCCAGTGGGTTGGCAGCGTGTCCCTGTGGGTCTCCTTCTGCTCAGGTGATGAGATGAAAACACTGCTTCTGCCTTGAAGATACATGAGATCAGTCCCTGCTGTGGGATGAAAGCTAGGGCTTAGTGTGCTTACCACATTCAGCTCAGGGCTCCCATTCTTCACTGCTGAGTGAGTCTGTGGCCCCAGGTGAGGGCACACAGCTATCACCACAGCCATCAGCCCACAAGAAATATTAGCAAAACAAGGTTCTTAAAAATGCCAGTGAGGCCCTTCACTACTGAAGACTTAAATCTGCTCCTCCCCATTCATTTATGCTCTATCCTTGTTTCCACCTGCTTCGTCCTGCTCTCTTACTTATCCCACAAACACCTCACTGCTCTTCCCACCTGCCCTTGTGTGTGGCCTGACCCCCGTGTACTCATCCACAGGGCCCTTACTCTGCCTGTTTTGGGACCCATGTGCATCCTGCTGCCTAGAACAACTCTGCATAGTTTGGTACAGAATTCCCCAATGTGAACCCCACAGGAATTAATGGCAGGTTGGCCTCCTAACTTTACTGACCTTTAAGTTAGGCCTTTCCAGCCAATGAAAACTGAAAACTCTGTGGAAATCAATAGATTATGCACAAACAGTACTTGAAGACTGGGTGCAGCCCCACAGACACCTTAGTGAGTCACATCATGCTACAGTGTACAAATCCAGCATGCTCCTGACAACGACAACAGAAGACTATTAGAAGAACTATGGGAATATTTAACTAAAAACAATTTCTAGGAGAGATCTGTTATAATTACTAATTAGATCTGATTATAATTATCTCTCTTTGCAATCCCATACCTGACACAGAATAGCTCCAGTTCCTCCTAACAATTAACAGGGAAAGTCTTTTATGATACACTGGGTGATTAGATTGCAATTGCAGCCTCTATGGCAAATTCTGACTTATTAAAGAAGGGCTGATATTTACAGAAGAACATTGTGATCAAATTAGGCTAAAATTAACTAGAGTAAATTAAGAATAGCAATTTTTCTCATCTGTTTTCCTTTCTTTTCTTCCATGATGTTACCTCTGGGTTTCTTCTGAGTACTCTGTGTTGATTGCTTTAGTTTACTGGAGATGAGAGGTACAGAAGCAGTGGCAAATCACTTCTCAGCTTTGATTCACCTCTCTTTAGCTAAACTAATTAACATTCACCTTTCACTCCTAGTTTGCTCTCTTATTGGTTTTATTCAGCCAGCCCACTAGCTATTAAATCCAGAAACACAAAGCTATTGGAAAACATCCACCATATATCCCACTCATTCTATATTCAGCCTTCATGTAACCCCAAGTTTTGTCTATCCCCAACTTTAATAACTCCCTGCCTGCAGTTTGCCTGGAAAAAAGGCAAGCTCCGTGAGTTTGCACCGTTTAATTCCTGTTTAATGTTTAAATAGTGCATGGCTCTTGTATTCACATTCTGCACAGAGATGAATGTCACTCTCTAAGAACAGTACCTACAATCACACCAGTATAGGATAACTCCTGGACATCAGCTCTGGGATACAAATTAATTTCCCACTACAAAGATGGAGCTAGATTAGATGCTAGGCAAAGATTTTATACCAGCAATAATCAAAGTACCTGTTACAAGGAAATGACTGGGTGAATTGAGGCTTTGTTCTAGTTCCTGAACCACTGGTGACCAGACCTGGATTCTGCGGGATGTTGACATGATGTGTAAATAGCCAACAAACCGTTTATGCAAACAAGCCTCTGTTCTCAGGGCGTTCATAAACTTTTCATGTTGACTCTGTGATGTGTGATAGGCCACCTGCTCTCAGAACGGGTGACTGAAAATTTTAAATAACGGAATAGCAAAGGTTGAATAGCAAATAATGAATAATACAGTGTCTTGAGCACATCTTTGGATGAATAATCATTCCTGTTAAAATTTGTGAATTTTACTGAATTTTCATACAGTGACTCATTAGAGATTCACCATCCCTTCCTCTCTTCCTAATCAATGCCCTCCCCCCACTCCGGCCCCAGCCTCATTCTGCAAACCAAGGAGCCAAACTGAATGCTCTGCCTATTGATGTATTGCTGAGGGTTCTTGCTCTCTCCCTGGCCATGTGTCCCAAAGCCAGTTTCCCTGGAATATCACTCCTCCCAAACATTGAACAAAGATGTCCTTGTGTCTGAAAGCTTCTTCCAGAGTGACCCTTTGTAATCTGGTGAGTCAGAGGTCTCATACCAACTTCTGTTTGTTGGTACCAAGAAAAGTCACCTCACAAGCAGAGAAAAGGTTCCTAGTTATTCTCAGAGAATGACCAGCAAAGAGATTTAAGGGAAAGGGCTAGGAGAGGAACGGGTTCCCTTGGTGCCCACAGGCACTAAGGAGATTTGAGTGCTGGTGCTGGCTCTACAAGGGACTCACTATGCACCTTGTCAGAGTACCTGCGCCTGCAAAATGAAATTAAATGAAATTGTTTTAGTTTAGTTTTCACATGAATACGCACCATCCTTTGACCAGCTCCACTGTGAAGACCTTTAAAGTCAAGACAAAAAACCCTGGTTCCATTGATATCAAAGGTAAAACATCCTGTTGACTTCAAGGGAGGCCAGTTTCACCAATTTTAAATGAGAGAGAATCAGAAAGAAGTTTATATTAAGAAACTTCTGCTGCTTCAGGGACATATAGCTACATGCACATAAGAATTCATGTCAAGAACCACACTGAAATGCCCTTGGAAATTAATTTTTGCCATGGAGAAAAATAATTCATAAGACAAAATATAATTTTCCATTGCATCAAAAGAGTTAATGCAGCAGCCAGGTGACCTGATTGCTTATCTCATCACCCCTCAGACTGAAAGGGTAAGGACAAAAGTTACACATAAACCAGTTTAAGTAATCAGAAACTGGTTTAAACCTGTAACAGAACAGAAGCTCAGTACACATAAAGCAGTTTCAAAATGGCTGAAACTGGTTTAAGATAAACCTGGTTAAGTGTACTATCAGATTTAACTGACTTAGGTCAAGCTGCTTTATGAAACTTCTGTCCCAGGTCCCTTCCTGGTTCAAGTTAAATCAGAGTCCCCCCAGCATCCCGGCATTTTGCAGCCCTGGGCTGGGCTGGGCGGTGCTGTCTGCTCCAGAGAGCAGGGCTGGCCCCACCCCTCTGTTCCCCAGCTGGAGGAGTGAGGGCTGGCTCATGGCCCCCTCCCCCAGCAAACCCTGCCTGGGGTCTGGGGCCAGGGAGGGGAGTTAAACTTCCCTTCAAGTATGGAGCTGCCCCGCCTTGCTGACTCACCTAGTACTGTGGACTACAAATCCCAGAAGCACCTGCAAGCAGGAAGAGGAAGTAATGAGCAACCCTGCAGAGTCCTGCTGCTGTGATTGTGGACTGCAAATCCCAGAGACCTCAGGGGCAGAAGGAAAAGGAAGCAAACACACAGCCCACACAGGCTACATGCCAGAAAGCCGTGCTCTAGCATCCCCTGACTTCTGTCTTAAGCCAGTGCAGGCATGTGGCTGCATTTCCTAAATCAAAAGTGAATGTTTGTTCATTTGCTTATTGGTTCAATGTTTGCAGCTTAGACTAACCTGCAAAGACTGAATTAATTCAGCCTCCGGCTTTTAGACTGTCTGTACTTAGCCAAGTTGTTTCTGAATGAGCAGGCCCTGTGAAGCCTAGCCCTGTTAAAGATCAGACTTTGGAAAATGCTACAGTTCAAGGTTGTTGGCCCCTGCCTCAGACTGAAGATGTGGCAAGGATGGGACAAGCAGTAGACTGAATCCAGGCTAAGACCTAGAATGTGTTACCAGCTTTATGACCTTTGTCAAATCACCCTGCCTCACTATATCTGTTTACCCACCATGCATACCCCCCACCCCCTTATATGTCCTCCCTGTTCCCAGTGTGAGATTTTCACCATAGTATATGTCTACAACACCTAGAATCACTGCCCTGCTCTTGGTTGAAGCCTGTAGGTGCTTGTGTAATACAAAGTACAAACAGACTTGCAGCCAGGTTTGTAAAGGTATTTTGTGAAATCAGTAGGAGTTAGGCACCTAAATAATTCCTTTACAAATCTGGCCCAGAGAGGCCTGACCAGATTTCTAATGTCCAGCCTCTGTGTCCAATTTAACACTGTTCCCTTGTTACATAAGAGGTATCCAAAGGACCAAAGTATGAGTCTGTTCCTGCTCCCACACAAATCCAATAGCGCCAAAGACCTCTGTACCAAAATAAAGCTGACCATATTTCAAATAAATATCTTCTATGTGTGCCAGACAATGCCTTGAATAGAATGTAGCTTGTAACTCCATAGCCAGCTCTCAGCATGCACAGAGCAGTCCTGGGAGGAAATGGGTCAGATATGGAAAAGGAGCGTGATAGAATCAATGCTGAGAAAGAGTAAAGATATGTCGACCGTATAGAGGGCCAGATTGTGGTACCTTAACTCACATCGAATCCAAGTTGCTGGCTTGAGTAACCTCCTTGAAATCAATGGAAATGTATCCATTTATATTACTTTAGTGACATTTTTATCCAGGGTTTTTAAGCATAAAATCACCTTTAGAATCATATCAACATTTTCCATTTACCCAAAGCACTGTCTCAGCGAGAAAGCATGTTTCTTGGAAAATGAGAATCATTTTAATCCCCATTTCCTAAAGACTTGTGGTCATTTAAAGAATGATTGCAATATAAAATATCACTCAAAAGATTGTGAAAAATGGGCCCGTTTTGAGCTAAGCAAAACAAACCCTTATAATATTTTTTCATGAAATCATTTTCTCTTTTTTTCCAGCCTGCTGTTAGTACAAGCATTCTTGTAGGTATCAAGGAGTTAACCGAGATAGTATAAGTACTCGCAAGTCAAGGTAGCATAAACCTTTTCCTATTGTAAAAAGTCAGATGTTTTCCTGGTCCTTTTGCAACTGCCTTGACCCCTCAGAGTTGCTTAACACCCTGTTCCCAGTTAGGATCCCCAGCCAATCTTTATAACACATTGTCAGCCTTAATTGCTTTCTGCATAGTACTCTACCATGTATGGTACAGCAAAACTGCATGACTAGAGAAAAGAAGGGCAAGGGAGTCAATGTATTAATCCCAGACTCTGCAATACACACAGTGCCAGGCACAGATACAGAGTTCATTGACGTTCAGCTGTTCCTTTCAAACAAACCGGAATGGTACAGCATCCAGAATGAAAGGGTCCCTGTATCCAAAAGATGTGTTGGGCCCTTTCTGTTCAGGAAAGGAGATGATGATTATGTCTGAGTAAGAGACACCCATATTTGCACCAGTACTCTGTCTGGTGAGGTTGTTTGTGGAACTGCTCAGCACTTACTCAGAAGACATTTCTACCTAGGGCTTATTTTTGAACTGGCTGCGTAGGGTGAAATTCATTCCTGTACAGTTCAAAACGGATATGAAACATACCTTGATGTTTGAGACCTAAATGGCTCTTAAACTGGCCCTTTGCATGCGAGTGACTTTCACTGAGCGTAAAACTCAGGTTGCATGTTGAAACAAAAGGACAGAAACTAAAGGGTTTCCAAGGTGGCTACCCAGCCACAAAACTTTCTACAAACACACGCTGCCATGTCTGCTTCCAAACATTCCTTCAGACGTCCAGGCCAGAGCAATTTAGAGCAGCAGCTTCTGAAATGCAATGATGGAGAACATGAGAGCGAAGCTTATAAACATCACTCCGGTCATCCCCAAGCATTCAGAAATCATGACTGCAACTGTTTTAAAAACTGTGAAGGTTTTTTTGTAGCTTCTTTTTATTTGGCTTCTTGGATTGAAATATTTAGAGGTCACACTCTCCAGCCTTTCTCTGCAATGAAAGCTAGAAATGTTTTTTTTCCAATGACAGTTCAGATTCTCAAGTCATCACATTAATTGGGGATCTGGGGCTTTAAGGAAGGCAAGAAATATTGCAAAACTAGCAATAAAATCACTGAAGTTGACAACACTGAGATAGATAGCTGGAAGTTGCCTCTGTTCAACTTATTCATCAGTGTCTCTGAGTATTTGTATCTCACTCTTCACTGTAGCATCTTTCCTGGTAACCCTGGTGAAACTGAGCTAACCTTGGTTATATAGTGGATGTTTCCTCTGTCTAAACCAACCATAACCCCAGTAATCCAGCTTCTGATGGCTCATCAAGGGTGACCTGAGACAAACCTTGGAATATCAGCGTGACTCCAGCAGGGATACGCTACATTTTGGCTCCCCTGGTGCTGCTACATTTTAAGGTTCACAGGCATCCTGGCTGTGGTAGTAGGCAGGACGCATACACAGAAGATGCAGAGCCTGAATGGCAGGGGATATTCTCTGTTCTTATGTCTGGGAGGGAGACACTTGCTGATGACATGGAATAGTACAGGAGCGGGCATTTATTTTGGCTGGAGGGCCGCTTCTCAAGTTTTGGCAAGTGTGTGGAGGGGGAGGGTTTGCCTACAGCCCACCCCTCTCCCCCACGGCAGGCAGGGCCCCCACCAGCGCTCCTCCAAGCCTGAGCTCCATGCTTCTGCTGCTTCTGGCCCTGTGCTCCTGCTCACCGCCACTTCCCCTTCCCATCTGCCACTGCTACCCTTCTCATGCCATTTCCCCATCCTGTCCCCCAGCCCCCCACTCACCACTCCGGCACCACGTCCCAGCTGCACAACCAAGATGACAGGACACAAGAGGAACTGGACCGGCCCAGCCAGCACCGCATGGGGCCAACTGAGAATCATGGGTACCAG
>NW_005841989.1:2040337-2074950 GCF_000455745.1 Alligator sinensis
CTGCAGCCAGGAAGCACGTGGTGCTGGAGCGGTGTCAGCTGCAGGCAGAAAAGCAGGAAAATGGCTGTGGCAGGTGGCGGGGGAGTGGCAGTGAGTGGGCACATGGAGCACAGCAACAGCTGGGCAGGAGCACAGGGCCCACACCAGTCTTCCCAGGCCAGTGCTGGTGGGGCCCCAGGGTGGGGTGTGGGCTGGCAGGGGCTCTGTGGAGCTGGGCCAGGCTGTGCCAGCAGGCAGAGTGGGGAGCCAGCCTGACTCCATAGAGCTACTGCCAGCCCAAGTCCTGTGCTCCTGCCGCCCCGCCTCGGACCACTACCAGCACTAGCCCCTGCAGCACCAGGACCACAGGAACCAGCCTGGCCCAGCCCAACCCAGCCCGGCCCTGAGGACTGGGGTGATCGCCCACAGTCCTCCCCTGCTTCCCTCTACCCTTCCTTCTTATCTGAATTTCCCTCCAGTGCAGGGAGGCAGGAACAGCCTCAGGATCCCAGGCCAGAACCCTCTGCTAGGCACGGGCTTGAGGCTTGGGGGGGGGCAACTGCTTAGTCCTGCCATCGACTCCCCCTGGGTCCTAGTGATGCTGGCTCCTGTCATCTTTGACAGGCAGCCAGGGGCAGATAGATATTAATTTTTTTTATTTTTAGGGGCCCCGCAGGCCGGATAGAATGGCCGGATTTTGCCCACCCCTGATGTAGCACCTCCCTGTGCCCCCCTCATCCTTAGAGAAGCCCCTGTGGGGTGGTTATACTGCACCCAGTAATGAATTGTTCAAGTACTGCCCTGACGAGGACCATGGAAGAACTTTGGTGTGTAGTAGCATAGTAGCCAAAGATGAGATTGAGACTCCCTGGCTGTTTTTTTGGAAAGAGGAGGCAGGGTACACCATCCCCCCAAGAGCAAAGCAAAAGGTAGATAGATGTAGCTGTGGCTCTAACCTCCAGGTTGAACAAACAGACTACTGTTGTGTGACTGTGGCTCAGCTCTGGGTATCTCGATGCCACTCTATAGCCAGAATGCCAACCTCCACGATCCCAGGATTTCCCAGGTACTTGTCACAAGGACTGGCATGAAGCCTCATGGAAACGAACAACTTAAGTGCCAGCTGGCTTGTGTTAAGCATCAAGATATCATGCAGCTGTAATCCAGGCTCCCCTTCCACAGTCCGTTCCCTCCCATCTTCCCATCCTAGATTCCTCCCTTCCCCCTCTAGGATTGGTATGAACTCAATGAAGAAATCAACAGCTGTTCCTTTAATTTCAATTTACTCAAGACTTTAACCTAATGCAAATGGTATTTTACATCCAGCTGTGATGAAGCAAATGCTATTGAGTATGCACACAGCTGCAGTCAGGGTTAGGAAACTGCCCTATGGTGGAATGGTTCCCAAACCTATTCAGTTTCCCCAGGACACTGAAAGAGTTTCAGCAGCAAACAGCTGAGCTTTGGTGAAGTAAGTTTGCTGTGCTGCCCTGACGTCCTAAGCAAGGTTCATGTCCCTCTGGAAGCATGAGCCTTCTGGTTCACCTAATTATGATCTTCTCCTTGCTTGAAAACGAAAAGCAGTAATGTAACCAGCTAAGAGGGGAGGGTTCCAGTATCATACATCAAGAGCTGAAAGGTGTGAACAGCCAGAGGAAAGAGAGGGGGTTGCTAAGAGGTAGAAGGCTGAGCAAAGGGAAATATGTCATAATGAAGAGATCTTTTTTGAGGTGAGGGGAGGTGCAGAGATGTTGTCAAGAGTGGGGAACTGAAAGTCAGGACTCCTGGGTTCCATCCCTTGAATGAGACACCCCTTCCCCCTGACCCTTGCAGATTCCCCACTTGTAAAATAAAGGGAAGGTTAATGATACGCTTTCTAAAGTGTCCCTAGTGAGTGTTATTAGCAGGCTTTGGGATGGTTTTGTACATGTACGAGACCCATTGTTTGTCTCCTACGAACCTAGATCAAACAAAAAATTAGCAAAAATCCTGTCCTGGTCTTAGACATGGGAAGTTGAAGAAGAAGAAAATCATAAACTGTTTACTGTCTTTTTAACACCTACAAGCTATTTTTAGAGAGAGCCATTTTACACCTGATTGAATTTTTAAAATTTCAACAAAATGAAATAATAATTGGAAAAGAGAACAATTAACAATAACAAATTTGTTTGACAGATTCAGCTTCACATTTCCCTTAGCAGTGTGATGAGCACAAGTCTCTTGACTTCATTACTTATTTGAATAAAGCAAAACTAATTTGGAAAGCTTTAATCCACGAGTGGGTTGCAAATATTAAAAAATGGAACTGTGCTGATTTGTTCATGACTGGTCTGACAATGCTATGCTAACTGCCTGGGCTAGCGTTGGATCGGTCCTCGTGCATTTTTGGTATGAATTTTTCCATGGTCGAATACATAATTCAATTCTGTGGG
Organism: Alligator sinensis; assembly: GCF_000455745.1. Taxonomy (NCBI): domain Eukaryota; kingdom Metazoa; phylum Chordata; order Crocodylia; family Alligatoridae; genus Alligator; species Alligator sinensis. The sequence continues at coordinate 2,042,749 of NW_005841989.1, forward strand.
TGAAACTTTTGGACATAATATCATTTCGGAGGTACTTAAACCCCATGGAGAGGTGCAAAATAATGCAACCTGTGGTAACTCTGTGCATCTTTCTCTTACTGGTAGTTACACCAAGTACAGAATTTATGATCTCTGGATCTAAGACTGTGAGTCTCTACTGTTTAAGTTAAAGGACCAGATATGTTAGTTTAGAAAAGGGAGCCAAGTCATAAGTCTCTACACGTTCTGAACAATAGGTAAAACCACTAAATAGAGGTTCTGTGTTTGTGCAGCACCTAGCACAGTGTGGTCAGGGTCTGTAATTGGAGCTCCTAGGCAATACAATAATGATGATGATCATGATGATGATGGGAAACTCCTCCGATTACAGTAGTTACACATTATTATAGAAAAGTACAGCTAGAAGGGACATTGCAAGGTTATCTAGTCCAGCCCCCTGCTCAAGGCAGGATCACTAAATAAATCTTATCTCACATAAGCCACTGAATAACCAGCTATCCAAAGTAAATGACTGCTTGCCAACTTCCTCTAGCATGGGACTAACAATCAAGAGAGGGAAACTCCATATGCCTTGAGGAGCTCTGCAATGTATTCCCAGATAGTGAGGAAGTCACCAACATACTTTACATGGTCATAGCCATTTTTCCTTTCTTTATAGCTACATGGGAGAAGTTGCAAACCCAAGGTCCAAACCCTCCAGATCCCCTAAGCTGCTTTCCAGATGCTGGCTCCAGTCCACAAGCTACAGAAAAAGGCTGTGCTTAGACACACAAACATGCCTTCAGTGCACATTCATGATCACCGGTGTTTCCTCACTTCGGTGCCACTAATGTGGTGCTGCTGCCCCATCATTTTCCCTAGCGACAAAATAATGGGATGGGGAATGGCATTTGGGAAATCAGCAGTCACTGGAAAAATATCCAAAAATTCCCAAGGGAGCAGGGAGTGGGAGGAACAATCATAAAAGTTGTGCAGCCCATCAGAAAATCACAGCCTCTCTGACACACGGCCTCATTACTGATGGTGATCCCCTGACACAGAGCTATAATTTACAGGCATCATTAGCCCACGCTGGAGACAGAGGCAGGGAGAAATAGAGAGAATGTCCCACTTTCTGCGCCCCCTGCATGCCGTGTGGCTAACTCAGAATAAAAATAATTAGCCAGCCTGGCTCAGCAATAACTGCCTGATGCATGGAGGATGGGGTGCCGAAATGCCTTCTCATCCCCTGGCACTTTGCGAGTGAGACAGAAAGAAAACTCTGGCAGGCCAAGAACTGACACATAACTGAGTGCTGTGTGGCTGTAACATGCCCCTTGAGTTGGGATGTTCAACAGCAGTGGAAATGGTTCAGTAGCGGTGATTCAAGTATAATAGCCCTGAAACCAGCCCTGCTGTTCACTTCCCACTGGCTCATAAAGTTCGGGATCCATCTGAAAAGTGTCTAGTGTGAGCCAGGAGGGCCTGATGAGGGAAAATGGAGTATGTGCATTGGACTTCATAAGGGGACATGGGTGTACACTGCAGCGGTCTTCCTCAAGAAGGGGAGAAAGGGAAGAAGTTAACAACTGCAAGTTTGTCTCAGGGTGGAATTCAGTTCATCCAGGGAATAGGTTCATTATCCCGGGTGCTGCCCATAAGGAGAAGATGTGCCAGAGGAGAAGATGAGAGACGGTGGTCTAGGACAGTGGTTTTCAAACTGTTCCTCACAACCCACTATCATTTCCTGGGCTGTACTACCCCATGGGTGCCCAGCCATGCTGCCCATCCCACACTGGACTGGATGCTCCCTCACACCCATACACAAACACACAACACCAGACACATTGAGCCAGACTCCAATGAAAGCCAGACTCCCTGTCACACTCAGGTCCATCTCCTACACTGGGCCTCCCTCTCTACACCAGACTGGCTTTCCCAAGAAAATCCTGGCCCTTGTTCCCTCAGACAGCTTGCCCATCTCTTTACCAGCCAACTTGTCAGTCCCCGCACTCAACCTCGTTCATCCTCATATTCTCACCAGTCTCGCCTGTCACATACCCACCCAACTGCCCCATCTCTTTCCCCATGAAAGCAAAGCATTTCTTTACCTTGAGAGGTTGCAGTATTGTAAACAGAGCCACTAAACCTGTGGCCATCAATGCTTTCAGAGACATCCTTCCACACTTTTGCAAGCAGAGCCGGGCAAACATTTTTCAACAAATAGTAAATTTGCTGGAAAATGGAATTTCTAGAGGATTGAAGTTATTTGCAAATTAAAGCCACCTTTGCAGAATAGTTTTAGTTGGAATAAAAGGGAGAAGAACATGTTTTAAATGTTGAAATGTTTTTAAAATGGTGTGTTTTGTTTCAGAAGTGGTCAGATATTTTGCTTTACCTTTTCTAAGTGAAACTTTTCATTGTAACACGGCATGTTTTGTTTCTCAACTGGCAAGCATATAAAACAAAAGGCGGTTTTAAGAAGGGTTAAAAAGCTCAAAACTAAACAAAACAAAAACAGTTTGGGTTGGATGACCTGTTTGGGGTTAACGTAAAATGAATTTAATTTTTTTGTCAGAGGCAAGGATTTCTGAGGATGATGTCTGTTATTGGACCAGCTGTATGGTTCGGATAAAGTTATACCAGCTTTTGAATGCAAGACATTCTTCCTCTTCCTCTTGTCTAATTTTATCCCAACCACACCTCTCCCTAAGTCACCCTAAAGTGTTGTCTGGCCCTGTGGTCAGAGATTCGGAGAGCCAAAGCTGACTTAATTCTCCTTACTGTTCTTCCTCCCCTTCTCTGTCCCTTTATTTCTTTTTGCAGTCTGACTCATGCTAGGGATGACTGGCCAGTGTGATTAAAACCTTAGGAGTCAGGAGGGGGAGTTTGATCAATGCTTTTGGTAATGCCGGTAGCATCTCTATCTATACAACCTACCAAGGAAATCCATCTTCTTGCTGTGTGAGAGCTATTGCAATGTAATGCAGGAGTTCCTGGCAACCCTCAGTGTGAGCCAAGTGAAAGGGTTATCGCCTGCCAAGGAATGATAGGACACGCAGAGAAGTTCAAGTTGCTTCCCTGTGCCTGTCTGTGCACGGGTCAGCAGGGTGGAGCCAAGCAGGAGAGCAGGCCATCTGCTGAATGAGAAGATGGTCTTGCGGCAAAGGGACGTGCCAAGATGGCTCTTGCCATCTCTTGCAAGTGCTCGTCAGAGTTAAGCTGTTCTGAAAAGCACTTGGGGACCTGACGTGTTGGGGCAATAAAAGGAGGGGAAAATGTCAAGCAAAGATTTACAAAGAGAGAGCGTTCCAAGCAAATACACGTGCCATGTCCGTGGGCAGCTTTCACACATGCAAATCCCTAGTTCTTCACAGTTCACACCAGTAACACCCCCCCTCCCTTCCTGTCAGAGGTGTATCTATCAAGGTTTGTGCCCTGAGTAGCAGTGGCAGCAGCAGGAGCCAGGCTGGCTGCAACAGCAGTGGTAGCTGGGCTGGCGGTTGTGAACACGTGCCATGTCCGTGGGCAGCTTTCACACATGCAAATTCCTAGTTCTTCACAGTCCACACCAGTAACACCCCCCTCCCTTCCTGTCAGAGGTGTATCTATCAAGGTTTGTGCCCTGAGTAGCAGTGGCAGCAGCAGGAGCCAGGCTGGCTGCAACAGCAGTGGTAGCTGGGCTGGCGGTTGTGACAGCTGCCATTCTTGTGCCCCTCTAAGCGGGTGCCCTGTTTAACTGTTAGTACCTCCCTGCTTAACTCTTTTCAGAGCCCCGCTGCTCTTCCTCCCATTTTTAGTTTTTCATTTGGCTACATCCTTTCTCCTGAGCATCTCCAAGCTCCTCAGAGGTAGTACTGCAGTGAGCATCACCTCTCTCGATCAGGTAGGGGCAGTTACCCTCTTCTCAGGCAACCCACAGGGTCATGGCCTGTCTTTTCAAAGCCCCCAAATACACAGATCTCACATAAGACACCATCCTGAGCCTCTGCAAGCCCCAGCAGGCAAACTTTTCAGGTGTGACCACTGATTTGGGATGCCTTCAATCTGAAGCACATCAGGAATTACCAAAGAGCAGTGACTGCTGCATTGTGGGTTCTTAGCATGTCTGGCAAATCCAAGTCAAGCATCTTAAAAAGAGGCCTCGATGGGAGAGTCAAAGGGTTCTGCATCTGGGGCTGAGGCTGGCACCTTCGCTGGGAAGAAATGTCAACTCATCACCATTTCATTCTCACAACAAATAATTGCGCAGAGGCTCCGCAGACAGCACCCTGCAGGCAGAAGCCATCTTCACCATATTAGGAAGCATGCCAAATAGAGAAAGGAGGGGACTGCCTTGAGCAGGGGGCCTCCAGCCCTACAATTGTATTATCCTTTGATCCTATGAGGAATCAGTGCTCCAAGCCAACTCTGCTTCCACTGAGCATCTTAGTATTCCAAGTGACTCACGTCCAGGCTGAAGGGACTTGGGCATTGGCTGGGACTCCCGTATTAGTGTATATTTTTGTTAACAAATTAGTATTATTTTTGTTTTTACTGGCCTTTTTAATGCTGGAGAGAGTGATTTAGGGGCCAAACTAAATGAGCTCTGCTCTGCTGTTGTACCCTCTGCTCCTCAATAGTGGAAATAGTATGAAAAGACCAGACCTAGGCTTATTTTGACCTCCAAATGGCTTCCCCAGGGAAACAAAAAGCCAAGAAATCATAAACACAAATAGCATCCTATTTAAGCTTGTTGTTCCTGTGGGACTGGACAGTGGACCAGGTTTTATGGCCATAATCTGCAGAGGAAGGAGGAAATATCCTAACCTTCTGAGCATCTCACCTGCACAAGGTGTTGCACATCCTGGGGACATTGAGGAAAAGGAGTCATGTCTTGTTTAACATCGTTTTTGAGTATGCTGCTTGCAGAAGATAAATAACTTGTGCCATGAGCAGTGATATCACCAGGCTGGGTGAGTACCACGTGCCCACATGAGGATTCAGGGTATTGCTGCTTGGAGCAGAGGAAGGATTCAGAGGCACAGGACTGAAAAAACACATCAATAAAACTTCTGTTTGACAGAAATTTGAACGCCAGGAATTTCCAAGTAAAGATTAAACTATTTCTACTTGGGAATGTTGTCACAGTGCATTGTAGGACTATCAATTTTGGAAGCCTCAAGCTCCCTTTCCTCTCTGTTGGCCAGTGTCCTTGGTCAAACTGCATCTCCTACAATGTGCCACGGCCTACCCTCCTGGGGAGAGTGAGCAATCAGTGGGCCTGACTATGGTATTTCCAAATGGAAATAGCATGTTTTGGTAGTATTCTGGTTTGCTTGTTTTTTAATATATTGATGAAAAACACTTTTAATTGAAAACAGTCACTTTGCATGTGAAATTTGATTGGGCCAAAAAACCCAATTGTGGTCAAAAATGGTATCACTGGAAAATTGTTGACTATGCATACACTGTAGGTCTTGCCATAAAGAGATACAGTGCCTGCTCTTCCCAATTCATTAGAGGGCACATGTTAAAGCAAATAATTTTAATTGCAAATAGCAGAAATGCCATCTCCTGCTGCTGGCAGAGAACTCCAATAGTTAATAAATTATCTGCCCTCTCCTCAGCGAGCCCAGGAACACCTTTAACATCTTGATATTTTACTATTAACAGTTGTTGAGCTGTAAACCGCTTGTAAGGAAAGCACCTTTCAGAATCAATTTATCAGAGGTTGGTAGGAAACCATAACATGCTATTTTCTCCTGTCGAGTATCGGGGTCCGGCTGGCAGAGATCTGCTGGGAGGAGATTGTGTGCTGCTGAGAGGCTGCAATTAGCACAACCATTCTCTCTCCCTGGATTGCTTTATCTCACTTGTTTGCTTTACCTTTTTCACTCACCCTCCTCTCTCCCTTCCCACTTCTCTCACTCATTCTCTTTCTGTGACTGCCACTTTTTCCCAATTTTCCACTTTTCTTCTATTATTATCATTGTTATCATTATTACTGTTATTATAGTAAAGCTTAAAATCCTCAGTCATGGACCCAACTGTAGTAGATGTTCTGTAATACATTGCCCCAAAGTGCATACTCTTCTATTTCTTTCTTTCTCAGATTTCCCCGTTCAAAGTAAATCCTAGGAAAACACAGGAGTCTGAAACTTTGGACCCTAGTGCATGTTCATGTTACAGCTTGATAGAAACCATCTATAAAGTCATTATGCATTTTCAAGCACTAACTTTGTAGCTGGTTGGCTCTTTTTGTAGCTGCATAGTCATTTTATGGTGTGATAATTACTTTGCACGTGTGGCTGGTCTAAGTTTATTGCATGATTAACCAACTAATTGTGTGATAATTACTTTGCACTTTTGGCTAGTCTTACTTTGCATGTGTGGCTGATCTAAATATATTAGGTTAATTATGTCATGTATATAACATGTAGCCAGGGCCTTTAATACAGAAATTAGAAAGAAATTCTGCCATATGGCCTTTTTTCCATCAAGCAGTTTACCATCACAAGCTGAAAATAAGATGGGTCTGGCTATATGGAGGTGTGCCTTGTTCAGGATTTAAAGAAGAGCACTGTGAATGATCAAAGGCCTAGAACAGTGATTCTCAACCAGGAAGCCATGGCACCCTGGGGTGCCCTTAAATACTCTCAAGGGTGCTTCAGGGTACCACACAATATTAGCACCTTAAGGTGTGCAAAAGTGATTCACAAGATAAACTCAGAGTTTTCAAATAGAAATCCATAATGTTAAAAACACACTGGCCTGATGTGATCTTTTTGAGTACTTTGCAATGGAAAAACTACTCCATTATTTTTCTGTAGTAAAAAAAAAAAGAGTGAAAACTAAGAGCTGGCATTTTCCAAGGGGTGCCCCAAGTCTGTTGACGGGTGCCTTGATTCTAAAAAAGTTGAGAACCACTAGTCTAGAAGAAACCTCCTATAGAGAGAGAGATTAAAAAGGAGATGAATAAAAGGGAATCTGATAAAAGTTCATAAATTAATGAACAGTTTAGAGAAGGGAGATCAGGACCGTCTGTTTTGTAGCACCAGTGCAAACAGAGAGTCAAAGAAATTAAAAGTTTGAGAACCTGAAACTGAAAGCAGAATTATGTATTCACAAAGTGATTAAGCTGTGGCATTCATTGCCACCGCAGTCCAAAAACTTAGCAAGGCTCAAAATGGACTGGACATCTATGTGGGCATCAAGAATAGCCAAAGTCCTCATGCATACTGACAGTAGCCATCTGGGAAGGGTACTAAACCTCATGTTGCAGTGTTTCACCCAATTTCTATTAGATAGCAAGATGAGACATATGTGAAAGGTAGATCATCACATATTTGTGACTGTTGAGTTCTTAGGCTTTCTTCTGAAGTATCTGGTTCTAGCTAGTGGCGGAGAAGGGATATTGCACTATATGGAGCATTGATCTGTTCCTATCTTGAACTTCCTATGTTACTATTATAATAATCCCATCTGTCCTTACCATCTATGAAGCTGGGACCATGACTGTACCGGATTTCAGTTAGCTTTAGGCTGGGGTATAAGTTTGGTTCAAGGGTAATTCATTTCGAAGCTCCCAATCCATGATACGTCAGTCCAAGATGATGGACACTTACACAATCAGCAGTCTCCTGAGATTTTCATCATCTTAGAAAATACCTGAATTAGATCCCAAAATCCATCTTTCTATCCAACCATGGCCAAAATCAGAGGCAGATATGGTTGCAGAGTGTTGTGTGTGAATTTGGAAAAGAATATAAATCCAGGTGGTCTATAGTGTAAGGGTGCAAGTCCCTGAAGTACAGGTGGTTTGAGTTCCAGATTCCGGTTTGGGTCCATTATTAGGATAAAATTGTGGTTTTCTTTGCTTTTCTCTTAAAGCTTGAGTCTATGCAGGATGCTTAAAATACTGCTTTTCTTCATCCATTTTAGTACAGCTTTATGACAGGTTATAATTGTACTTTTGTGCAATGGCATATCAATAGGACTTGCATAGGAGCATATTAGCACAGAGCAGTGCAGGATTCCTGCCGGCCTGCACATGCTAGATGGCAAAACAGGATGGTAGTTAAGCAAATTACAGTCAATATAGACTGGGGAGCTAGAGTCTGGTCTGCATCTAAGCCAGTGTATCTTCTTAGCTAAGGGTTCTCCAGCATAAAGGAATTCCTATTCAGCCAGAATTGCCCAAATCCAGGCTATATTGGTGGCTTGCATGAGACAAGATGACAGAGCTACAGGTCTATCGATCAAATTCCAGCTCTTCTCAGCTGCTGCATCAGCCACTGGGGACAGTAGCAGCCGGTGCACTTTAGAGCTCAAGGATGCTGCACGTCAGCACAGAACGTCGTCCAGGAATCACGGAGCTGCCGCTCACTCTTTTGCCAACTACAGCCTCCCTCAGTTGGACGCAGCTGAGAGTCCAAGCCCGAATGCTTTGAATGGCTGCAAGAAGAGGGCAAGGCTGGTTAAGAACACAGCCAATCCTATTATCCATTGTAGCCATACTGTTTACTTCCATCAGATCTGCTTGGCTGGCCAGTGTTTCTGGGGTGTGCAGGATATTACTGTGTTTCTAAGTACTTGCACTGTGCTCTGATATAGCGGCTGGCCCCAGTCAGAGAACTAATATGTAATTTGCCTCTGGCATCTCCGACTGGGAGGGCACAGCTGGTATCTAAGCCAAAGAATTTCACTTCCAACCAGCCCATATGAGTTTCTCAATACAGGCAATAAACAAGTGTAAATCATCAACACATTTTCATGTAACCGATACAAACAGGTACCTTACACTCCTGAGTGGTGACAAAGATATATGTCTGAACCAGAATTGCCCTGTCCAGACCAAGACACAGTGGGCACATCTGCACGTGCCCCTACAGCGCTGTTGTTACTGCACCATCATTTAGTACTTCCTTTTGGAGGCACTAAATGACAGCACAGTAACAGCCTGTGCTGTGCCATCCATGTGGCCCAGTTATTTTTAGCCACTACATCACCGTAGCAATGCACTATAATGAAAGAGAGGGTCGCTACAGCAATGGAGCTGCAGCATCATGGTTTTTGCCTGCCGAGGCTATGTTGCCATAGTGCATTGCTACAGCAATGTAGCGTCATGTGCAGATGTGCCCCATGTCACTATAAACCCAGCTTAATACAATACCGTTATTTTTATAGAGCTTCCTTCGTGCGCAGAGGCTTTTCCAAGAGGCTCAATCAAACAGCAACCTGAAAAGGTGAACACCTAGACGGACTGTGGAGAAGGGAAGTGATTCATGGCATCAGTGTTAGATGCATAAAAATGTCACATCCTGAGGCTGGAAAAACAATGACCCAACAAGACGTCTGTCCATGGACACTTAGGAGTGAGTTTCCCAAGGCTTGTAACTAAACTATAAGCAGGACCATTGTCTGCACCAAGATTGGACAATGGCCAGGCTGGTAGCTACTGTAGATAGATAGATCACAAGTGATTATATTCCGTTTTCAAGAGCTGCAAACTAGTACTGAACTCCAAACAAAATCCCAGGTCTTAGCATCCCAAAATTGGTGGCTGTCTTGATCTGAAAACAAACACCATGGCACAAATTCCTCTCTATAATGGGCTTTCCTGGATCAATGCTCAAAGTGGTGAGCATTGCCACCTCCTGCCAGGGGCCCACAACCCACACTAAACTCAGTGAAAAATGAGGTCACTCAACACTTCAGAAGACCATTCCACACCTCGCATGGTGGTCAGAGCTGGACCAGGGTTTCCAGCCCAGCCTACTGGTGATTGCTGCTAAAGCCAGATATTAAGCTAAGCTGTAAAGTTCAGATCAGTACTTTCCTAGTGTTTAGTAACTGTTTTGATTGGCCTGGTGTCTGCATCCACGGTTAGCAAACGATGCCTGTCTCTTCTTTTAGGCTCTTTCTCCTTTACCATTACGCAGAAAACAATTCCCTTGAGGTGCGGGCACCTGTTCTTCCACAACAGTGCTTGTGTCCCTGTGGAGTCCATAGGGCACTGCCAGAACATCTGTAGAAAATGGCTTGGCCTCCAAGATTCATGCCTTCCTTTGAATCTAATTGATCTACTACATGTGGGGCTGGAAAAAGCACAAGAAGCTTTGGGAGCAGGTCTAGCAGCAGCAATCGGGCAAATAATTTAAAATAAGTTCATGTGATTGCTGTGCAGAACATGAGCCAGAAGTCTTGGAACGAGTAAGGTCTGGTGAATTTTTCCCCAAAGTCTGGGTCTAATGCTGAGTCCATCTCCCTGATCCCATGTTCCCATTGTCCTCTACCTTTTCCACGGCAAACCCCGCTAGCAAGATCTGGACTTCCTGATTTTTCCTGGGCTGCAGCTGAGAGTGAGAAAGTGAGCTAGAAAGAAAAGAGCAGTAAAAACTATCCGTTCCAGTGGCATGAATGTGATTTAGTGGAGAACGTGCAGCTCCTGTGCTTGTTTTTCAGATAAAGATTTGGCCTTTAAGAAAGAGAGGAGAAAAAAAAGAAAAGCATCCCTTCACCTTTAAAAAAAATCAATCCTCCCAGCTCCAAAATAGAAGAAACTTATCTTCAAATTGAAGCCTAGGCATGACACCGCGTGCCTGTGATTTCTCAATCTCAGTAGTAAGTGACAGAGTACCCAATATCCATCAGAACACAGAGGCCCTCCTCCCTCTCATCTGAGGCCAGATCAGCTGGCTGCAAATCCCAACCAGGCACAGCTGAATAGTAGTGTCTGGGAAGAAGAGCTGGTCTGAGGACTGGGGGGGGGGGGGGGGGGGGGGGGTGTTAATGTATCGGTGCCAGAAGCAGCAAAGAGCTAGAGCGGCGAGATGGACAACAGCAATGAAAAGGATCTACAAAATTAGAACTGTGGGCACCTTTTGTTCCCTGCAAAGTGAAACAGCAGTAACCATGCAAAATGAGGCCAGGGGATGATGCACAGAAGCTCAGCATGCAGCTCACACTGCATATGTTGGTGTTGCCCTGTTACCCAGCCAGCACCCCTTTCTGTGGGCTTGGAGGGCACAAGTAGCATCAGGGGGCAAAGAGCTGGGAAGTAGCATCAGGGGGAGCAGCCACTCCACACAGCGTGCCCCAGCCGTGTGAGCTAGCGCTCCTGTTCTCCATCCTTTTGGGAAGCCCGTTCCAAACCTCTAGCCCCTATGACTGCAAGCCAGTCTCATAACTTGACTGTTCAGCCACTGTGGCCAGAGCTGTGCTTTAGCAGAAGGATCCTTTGCCCTCTCCCTTGCCCTCTCCCTTCCAGCGTACAGCTACTGTTGTGTGTTAAGACATGAGGTCTTGCAGGAAGCCCTTTCTGAAGACAGAATATAGGATTCCCAGGACCAGAAACTGGCCAGGTATCCTGTGTTCAAGAGCACTTGGCACTCCTGTTCCAGGACAGCTTTGCAGTTGCTTGTGGGTTAACAGGTGATACATAAGGTGCAGTGTATCACTTATGCCCAGATCCAGGTCAGTATTGTTCAACCTTTTGTCCTCTCAGGCCAGATGAGTGGCATGGGGCCTCTCTGCAGGCCAGATCGGGCCCTGGGGCCCAACACTGCCCCCTCCAATCCCCTGTATGCCAGGATTGGGTCTTAGGGCCTGAGACTGCCCCCTCCCATTTCCTGCATGCCACAGTTGGGTCCCAGGGGTCTGGCAGTGCCCCACCCACCCCCTGTATGTCAAGATTGGGCCACAAGGGCCCAACACTGCCCTCTCCTGCCCCCCACATGCTGAGATTGGGCCCAGGGGGCCTGGCACTGCCCGCATTCAGCCCTGTGTGCCGGGTTCAGGCACCAGATCCATTGTGCAGGGCCCAGGACTCTCCATGCATTTGGAGATTTGGCAGATGGGGGGTAGTGCCACCAAATTTCCAGACCTATGGCGAACACCCCGGATTGGATAACATGGTGCCATGGGCTGAATCTGGCCTGCAGACCAGGGGCTGAGCACCCCTAACAAAGGCCATTAGGTTTCTAGTTCTGTTAGGAAACCAAATCCCATCGGTTTCAGTGCAAGAGTTATGCAGTCAAATACCTTGGTTAACTGGGACCTCAGTTTCTGGTGTTTGTCACACCAATAACACTGACCTCTCAAAATTCCTTAAAGGGTGGACACGTACCACTGCCTTTGGGCCAGGACACTGAGATCGAGTGACTTGCCTGAGTGCAGGTCACTCAGTGCAAGAGTGTACGAATCAGGACTATTGTTCACCCCCATGCCGACTCTCAAGCCCCTGTGCCATACTGCCATACCATCACCTCTGTTCTTTTCCTGCATCAAAACAGCAAGAGCTCGACTGTAACTGCTGTCTGTCTAGAATTGTCACACACTGCACACGAGACCCCCGCCTCCCAAAAAGGAGAATCACAATAGGTGCCCACATCCATACACACTAGCTACAGCTGCTCCCCAAGAAGAACACACCAGTATTACGGCATGGAGGCATTTGTTTCTGATTTTATTTTAGTTACATAAACGTGCATGCAGAATAGCAGCATCCCAACAAGTTGCTGATGAGACTTACTGTACTGCAACAATCTATGAGCACCCTGCAAGACAAGGAGAGGCAGGCAATGGGACTGACATGATTTTAATAGCAGGCTCAGTCCTTTGAGTCTCCCCAGAATTTCTCCCTCGGAGAGATAAGATAAGAAAGTGCTTCCCACAAGCAGCAGCTGGTAGGAGGATTCAGTTGAGATCTTTGTTCCCCTTTTTATTTGAATAAAAAAAACCTAATGCTCCACTTTTTTAACAACTTAGAAATGTTTGACATATGGAAAAATAATGAATTCTAGTTTTCTTTTGCATTCTCTGATCTGTCAATCTTCAACCAGCAGCTTTGGTTATCAAGAGTGGGGTGGGGATGGCCTGAGATTTGATAGATAATGATGTTACATATCACCTCCTCTTAGAAAGCAGATCACACCAGGTGACTCAGGGAAGTGTTTGTACAATACGGAGCCTTGCTTTTTGCCCTACTGGGTGCTTGATTCAAATCTAATCATGTGGAGCATGCTTTGTCCCAAGCTGTAAGTCTGGACCCAAGGACTATAGCACACCTTGTAACAGAAGAGGCAGGACTGACTTCTGATATATGAAGCTCCTGGACACACAGAATCAGTGGTACCTGCTAACTCCCACTTAGCAGTTGTGTAGTTTCCATATCACTCCATAGGATCTCTTTAAACCCTGGCAAGCTATAGAAAGTCTGGGGAGGGATGGGCAAATATACTATGAATATGTGGGAGGCCCAGCCCTAGATCTAAACTTTATGGTTTCCATAATGCACCTGAACCACAGTCCCAGATCTGACTTGCCTTCTTCAGTCTGGAGCTGAGTCCCGATTCCCCAGCTCAGGCTCAGTGCAGGCTCAGTAATGAGAGTAGGGCAAATTTGGAGTACACTGGCCTGCTCTAAGGTACTGGTCTGAGGCTCAGGACTTCATTTTAGAGTCCAGCTCTGCCACACATCCTCTGGGTGCCCTCAGGTGGTCACTTTGTTTCCTTGTACCTCAGTGTTTCAGGTGGGAGTATTTATTCATGCCTCCCTACCTTGGCCGGGGGGGATACATCCTTAATGACTGTGAGGTGCCCTCCCTGTTACTGCGGTGTTGAGCCACGTCACAGGACAGATCCCACTGCTTTTCCTTGCTTGCTGTCCCTCCATTCCTGCCACATATGGTAAGTCCTATCCCGACCTTCTTCTACTCCTTGACAGCCAGAATTGGAGCCATTAGTTACAGTCACCAGGGGTCAGGCATTTACTTCTCTCTATAATAGTTGGCAGTGCTCTGCAGTTTAAAGGGGCCCAGTCTGACGGCATGGGCGACCTATCTGAAAGACAAAACAAAACAATCAGACAAAAATCCCTATGCTAGAGAGAGACTCAGAGCTGCCTCGGAAGGTTTTCGGGACCTGAGGCAGATGTCAGGGAAGCTGTTTTTCCAATCCATCTAACAGCAATCTGATTAGGGGCACATCAAAAAGTAATTGGCCACTCCAGCATTTTTTTCTGAGGTTACATTTTCATTCGAGGGGGAAAATATAATAAGCTTCTTAATCCTTTCTTTGCAAAGATAATATTCTGAATAAGAGATCTTTTAATAGGTTGATCAATCAGTCTATCTGCATGCATGTAAGCTGTTTATCATCTACAAGAAATTGTAACTAAACTTTTTCTCAGTGAAAAAAGGGTTTTCAGTGCAATAGGAAGGTTCACACATGTGCATACAAGCACACACACCATTTGTTGTAAAAAAAATGTTGGCATTTGTCGGAAACCCAAATCTGGGAAAGAAAGTGTTTACTTTTCTTGGAGGACTTTGGAGTTTTGCAATATGATTTCATTCCAACCCAGAATGAATACAAAAAAGGTCCATAAAAAGGAAAAACCATGAGAAAATCAATCATGGTGATCGTCTCAAAGTGGAATACCCACCAGAGGTTTGGATTGGGATTTGGGAACCTTAGGACTGCCGAGGAGCAGCTGGCTTAGAGCATTAGGCAGCTGCAGAGCTGGCAGTCCAGGGGGCAGGAAGCCTGCCTGCATGCCTCTGGACCTTCACTGCCATTGGCTCGCCCCTGGGAATTGTTTCAACTTTGATGACACTGCACTGTCCACCGGCAAAGCACTTTTTCAGAGAGTTCCCATGAAGTTCTAGTTTGTCTGAAATGTTTCATTTGGGGGAAAAAAAAAAACTCAACTAGATACATACATACATAGATGGACAGATAGATCAGAGATAGACTGATGGATCGATCTAGGTTCCCTGGGGGCTTCTAGCTGATACAGTGCTATCAGAAAACAGGCAAGCTGAACAGCAGTGTTTCTGATGCTGTGGAGGATGTTCTCTCACTCTCTCTAGTGATAGAAGGGAGAGCTCATCCCTGCCAACCCACCCACATGCGATCTCCCTCGCCAACACACACACAAACACCACAAGACAAATAGGGCTGAGAAAAGATGCCCTACTGAAACTTTCATCACTATTTTTCTCAGCTCTCTCCTTTTTCTTTTGATTTATTTTTTAACATGTTTTCCCCAGGCAGCATGTTCGCTTGCGCCTGTTTCCTCTCCTTCCTCGGTTTAGCAGCAGGCATGCGGCTTTTAGAGGGCATCGTCCACTGCCCTGTATTGCTCAGGCTGTGTCCAGTTTCAGCCTTGCTCCTCCAAGGGAGGCGAGGGGAATTTTGCTGTGCTGCTTCCAGCCGCCCTGATTGCATGGAGAATGCTAGGTGGTGCTAGGGTATTGATGCTGGGCTTCATCCTGATGTCCTCATTCGCTCAAAGTGTCTGCTGACATTGACTGGCCTCATAGACAGCACTATTTATTGGCAGGAGACCGATAACTTGAGTACTCACCTATTATTTATTGCCTGTATTGCCAGGATTGTGCAATTCCTTTGCAGTTACTCATCCCTTAGGAGAACCCTATGCACTTCCCATGTAAAATGAAAGTGCTTATATACTACTTTTCCCTGTGCCTGCTGTCCTTGCATCTCTGTACCATGCTTCTAAATGTGTAATGCAGCTTCCAAGATCCTGTATCAAATACTTTAAATACTCCTCTGGAGACTCCAGTATTAACTGGGGGTGGAGGGGAGTTATATAGGTGAAGTTCATTCATGTGGAAGTCCAGGTTTTATTTGCATAAGGTGGCATCACGTTAGGATCTGGTACACAAAACCAGTTACAGCGTGAGGAAGTTGGAGAGGATTAATGGATCTGTTTTTGCTGCGTGTGTTATGTTTTATAGTCCCCCAGAGATCTTCCAGAAGAACAACCTTCATGGCATCTCTAAGAGGGAGTTCCCGACATGCAGGAGTCAATCTAACACCTGTTTCAACAGTGGCAGGGAATGTGAGATGTGCAGAGATAGCTGGCTGCACAGTGTTGAGCAATGCCAGCGTTTGGCAGCCACAGAAAATGTACAGAGTACCAGGCGGGCAGACATGGCAGTAGTACTATCCCTGAGAAGGGCATAAGGCTCTTTTAATTAAGGCTTTTATTGCTGGGCAACTTGTGCAGAGTGACGTTCTGAAGATTGCCCAAGAGGGGTCCATAGGGTGATTATGATCTGCTCCTAGCAGGGCTTTATTCTGCTTACCTGAAGCAAGATGCCCTTTCAGGGGGAAAGTCAGAGGTACTGCAGTGATCTGACTCGTGTGTGCTGCTGCCATCTGCTGGGAAGAATAGAAATGATGAGGCCATGAGCCTTGGGCCTTGTGCAGTGGATCAGAAGGGGTGGAGCGTTGTCGCCTAAAAACCCCTTGCCTTCCACTGTAACATCCATACTCGTCTATTTGCAGTAGGAAATGCCTCTTTTTAAAGAAGAATGCTACCTCTCTCATCTCTTGTTTTCTGTGAGTCCTTCTAATATGTCAGCATTATGGGGCTCTCAAACCCTGAGCACAAAACGGTTAACTTTAGCAGGTGAATGAGCATGCTTGACCATAAGGGTTGAAGTTAATTGATGTTAATCAAGATGCTGAGACAGAAGGAACTACAACTTTTTATTAGCTTCTGTTCTGAATGAGTGTGAGTCTCATGATTTTGTCATGTCTTATGCGTCTTACAACCTGTTTTGTTTTGTTTTTTAACACACAGCTATTGTTTCTATCTCTTGTGTGATCGGGGAAATTGCACTAATGAACCCTGAAGTGCAAAATCCAGAAAGGAAGTAAAAAAGAATTTCAACTGTGGTGAAGCCAGTCTCATAACTGCTTGGGTCCTGGTTTCTGAGATCTGACCCTTGAGACTGGCAATCCTGCGAGGTTCCAACCAGCCCTTCATAATGGCCGGGTCTACATGAGACGCTGACTGTGCAGTAGCCTGAGACTACTGCTCAGTAGCATCACATGGCAGAAACCGTGACACGACACTACTGCACAGTAGTCTTAGGCGATACTTCACAAAGAAGCCGTTTGGCGATGCTACTGCTCAGTAAGTCGTGGTATTGTGAAGACATTTAGTACTTGTTTATACAAGTAGGGAACAGCTGGACTAAATGAAGTCACAAAGAGAAGTTGGGCGCAGGGGCATCTCTTGTCTAAGCTGGGAGCCTCGCCTGCATTTCCCTTTCCCCACTGTGTGCTGATTTCAGCTGAGGGGTTGGCATTCCTATAGATCACATGTAACCATCATTTGAATCCTGTGGCAGTGGTGTTTGGGGAAGATCATCCTGGCTATCCCTTCTCCTGGCAATAATGTATCAATGTGCTACCTGGTAATGCTAATGGGAATAACAGGTGTTAGCTTCAAAGGGAAATCAGTCCTCTGCAATTAGGAGGCAGAGTATAGGACGTGCCAGCGTCATGCTGTGTATATGTGTGAGCGGATCACAGGAAAAGGTACAGTAGCTAATTAATTCTTTGTTCCACTAAACTTGTCATTAACACTGAGCTTCTTCTTGAATTCACCCCAACAGTTTTGTTTACACCAGAGCCCTAGCAGCAAACAGGTGCCTGTTTCCTTCAGAGCTATGCAATACCTTCCTACAGAGGATATTGTGCAGCCTGTGATTTAAAATCCCAACGTTTCAAAAGTAATTTGACAGCAACAAACCTGGTCCCAAAATGCACTGGGACACACAGAATAGATTAGAGTGATCCCGTACTAAAAAAGGTTTCCTTGCAAAGATTGTGTCACATAGACTTCAGCACAGCCGGTGTCTGTATGCAGGTGAGGGCAGCATCTGAGAACAGTCACCCAGAGCAAGTGTATTACGATGCCCTCATAAGCTTGACTCGTCAGCAGGAGACAAACATACCTCTTTGACAAGCCCACAATGCGATGCGTGAATACACAAACACATTGCTTTGGCCAGAGCAAGCTTCCACAGCCTGACTCTCTGCACAGGGACACTGTTGATATTTGTTGAGTGTTGGCTGAACTGGCAAGAATCATTCAAGTTTAACCCTTTTTAGTTACATCCCTAGGGTTTCTTGCCCATTGTTTAAGTGGTCACTCTTGAATACAAGATTCTGGACTGAACAGGTCTGATCTTGTCTACCAATTCCTGTATTCACACCAGGTATCACCTTACTACACAGTTACCCCAGTAAATGAAGCAGGAAGATGTTTATGGAGGTTCTGTTATTATCTGATTGTCTATACTAGGACGGTGGCTAGGAGCCTGATGGGCTCGGCATTTACGTTCCCTGAATATAACAATAGTTCCTGGGCCAGAAAGCATACACTCGAAGTAGTCTGGCCCAGCATTAACAAATAAGTTGTGGACCAGTCCTGATTTGTGGGCTGCTCATGAGGCCTTATCAAAGAAAAGATGGATCATTCTGAGCATATGTGTTGTCTAAGGAGTGCTGCCCTTTCCACCTCCCTTTGCGTGCAACAGATCACCTAATTCACAAGGTTCCTGCTCCATGACTGACCCTCTGTAAACTGCTTGAAAGAGGAAACTAGGAAGCAGGCATGTTTGTGGTCACATTAAAAGCATGGAGCTTTCAGGCTTTGCGAGCATTTTCGCTGTATAGCCAGGGGTCAGCTCTGCTCAGAAGGAGTCGCAGTGATCTAGTGGCTGGGACAGGAGACTGGGGCCCAGGGGATGGAGTTCTATTCTTGGCTCTGCCACTGACCTGCTGTGTGACCTTGGGCAGGTCCTTGTCTCTCCAGTCTCCTGAGACTGGCAGCTCTTTGGGACGGGGACTGTCTCTCTGTATATGTCCACCCAGCACCTAACTCACTGAAGCGCAGAGCAGCATTAGAGCCTCCAGCTACAACAAATATTATGAGCTGCCAGTTCCTAAAGCACTGCTCCCCTCTGGATAAATAACACAGCAATGATTCTTTGCCTGGGGGGACATAGCTCAACCCTTCCTTCCCAGACAGAGCCTTTGGAGACATTTGTTCAGAGCCTCCCTTCATCTGTATGGCGCTTCTTTCTGTATTACCCCCTGCAATCCGCAGAGGCTGATAGATTCATACATTTCCACTCTGGCAGCCATGCGGCCACTTCCCATTAGTGAGCATCTGTGATGATTCTGTTAATACTTTTTTAAAAAGAAAAGGCATGTTGCACAAATTGATAAATAATGTGATGCGGGGAAAAAAAATGGCAATCAGAATTAATTAAGGAGAAGTAGTGGTGCTGGTTGTTTTTTTCCCCCCCTCTCTGCTTCCAGAAGCCAGGTACTCCCCAGGGAACTCTGATATGCAAAGGAATATAGATAATAATTAAGGCCATCTCTGATTACAGCAGTGATGCCCAGATGACCAACTATCTAATAGCCAGGAATATTCAGGCACATCTATTTTATTTCTCATTCATCTGACAGCAGCCAGGTGTCCCCTTCCACTAAGCTGGAGTATTAGTTCAGTCTTAAACACAGCTGTGCACTGAGTCATTCTGCACAGTCCCTCTGACTCACATATGTAAAGGTTTACAGGGCTGAGGGATAAGCAGGAAAACCTTGAGCTGACCAGCTAACCTACAAAGATGCAGCATACCCAAAACGATAGTCTTTATTTTTTTTAATTCAGGCACACTTTAAAATGTGCCTTTCCCCAAAGTGTGACCTCACATGCACCAAGGAGAAAAAACAAACACAGAAAAAGACCACTGCCCACCTGGCTGCTCAGGCAGCCCACCCTGCATGTAACATGCCCAACACATCCACCTCCCACACTAGGTTGAAAAACATTGAACAAACTCTGTTTCATCAGAGAAACCTGAGTTTTTGCTGAAATGAAATATATTATGATGAATCTTTGCTTTCCATAGAAAATTCCATTTTTTTGCTGAAAAGGGGAATGCCCCAACCCCTCCAAACTTGTCACTTTACAGCTCATATCCTAAACATGAGATTTTGATGTATTGCCCTGCTACCTCCCCAGTTAGGGTGGCTGTGGTGCATCATGGGAGATAAAAGCCAGCCAGGGAGCCCTTAGAGGAGAATAAGCGTTTCAGAAATGAAATTAGAATTGAAATTTTGTGTTGGATTTTATTTTTCTATGGAAATTTCTTCCTCTCCATGGGCGACTGGTACCTCCCGAGTCTGCGAGGCACCAGATTGCCAATGGGGAGGTCCCCCCACGGCCAATAGTTGAGCCAGTGGCGAAACCAGAAGTGCACTTCCACTGGCCGATCTCAGGGGGTGCATGTGCATCTGCATCCACCGCCTACACATCGCCAATGCTCTTCTTCCTTACAACTTTCAAATGAGTTTATCATCTTCAGTGACCTCTAGGAAAAAAGGATGCACATTGTAGGATTCCTTGAAGGTCATAACAATACAACTCCTTTGAACCATTCAAAATAACCTTCAGAACTTGTGACTAGGACCCAGCATTAGAGTCTAAATTTCTTCCCAGCCTGCACCTCTGGAACAAGCCTTCTTAGAAAGAAGTGAGCCTTATCCCATGCCACATATGTAACCAATGTCAGGTGCCGGTGACCCTGGGTAAGCCAGAGCTTTGAAAGTCATGTACCCTACACAAAGTAAGAGTTTAATTTAACAGGAACTAGGTATCATTCATTGGAACCACCACTGTGAGCACTGTTGGGCTTTTGGGCTCTATGACTGCATTGCAGGGAGGGGACTCTTTCAGATGTGTAGGTCAGAGTCTATGTGCATTTGTATGCATATGTGTTTACAGGTTTGCCATGTATAGGTGTGTACATTGGAAGATGCATACATATATATGTACAGGTGTGGATGCACTTGTTTGTGTGTATATGTGTTTGCACATGTGCACATGTGTGTCCGTAGGTATGCATATATATATATATGATTATGCAGACACTTGTGCCTGCAGAGTATTCCAGCTTAATAGATCAACAACAAAATAGCACTTTGGTAGAGACATTGTCTTCTTTTTTTATTTTAACTTTTCCAGCCACTTAAGGGTTAACTCCAGTGCCCTTGCTGACAACCCCCCTCCCCCCCAAAAAAACCCCAACACTTCCTATTTATATCTCTGAATTAATCAAAAGGCTAACACTTCTTCCCTCTACATGATTAAAAATTAGGAGACCAAATTCGATAGTGGCGGCATTTTATAATAATAACCAATCCGGGGAATGAGACCAATGAATAATGGATCACGGCTCTGTTCTAGCAGTCCCTCTTTCTTTTTTCCCTTTTTTTCTTTCCTCTTCTCTCTCTGTCTTTCTTTTCTATGCCAGAGTTTGAATGGCGAAGTAATGAGTCCTCCTTCATCTGGTAAAAGTTACAGATGCTGAGAGCCACTGTTGATTTCTATTCATCAGACTCTCCCCTCCCCAACCAGATCTTCTGGTTAATGAGCCAGGAGCCAATCAATAATTCATGGCTACATGAATAACCAGGGGATGATAACCACTTATTTGGGAAGATGTAATCAGGACCTATTCTCTCTCTCCCTCTCTTTTGTGCTTTTTATCGCCTTATCAGCTCCTTCTGACTTGCTGCTAATCCAATAGACAGAAGCAGAAGCAGAACAATACATTAGAAAACAAGGTATTTACAGTATGTGGAAGAAAAGTAGTTCCATGCTCCAGTGTGTGTTTTCCCCCCTAACAACTCAGATCTTTGGCAGTGCAGAGACAGATTGGGCAGCTTGGAAGGAATATTATTAGGACAGGCAGCTGCTGAAAAGTTTAGATTTCGTTTAGCAAGATTGGCATTTTACAGATGTCAATAGGGAATATTAAGTGTCCCCATATGAAAGCTCCTCCATTTAGTCCTGAGAGTTTCCTGTGCGGAAGGGGGGAGGAGGAGGGGGTTCTGCTACAGAAGAACAGGCTTAGTGGAAACGTCATTGCTTAAAAATGCCTTAGGTATCTCCTTCAGTTCATAGCTCTCAGGTTGATAGGAGGCACAGAAGACTCAGCTACACAGAAAGATCTTCTTTATCAATTCAGATAGGAGGTGCTGTCGTGTCTGTCTACCTGTCTATCTATCACAAATGCACCATGACCTCTATATTGTTGTAGGGCTAAAATCACTAAAGCATGGCAGATCTCTTGAGATCCTCAGGTGAAAGCGCCAATTATTTATTCATAGCAGCATGCTCCTGGTTCACAGCATGCGCCAGTGCCTGTG
Source organism: Alligator sinensis (assembly GCF_000455745.1). NCBI lineage: Eukaryota > Metazoa > Chordata > Crocodylia > Alligatoridae > Alligator > Alligator sinensis. The sequence continues at coordinate 2,064,759 of NW_005841989.1, forward strand.
TAGAAGATCACAGGCCACGAACAGCCAAGGCGTATCTGCTTACTCACCAGGAAAGAACCTTTTGTGTAATCTTTGCTACGTATAGGAGCGCAAGATTTGAATGAGTAGGATGACGTGCTCCATTACTAATGTCCCTATGGTTTTTGCATTCAACTGTGGCATAATTCCAGTCACAGACAGCACTTCCGACACCACATTCACCTTTTGAAGGGACCAGATTACCTTCACTTCTGTCACCGAATTACAGTAACTTCTTATCTTCCCGCCGGTGGTGCTCCATGTGTTGTTTAGAACAGTTTAGACTTGAGGTACCTCTCACTGGATTCAAGGCCCCCTTCATCAGGCTCAAGGCATCCCTACACAATTTTTGTGAATTGAACGGCACCTAATTTCAAAAACAAATTTGTGTATTACAGTGCTTGCCTCCTTACCCAGGGGATGGGCAGAAGGTGTCGGGGATCATCCAGGTAGGGTTGAACCTAAGCCTGGTTTATCTTCTTAGCTTATCTGCTTATATCCTCACACAGTCACTTGTCTCCTAACAACACCCTTCAAAGGATCTGGTGGCACCCCAGGGTGCCCTGGCACCCTGGTTGAGAATCACTGGTTTAGAAGGATGGCAACATCCATGAATATGCTGCTCTAGCTTCTTGTCGACAGCCGTGATGTCTGGTTGATTGTGTTGCATGGTCTCACTTGCAATGGTTATTCTATACCAATGCATTTTGGTTTCATCATCTTCCAGCCCCGATGGTATCCTTCATTTATGCCAAATTATTAGTATTACTGCTACTACTATAATTAATGTTCCTACTGGGTGCATCTACATGAAATGCTTTACTGTGCAGTTGACTAACTGACTGAATGATAAAGCATCACCGTTTACACGTGCTGATGCTTACTGTGTAGTTAGTGTTGCCACAGTGCCGGATAGGGTCGAGGCCCTCGGTGACTCAAGGTTTGGCAGGACTCTGCTGTGAGGGACAGAGCTTCCCAGATCCAAGCACTTGACTAATACTGCCCGATTCTCACCCGCCATAACTTGATGTTGAAAATCTCACTGTTGGGAGGCGGTCTGTCCACTGAGTGTTTGTTCTAGGATTCATCCAGTTGGTTTTCTTCACAGGGCTCCTACCTCTCCTTTACCCCATCCATACACCAACCAGTTGGGAATAGGTGGACCACTGGTGCACGTGGACCCTGAGGCCAGCTGGCTATTTCATGCTGCTTTTAGTCCTATGTTGGCCTTAAGACCAGGTCTGTCAGTAAGCCAGGTGCCCGGGTCTGCATCTCGGGAGGAATAAATCAATTCTCTTGCCTTATCCAACATCAATAAAGTTCTTACCCCACTCTGGGCTTACGCTGGTTAATTTACTGTGGCCTCTTTTGAGTCAACCTAGCCGTGACTCAGGCACGGGGTTAGACCCCTCCCTCAACGATCAGTTAACAGCAATGAAAAGAAAGCAAATGTCCATCAATTGCCCTCACTCAATCAGTTCTTGGGCGAGCATTTCTTCTGAGCTGGGGACTTTAAGTCTGCCCCATTATGAACTGTAAAATCCTAAGCAAAAATAGCATTTAACTCTTACAGAAAAATAAAACATCACAGCTTTGCCATACCCGCATCCCCAGGCTCCTGCAGCTGCCTGACTCATGCGTAGTGTTCCCGGCATCCTGGTGCTCCTGTCCTCGTGGCACCTCTCAATATGTGGCCAAGGTTGGCTGTTAGCTGGGAACTCCTCCGAGTCTTCAGGCTTTGAAGACAGCAGTGCTCTCCTGGTCTGGAGCCTCCCAGGGTTTTTCCTCGGTGGGACTCTGCTCCTCCCCTCCTGGCAGCTCTGCTCCCCCTTCTCTGTTTGTGTCAGGTTGTGGGAGCATGACATCACTCCTGGCAGCGCATAGAGCAGGTAGAGATCAAATCTGGCAGTGGCTCCACTCACTGCTCTGGTATCATCCGCTTCATACCTGGACACAAGTGGTACCAGTCTCCTGTTCTTCCTGGGCTATCAAGGGAAAGCGTCCCTTTTTCACTACAGTCAATTAGTCAACTGCAGGGTTAATTTGCTACCTGCAAATGCAGGTAGTAAATTAACCATGCAGTAGTGACTGCACAGTAGCCCACATGTAGACGGCCGACCAGGAGCAAATTTGCTGCCGGCAAGCCTGGGCAGCAAGGGGTAGGAGCACAATCTCCTGCCCCAGGAGCTGCCTGGTGCTGGGGTGGGTTCCAAGCTCAGAGCCTGGCCGGGACAATGTCCCCCTGCCCCAGCAGCAGGCAGTTCCCGGCCCCTGCTCCAGTCATAGAGCCGGGGCCAGGAGCTCCCTGCACCAGGAGAGTTCCCCGCCCAGCCCTGGGCTGTCCCAACATACAACCAGCCCTCAGGCTGCACAGGGAAACCCTGCTGGGCACAGGGCTTGTCCCCATGTGCATGGGGCAGGGGAGCTCTGCAGCAGCAGCTCCCCTGCTCCATGCAAATCAGGACCCCTCCCGATGTGTACCAGGCCAGGAGGCAGCTGTCTCCTGGCCCCATGCTCCTGGCCAGTCCCTAGGCTAGAACCCAGGGAGAGTCTGGAGCTCCCCTGGCTGCTGCAGGGGGGCAGAGCGGGGTGGGAGCAAATCTGCTCCTGAGTGGGAGCACAGCTAGATGTGCTCTGTCAGTAGGCCTACTGTGCAGTATTTTTACTGCAATACTGCGCAGTAGACTGCTTCGAATTGATAGTACGTGTAGATGCGCCCAATGGGGAGAAACGTATTGCTGTAATTCAGATTGCTGGTAAGTGGTAAGTGCTTATTTCCACCTTCTGGCAGCATCATTGTCTTCTGATCATTATGTGCCCCATGAAGTTTAGCAGGATTCTTGAGAAAGTGAACATTCTTGCACTGTGATTGTTTCAGAAAGGAAGTGACCCTAGGTGGGTTGTTCAGCTTAGACACTGTATCTACCTGTTTTCTTGGCTCTGCACAGTCTTGGAATCTCCCCTTCATATAACTAGAGATGTACAGCCCAAAAGCCTAGAGCCACCAGCCTTTGTGTATATTGGGCCACACATCCAGCTCAAAACCCTGCCAAAAGTCACCAAAACCCAAGCTGCTCTGGTAAAATTTGGGAAAATTTAGATATAAAGTCCTGAAGGTCCGGTCGCATCTCTGGACATATGGCCTGTGTGTTTCCACAGCTGGACAGGAAAAGGCCTTTTTCCCCTGAATATTATCAAGAATTCAAAACGTTTCTCTTCTTCAGCAGCGTGAACCCAAGACCTATTGAAATGTACCACAAACAAGCAAGCTAGTAAGTCCTGCAATTGTCCCATGATCAAGGCAATTACCTGGGATGTGGGAAACCAAAGTTCAAGTCTCTTGTCATTATTAACCAGAACAGGGACTTGCTTAGCATGAGTGTCTTGGATCTCACATGAATTTCCTCATAGCTGAGCTACTGGCCATATAAGTGGGGGGTCTTTATTTCTGTGAAAACTTTGGTCTTGATTATTTGACACTTTCTTGACAAAGAGAGTTTCATTGAAAAATTACCGCTAACCTTTTTGTGACTAACATGTGTGTTCAATGTATGTAAACAGATGCATATTTTACGTGCACAGAGCCATGGATGAACGGCATTTATTGGAACTGGGCATAATATCTTTGTGAAGATATAGTAAATTTGCTGAAAGTGCAGTTTGGGAGAGATCAACACTCTCTTCAAAGTAAAACCAAATTCAGGGAGTAGTTTTAGCACAAAATAAAATGGGGAAGAATATTTTTCAAATGTCTACATTTTCAATTTTTGTTTTGAAACACCATTTTCTTTTTCAGACTTTACATAGATGAATGGATTCAGTAATTTAGAAACAAATCAAAACATCATGTTTCAGGTCAAATTTTGTTTTGGATTCATTTTCAAGGTTTTGATTTAGCAGGGAGAGAGGCCTGCCTCTGTTCAATGTGAGATAATTTACTGTTTTCCATATTTTTGGTTCTACCACTGCACCAGAAGCTCCACTATTCGTACAGTTGTAACAGGTGTGTGTTTCGCTGATTGTGGGTTGTTGGCGAGCTTGATTACTCTCTTCTCTTAAACTTGACCTTGCAATGATGAAGCCGGGAATGATGTGAGCAGGGAGAGAGCCCTGCCTCTGTTCAATGTGAGATAATTTACTGTTTTCCATATTTTTGGTTCTACCACTGCACCAGAAGCTCCACTATTCGTACAGTTGTAACAGGTGTGTGTTTCGCTGATTGTGGGTTGTTGGCGAGCTTGATTACTCTCTTCTCTTAAACTTGACCTTGCAATGATGAAGCCGGGAATGATGTTCACAGGCATCTTTGGCCTGATGAAATGAACCAGAAGCAGAGAAATATTTTGGGATCCAAGTCTCAGATCCTCCCAGAGTGCAACATAGTGTTAACTCACAAAAGCGGGGCTTCACTAATATGTAAATTCCCTGTAGCCAAGTCCTCTAGCATAAGGATGGAGAAATATTCTCCATCTGCTCTGTCCTCTCTCTGGTGGAGAACAAAGTCTTACCTTGTACTGAGTCATCTCCCTCTCCTTCCTGCACTCCTCTGACTCCCTCTCCTTCCTGTCTGTCCAGCCCACGCTCATCACCAGGTCATCTGAGCACCGTGCCCTCCAGGCTATTCCACCATTCCCACTTGCCTTCTGGTTAGGCAACTGGGGGGGCTACACCATCTCCCACCTCATCTGTCTGTAATAAGGACTGTGCAAGCTGACTGTGAGAGGCACATTCAGTCTGAAATGTCTATTTGTGGTAAGGTGGGATTCACTTCTCCCTGGAGCATATCTCACCTTTTCAGTAACCAGCTTTGGTGCTGGGGAAAGGTGCTGGACTGGCAGCCGTGGGCACCAAGGGCCTCTGGATAATCCCCAGGCCAAGTACATGACAAAGCAGCCACAGTCATGATGCCTCCCCATGAGCTGCAAGGCATCCCTCCATGGGATGAAAGGGCTGTTAACACTCCGGACCCCCTTGAGTCCTCAGCTTTTAGTTGCAAGTTACAGTTAGCATCAACTACGTTGATATTGTTTGGCGATGCAACCTTCCTCCCCTGATTCCCGAGAAACCTGACTGTGAGCTGCACAAGTCACATCACCTTCACCCTGCCTCTGCCCCATTTCTTTCACTCTGAAACTTTGCTGAAAAACAATTCATGGGCCTGCAAATGGAAAAATTCCAGGTCTGTGAAAAACTGAGCTAGGCTGCAGCCAGTAATGAGGGACACCCGCTTGTAGTAGGCTGTCAGACTAAGACAGCTTGGCTGATGGAGAATTCAAAGGAAGGCTGAGATCTTAGGCATCTCTCCGACACCCAAAGCAAAATCCCTCTTCAGAGAGAGAGATGCTAGAAAAACTTCCTTCAAATGAATGCAGAATGAGGGAGTCTCCATCCAGATGAGTAGGACCCTATGTGTAATGAGAGGGAGGAAGTACAGTACCTTTGATATATTAAAGCAGCTGTGGAACCAAAAAAAAAATAACATTCCCTTCCCTGTGACTCAGTCTGTTTTGGGTCCACGGCTTCGTTTGCCAGTATGAATTAGGATTATTCAAGACCTGCGACATGAACTACCACTGATTATTTTATAAACCCCCATTGCTTAGAAACTCCCTGCATATGGGTAGAAACCTTCGTGGTGGCACAGAAGCTAAGGTGCCCAAAGGCAGTGCGCTCATCCATGGTATTGACACATCATGTGCCTCCAGCGTGGGATCTGCATGGAGGCTTTTTTTTGTCACGGTTCTGGTTTGGGGTAAGCTGGAGCAAATTACTTTACATGTACACACACCAGCCTGCACATCAGTTGTGGCCCAGCACTCAGGATGTCCGCCTAAAGCTAGAGAACATTATTAATTCAAGGGCCTGCTCTGCAGCAAGCTGCCTGTATGGCCTTAGTCAAATCACTTAGCATTTCTGCCATCTCTTAAATGTGGGTAAAATATCATTTCTCAGTTGGTTCTTTATAGGGGAACTGTGAGGAAAGAATCATGAGACAGCATCGGTGCTCTCATACAATTGAGGTCCTGTATGTTGAGCATGTCTTTTTTCTGTAACTAAGCCCTTCCCCTGTTCTAGCACTCCCACACTGGGGTGGGTTTGAAATTTGAATCCAGAGACATGACTTTGCACACACACACACACACACCCCTGCCCTGCCCCACACACACACACATGCACACACACACTGTTCCAAATCCCGATCCAGCTCAGACGGCGTGACGTTGTGTAAAATGCCCACGGGAACAGAGGGTTAGATTGCATCTTAATTCTGTGTCATAAAGAAAATCACTCTGAGAAGCTGGCAATGAGGCCTCCAGTCTGAGACAGCTGGTACCAACTCCCATGGACAGAAACTCCAACTGGTGTAAATCGGTGTAGTTCTATTGATTTCCATTTGACCACCTGGATTCGCATTACTGACAATGTTGTGCCTTTTCCCACTGAATCAGCCAGAAATACTGGGCCAAATTAGTTTCTGGTGTAGTTCCACTGAATTCAGTAACTTTTCTGCTAGGGATGAATTTGCTCCATAGTCTGCGTATACAAAGTCATCTCTCCTTGTCACTGTGTAAAATGGACTGAAATTGTGCCTGCTGACTGCTGTTGTCTGTTCTATTAGACTGAGCACCTCGCTTTGCTTTGCTCATATCGCTCTTGAATGGAGAACAGTACTGATTGCCTGACAGTTCTCCCCCTGGGGCCCTCAACAATATTAGACGTGTGTATTTTGGTAGGTGAGCCCAGTCAGCAACATTATAAATAAATGAATGGGGGAAACGTGCTGTGGTTGGGTCTAATGTTCTGAGCCATTTCAGCCATGGTTATAATAAAGGTTTCAACACAAAATTCTCCACCAACATTTACTGCCTCCTTAGCCATCTGAAGTCCCTGGGAACCAGCAAATAAATGCCAGGCAGGAATATCCCCTCCCCTTATTTTGACCCCACAAACCATAGTCCCAAATTGCAGGTGGATGAACCTCTTCATTACAATTTGAATCATCTCCCTGCAGTGGTTTGACAACACATGTGCCCCTCTCTCTGGTGGATGGTGGAGCCCTTGGGCTTCTAGTGCCAAACTCACTGACACATTAAAATAGATATGAGTCGCCCCTACAGAACCGACTCACCAAGCCACAGCTCCTCAGAGCATCCCCCAGCTCAGGGACAAATCCCTTGCAAGCTGGGACATAATCAGGCCTTTACAGGTGAGTGAATCTCCACCCGCCAATCTTTCCAGTTTCTCCTCTCCTCCAGTCTAGTTCATGGTATTAAAACGCCCTTCCTGCATTGCACTCCATCTGCAGTGGAGTGTGCAGTTTCGGGAGTGGGATTTCCATGTGCCCTACTTTCACTGTCTAAGGATTGCCCCGACATGCCCAGTTCTGCGACTGCCGTTGTTCTCATCTTTGCTGCAGACTGTTACAGAGGAGCAGCACACGCTGTTCTCCCCATAACCTCACAGAAAACTCCTTTCACTCTGAAAATGTATATGCTGTGCTTTGTACGTGACAACACAGTGTTGTGGATTTGCCCTAGCAACCTCTCAGATTAGGCCCCATTTTCTTTTGTTTAATCTCTGACTACCCTCAATGCATTGATCCATTCCAGCCCCTTTCCCTCTGGCTCCTCTGAGGAGAGCTTTCTTCTCTACCGCGCACACTTCCCTGCATATCACTGTGCATTCGACTTTTCATCTCATTTTAGAGCTCAGCTGAAAAACTATCCCTTATCTCCTCTGTCTAAACTTCTTGAATATTCACCAGGCTCTGCTGCCATGTTTGATTTGACTCTGGGGCACGGCTTATATGTAAGCAACAACAGAAAATCAAGTAGTAGTGTATTAAGTTGGGCTATATTCTGCTATCAGCCACAGGTCCAATGTAACTACATTGGGAGTTGCATGGATATGCCTGACAGCACAGTTTGGCCTGTGGTTACTAGTTTCTTTACATGCACCCAGCTAAATACCAGTTAGAGGCATAGAACTTGACAGCATTGGGCATCTCTGCTTTAGCTTGTAAACCACATCCTCTCCTTGTGTGCTTTCTTTGCAGTTCCACCAGATGACCCAGTTATCATTGGGGGACCGGTCATTAGCATGAGAGCAGGTGATCCCTTGAACCTGACCTGCCATGCAGACAATGCCAAGCCAGCAGCCTCCATCATCTGGATGCGGAAGGGAGAAGTTATCAACGGAGCTACCTACTCCAAGGTCAGGAATGCAGGGGGTTGAAATTGGAGCATAATTCAGGAGCATTTTGATTCATTTTGCAAAGGTGTCCTAGCTCGGTACTGCTCTTAGCAGTATATCCAGTGAGGGCAAAGGCCAGCCTGTCCCACCCAGGCTCTGCCCAGGTCCACAGGCATGCGTCAGACCTGGAGGTTTCTCTGGGTTTGTCCTCAAGCATTTGCAGGCCTACCAGAAACTGAGGGCTTGAAAGTGGGTACAGAGAAAGGAGCCTGCACTGTTCACTAACATGTTTCCAGGTTTGGAGTATGCCTGCAGGTGCGAGTAAGTGAGTCCTGCTCATCCTCCTCCTCACCAGGACCAGCTGTCACCATGGTGTAGACAAGCCCTTAGAGTCCCTTACACTCATACCCATTTGGTGTTGTGGAACCTGTGTCCATTAGTTGTGACTTCTGAACATGACTCTGAACAAAGTTGAGTAAGGTATATGGCAAGAAAAGCAACTACCATGAAGAAGTAAGGAAGGTCTGAATGTGACTGTCTGCCTGCCTCTGGCTCTTAGTCCTTCAGCTCAGGGAGCTGTTATCTAAGCATCTATTTGTACCTTCTGTGAACTCCCTACATCTTACCTGAAAGCACAATGTGCCTTAAATCACCCCGAGACACTAACTCAGTACTGACTTGAGACAGGAAATCATCAGTGCATCTTTCCAGCATCTCTCTGACAAAGATTGGCCAGAATGACAACCAGCTTTTATGCTGAAGAACACCCTTTTTAAATGGAAATTTTCCATGAAAATGTGTTGACATTCTCCGCATTTGTAATTTGCAATGTGGTGCCTTTGTTGGGCTTATTTAAAAAAAATGATCAAAAGTGTTAGCAAAACAGATATCAACATTTTTTGTTTTATGTTGTTAACTAAAAATCTAGGGCTTGATAAACTGGAAAAAAAATTTATAATCACTTGATAGTTTCAATAAAAAATTACCAAACAAAAATTAATATTTGCAAAAAATTCCAAAGGCAAAAGTTGGGTTGGTTTCAGCCCTTTTGAAATGAAAGTGACTTTACACATTTGAGTTCCTTTTTCTTTTTTTTTTTTGCAAAAGTAGCTTTTTTAAAAAAAACAAAAAACAACTAGTTTCACCCTCGAAGTCTTCCCTTCCAGTTACCCCTCAGGCAAGAGCCCAATTAGCTTGGGACAGCAGATAGCCTCTTACTGTCTAAAGCAGTCTCCACCACTACTGATGTAACTCTGTTACAAATGCTGGGCATACAGGATTTTATAAAAAAATTGGCCTAATGTGAGTTAGCCCTGTGTTGATCCATCCTAGTGACAGATGTTCCCAAAGAACCACTGAGCATCATAACCCCTGCATCAGGGAGAACCTTGTCCTTTATTAAAATTATTTTCTCCTCTGAATCTTTCCTGGACTTGTCTCTGGGAATAGATGATATGGGAATCAGTTGATCCTTGCACTTCACCCCCCATCTAGGTATTGGTTGTGCCATTAAATATGACTCAATGTCAACAGGAATAACCAACCAGGAAGACTATAGCTACAAAGCCTCAGGCATCTACCCGAAGGTCACACTGAGATGATGGAGAGTTTCACAGCAACCTGGAGGATGGAGCTCCAGTCAAGGAGGTGGAGGAGGGAAAAGTGCTGCCTCCCCAAGTGTAACGCATGTCAGGCAGAGGGCAGAAAGGGCCGCTTGTTCCCTTGGTTGATATTCCCAATCCAGAGTGAGCAATGACCTCTGCTAGATATAGGTGCCTAAATCATAGTTATAGGGGTGTAGGTAGTAGCCATGTTGGTCTAAGGACATAGGCAGACAAGGTTCTTTGGGTGAATCAAAGACCAACTTAAATAGTTGGAAAACAATTATTAAGCAAGCTTTCACTGACTGCCTGTCTTGCATGCATACCAGCCCAGCCACTGGCTTCTTTTCTTTTTATTTCATCCAGGAAGAGCACACACC